>NC_091132.1:170777330-171129954 GCF_040183065.1 Periplaneta americana | reverse complement strand
TAAAAACCCAAAATTTTCAAAAATTTTTCAAATTTTGAAAAATTTACAAGATTTTCAAAAAATTTTAAAAATTTCAAAATTTTCAAAAATTTTTCAAAATTTGAAAAATTTAAAAAATTTTCAAAAATCATCGAAATTCCTAAAATTTCAAAATTTTCAAAAATTATCAAAAATTTCAAAATTTTGAAAAATTTTCAAAAATTTAAAAAATTTTAAAAATTTTCAAAAATTGTCGAAATTCGAAACAAATTTCAAAATTTAAAAAAATTTTCAGAACACCAAAATTTTCAAAAAAACCAATATTTTCAAAAATTTAAAAAATTTAAAAAATTTTCAAAAATTGTCGAAATTCGAAAAAAATTTCAAAATTTTCAAAAATCTTGAAAAATTTAAAAAATTTCTAAAATTGCCAAATATTCAAAAAATCCAAAATTTTCAAAAATTTTAAAAAATCACAAAAATTTAAAAAATTTTCAAAAATGATAGAAATTCCAAAAAATTTCAAAATTTTTAAAAATTTTCAAAAATTTCAAAATTTTGAAAAATTTTCAGAAATTTGAAAAATTTCATAAATTTTCAAAAATCGTCGAAATTGGAAAAATTTCAATATTTTAAAAAATTTTCAAAAAAATTCCAAAAATTAAAAAAAAAATTCAAGAATTTCAAAAACGTTAAAAATTCTTCCGAATTTTCAAAAAATTTTAAAAAATTCGTCGAAATTCCAAAAAATTTCAAAATTTTCAAATAATTTTAAAATCTTCAAAAATTTTCAAAAACTTCAAAATTTTCAAAAATTTTAAAAAATTTTCAAAAATCCAAAATTTTCTAAAATTTTCACTTTCAAAAAATTTCAAAAATTTTAAAAAATCATCGAAATTCTTAAAAATGTCTAAATTTCAAAAACTTTCAAAATTTTCATAAATTTCAAAATTTCAAAAATTTTCAAAAAATCCAAAATTTTCAAAAATTGTAGAAATTCAAAAATTTTTCCAAAAATCCAAAATTTTCAAAAATTTTCAAAAAAATTTTCAAAATTTTCAAAATTATCAAATATTTTCAAAAACGTCAAAATTTTCAAAAAATCCAAAATTTTCAAAAATTTCAGAAATTTAAAAAATTTTTGACAAACCCAAAATTTTCAAAAATTTTTCGAAATTTGAAAAGTTTAAAAAATTTTCAAAAATCATCGAAATTCCATAAAATTTCAAAATTTTCAAATATTTTCAAAATTTTCAAAAATTTTCAAATAATCCAATATTTTCAAAAATATTCAAAAATTTAACAAATTTAAAAAATTTTCAAAAATTTCTAAAACGTTAAAAATTATTCCGAATTTTCGAAAAATTTTTAAAAATTTGTCGAAATTCCAAAAAATTTCAAAATTTTCAAATAATTTCAAAATCTTCAAAAATTTTCAAAAACTTCAAAATTTTCAAAAATTTTAAAAATTATCAAAATCCAAAATTTTCAAAAATTTTCAAACTTTCAAAAAATTTAAAAAATTTTAGATACTCATCGAAATTTCAAAAAATTTCTAAATTTTCATAAACTCAAATTTTCAAAAATTTTCAAAATTTTCAAACTTTTCAAAAATTTTCAAAACCTTCAAAAGTTTCCAAAAATCCAAAATTATCAAAAATTTCAAAAACTTCAAAATTTTCAAAAATTTTAAAAATTTAAAAAATCCAAAATTTTCAAAAATTTACACTCTAAAAATTTCAGGAATTTTAAAAAATCATCAAAATTCCAAAAAAATTCAAAATTTTCAGAAATTTTCAAAAATTCTAAAAATTTTCAAAAATCCAAAATTTTTCTAAAATTTTCAAAAATTTCAAAAACGTTAAAAATTTTCCAAATTTTTAAAAAATTTTAAAACTTTGTCGAAATTCCAAAATTCTGAAAATTTCCTTACATTTTGTAAATTCCTCTAACATTTCATTGATTTCCAAACTCCCCCTGGCAGCACCGATAGGCTCGAGGCTATAGGTCATCCACGGCATCTTCTAGGTTCCATCTGCGAACTCGCCGTTCCCAACTAGCAGTAAAATAAGTTCAATAGTTAAAGGAAATTTAAGAATGTGTTAGAGTTATGAAAATTTTTTAAATTTTTAAAAATTTGTCAAAATTTTCAAAAATCGTTGAAATTCTAAAATATTTCAAAATTTTCAAAGATGTTCAAAACTTACAAAAATTTTCAAAAATTTTCAAAAATGCAAACTTTTCAAAAATCGTCCAAATTGCAAAGCATTTCAAAGTTGTCAAAAATTTTAAAAAATTTCAATATTTTCAAGAATCGTCGAAATTCTTCCGAATTTTCAAAATTTTTTAAACATTTGTCGAAATTCCAAAAAATTTCAAAATTTTCAAAAACTTCAAAATTATCAAAATTTTTAAAATTTTCAAAAATCCAAAATTTTCTAAAATTTTCACTTTCAAAAAATTCAAAAATTTTAAAAAATCATCGAAATTCTTAAAAATTTCTAAATTTTCAAAACTTTCAAAATTTTCAAAAATTTTCAAAAAATCCAAAATTTTCAAAAATTTTAGAAATTTAGAAATTTTTCAAAAATCCAAAATTTTCAAATATTTTCAAAATTTTCAAAATTTTCAAAAATTTTCAAGAACTTCAAAATTGTCAAAAAATCCAAAATTTTCAAAATTTTCAGAAATTTACAAAATTTTCCAAAAACCCAAAATTTTCAAAAAATTTTCAAATTTTGAAAAATTTACAAAACTTTCAAAAAATTTTAAAAATTTCAAAATTTTAAAATTTTTTAAAACTTCGAAATTTTCAAAAATCCAAAATTTTCAAAAATTTGAATAATATAAAAAATTTTGCAAAATCCAAAATTTTCAAAAATTTTTCAAAATTTGAAAAATTTTAAAAATTTTCAAAAATCATCGAAATTCCATAAAATTTCAAAATTTTCAAAAATTTTCAGAAATTTCAAAATTTTGAAAAATCCAAAATTTTCAAAAATTTGGAACTTTCGAAAAATTTCAAAAATTTTAAAAAATCATCGAAATTCCAAAAAATTTCTTAATTTTCAAAAACTTTCATTTTCAAAATTTTCAAAAATTATCAAAAATTTTCAAAATTTTCAAAAATTTTCCAAAAACTTCGAAATGTTCAAAAAATCCAAAATTTTCAAAATTTTCAGAAATTAAAAAAATTTTCCAAAAATCCAAAATTTTCAAAAATTTTTCATATTTTGAAAAATTTACAAAATTTTCAAAAATTTTTAAAAATTTCAAAATTTTCAAAAAATTTCAAAAATTTCAAAAAAGTTAAAAATTCCTAAAAATTTTCAAAAAATTTTAAAAATTTGTCGAAATTCGAAAAATTCTGAAAATTTCCTAACTTTTTCTAAATTCCTCAAAAATTTCAATTATTTCCAATACTCCCCCTTGCAGCACCGATAGGGTCGAGGCTACACGTCAGCCACGGCAACCTCTTGGTTCCATCTGCAGGCTCGCCGTTCAAAACTAGCAGTTCAAGTTCAATAGTTGAAGGAAATTTAAGAATTTGTTAGAATTATCAAAATTCCAAAAAAATTCAAAATTTTCAGAAATTTTAAAAATTAAAAAAATTCAAAGTTTTCAAACATTCTCACTTTCAAAAAATTTCAAAAATTTAAAAAAATCATCGAAATTCCAAAAAATTTCTTAATTTTCAAAAACTTTCAATTTTCAAAATTTTCAAATTTTACAAAAATTTTCAAAAACTTCGAAATGTTCAAAAAATCCAAAATTTTCAAAATTTTCAGAAATTTAAAAAATTTTCCAAAATCCAAAATTTTAAAAAATTTTTCAAATTTTGAAAAATTTACAAGATTTTCGAAAATTTTTGAAAATTTCAAAATTTTCAAAAAATTTCAAAAATTTCAAAAAAGTTAAAAATTCTTAAAAATTTTCAAAAAATTTTAAAAATTTGTGAAAATTCGAAAAAATCTCAAAATTACCTAACATTTTCTCAATTCCTCAAAAATTTCAATTATTTCCAATACTCCCCCAGGCAGAACCGGTAGGGTCGAGGCTACACGTCAGCCACGGCATCCTCTTGGTTCCATCTGCAGGCTCGCCGTTCAAAACTAGCAGTTCAAGTTCAATAGTTGAAGGAAATTTAAGAATTTGTTAGAATTATGATTTTTTAAATGTTTTTAAATTTGTCAAAATTTTCAAAAATCATAGACATTCCAAAAATTTTCAAAATATTCAAAAATTTGAAAAATTTTCAAAAATCCAAAATTTTCAAAATTTTTCACTCAGAAACTTTCAGTAATTTTAAAACATCATCAAAATTCAAAAAAATTTCAAAATTTTCAGAAATTTTCAAAATTTTCAAAATTTTCAAAATTTTTCAAAAGTTTCAAAATTTTCAAAAACTTCAAAATTTTCAAAAAATCCAAAATTTTCAAAAATTTCAAAAATTTAAAAAATTTTCCAAAAATCCAAAATTTTCAAAAATTATCCAAAATTTGACAAATTTAAAAAATTTTCAAAAATTTCAAAATTTTCAAAAATTTTCAAAAATTTCGAAAATTTTAAAAAATTTCAAAAATCGTCCTAGTTCCAAAAAATTTCAAAATTTTCAAAATTTTCAAAAATTTTCAGAAATCGTCCTAATTCCAAAAAATTTCAAAATTTTCAAAAATTTTCAAAAATTTCAAAATTTTAAAAAATATTCAAAAATTTCAAAATTTGAAAAATTTTCAAAAATTTCAAAAACGTTAAAAATTTTCCAAATTTTTAAAAAATTTTAAAACTTTCTCGAAATTCCAAAAATTCTGAAAATTTCCTTACATTTTGTAAATTCCTCTAACATTTCATTGATTTCCAAACTCCCCCTGGCAGCACCGATAGGCTCGAGGCTATAGGTCATCCACGGCATCTTCTAGGTTGCATCTGCGAACTCGCCGCTCCCAACTAGCAGTAAAATAAGTTCAATAGTTAAAGGAAATTTAAGAATGTGTTAGAGTTATGAAAATTTTTTAAATTTTTAAAAATTTGTCAAAATTTTCAAAAATCGTTGAAATTCTAAAATATTTCAAAATTTTCAAAGATGTTCAAAATTTGCAAAAATTTTCAATAATTTTCAAAATTTGCAGAAATTTTCAAAACTTACAAAAATTTTCAAAAATTTTCAAAAATGCAAACTTTTCAAAAATCGTCCGAATTGCAAAACATTTCAAATTTGTCAAAAATTTTAAAAAATTTCAATATTTTCAAGAATCGTCGAAATTCTTCCGAATTTTCAAAAAGTTTTAAAAAATTTGTCGAAATTCCAAAAAATTTCAAAATTTTCAAAAACTTCAAAATTTTCAAAATTTTTAAAATTTTCAAAATTCCAAAATTTTCTAAAATTTTCACTTTCAAAAAATTTCAAAAATTTTAGAAAATCATCGAAATTCTTAATAATTTCTAAATTTTCAAAAACTTTCAAAATTTTCAAAATTTTCAAAAATTTTCAAAAAATCCAAAATTTTCAAAAATTTTAGAAATTTAGAAATTTTTCAAAAATCCAAAATTTTCAAATATTTTCAAAATTTTCAAAATTTTCAAAAATTTCAAAAACTTCAAAATTGTCAAAAAATCCAAAATTTTCAAAATTTTCAGAAATTTACAAAACTTTCCAAAAACCCAAAATTTTCAAAAAATTTTCAAATTTTGAAAAATTTACAAAACTTTCAAAAAATTTTAAAAATTTCAAAATTTTGAAAAATTTTTTAAAACTTCGAAATTTTCAAAAAATTCAAAATTTTCAAAAATTTGAATAATTTAAAAAATTTTGCAAAATCCAAAATTTTCAAAAATCATCGAAATTCCATAAAATTTCAAAATTTTCAAAAATTTTCAGAAATTTCAAAATTTTGAAAAATCCAAAATATTAAAAAATTTGGAACTTTCAAAAAATTTCAAAAATTTTAAAAAATCATCGAAATTCCAAAAAATTTCTTAATTTTTAGAAACTTTCATTTTTCAAAATTTTCAAAAATTCTCAACAATTTTCAAAATTTTCAAAAATTTTCAAAAACTTCAAAATTGTCAAAAAATCCAAAATTTTAAAAATTTTCAGAAATTTACAAAATTTTCCAAAAACCCAAAATTTTCAAAAATTTTTCAAATTTTGAAAAATTTACAAAACTTCCAAAAAATTTTAAAACTCAAAATTTTGAAAAATTTTTTAAAACTTCAAAATTTTCAAAAAATCAAAAATTTTAAAAAATTTCAGAAATTTACAAAATTTAAAAAAAACGCAAAATTTTCAAAAATTTTTCAAAATTTGAAAAATTTAAAAAATTTTTAATAATCATCGAAATTCCAAAAAATTTCAAAATTTTCAAATAATTTCAAAATCTTCAAAAATTTTCAAAAACTTCAAAATTTTCAGAAATTTTAAAAATTATCAAAATCCAAAATTTTCAAAAATTTTCAAACTTTCAAAAAATTTCAAAAATTTTAAATAATCATGAAAATTCCAAAAAATTTCTAAATTTTCATAAACTTTCAAAATTTTCAAAAATTTTCAAAATTTTCAAACTTTTCAATAATTTTCAAAACCTTCAAAATTTTCAAAAAATCCAATATTTTCAAAAATTTCAGAAATTTAAAAATGTTTCCAAAAATCCAAAATTTTCAAAAATTTTCAAAACTTCAAAATTTTCAAAAATTTTAAAAATTTAAAAAAATCATCGAAATTCCAAAAAAATTCTTAATTTTAAAAAACTTTCATTTTTCAAATTTTCAAATTTTACAAAATTTTCAAAAACTTCAAAAATTTTAAAAATTTAAAAAAATCACAAATTCAAAAAATTTTCCAAAAATCCAAAATTTTCAAATATTTTTCAAATTTTGAAAAATTTCCAAAATTTTCAAAAATTTTTAAAAATTTCAAAATTTTCAAAAAATTTCAAAAATTTCAAAAAAGTTAAAAATTCTTAAAATTTTCAAAAAATTTTAAAAATTTGTCGAAATTCGAATAATTCTGTAAATTTCCTAACATTTTCTAAATTCCTCAAAAATTTTAATTATTTCCAATACTCCCCCTGGCAGCACCGATAGGGTCGAGGCTACACGTCAGCAACGGCTTCCTCTTGGTTCCATCTACAGGCTCGCCGCTCCCAACTAGCAGTTCAATAGTCAAAGGAAATTTAAGAATTCGTTAGAATTATTTTTTAAATGTTTTTAAATTTGTCAAAATTTTCAAAAATCGTCGACATTCCAAAAATTTCCAAAATATTAAAAAATTTGAAAAATTTTCAAAATTTTTCACTCAAAAAATTTCAGGATTTTTAAAAAATCATCAAAATTCCAAAAAATTTCAAAATTTTCAAAACTTCAAAATTTTCAAAAAATCCAAGATTTTCAAAAATTTTAAAAATTTAAAAAATTTTCCAAAAATCCAAAATTTTCAAAAATTTTTCAAAATTTGAAAAATTTAAAAAATTTTCAAAAATCATCGAAATTCCTAAAGTTTCAAAATTTTCAAAAATTATCAAAATTTCAAAATTTTCAAAAATTTTCAAAAACTTCACAAAATTTTCAAAAAATACAATGTTTTCAAAAATTTCAGAAATTAACAAAATTTTCAAAAAACCAAAAATTTCAAAAATGTAAAAAATTTCAAAAATTTTCAAAAATTGTCGAAATTCGAAAAAAATTTCAAAATTTTCAAAAATCTTGAAAAATTTAAAATATTTCTAAAATTGCCAAATATTCAAAAAATCCAAAATTTTCAAAAATTTTCAAAAATCACAAAAATTTAAAAAATTTTCAAAAATGATAGAAATTCCAAAAAATTTCAAAATTTTTAAAAATTTTCAAAAATTTCAAAATTTTGAAAAATTTTCAGAAATTTGAAAAATTTCATAAATTTTCAAAACTCGTCGAAATTCGAAAAATTTGAATATTTTAAAAAATTTTCAAAAATTTTTAAAAATTCCAAAATTTAAAAAAAAAATTCAAAAATTTCAAAAACGTTAAAAATTCTTCCGAATTTTCAAAAAATTTTAAAAAATTTGTCGAAATTCCAAAAAATTTCACAATTTTCAAATAATTTTAAAATCTTCAAAAATTTTCAAAATCTTCAAAATTTTCAAAAATTTTAAAAATTTTCAAAAATAAAAAAAATTTTCTAAAATTTTCACTTTCAAAAAATTTCAAAAATTTAAAAAAATCGATATTCCAAAAAATTTCTAAATCTTCAAAAACTTTAATTTTTTCAAAAATTTAAAAAATCTTAAAAATTTTGAAAAATTTTCAAAAACTCAACATTTTCAAATATTTTCAAAATTTTCAAACTTTTCAAAAATTTTTACTTTAAAAAATTTAAAAAATTTTAAAAAATCATCGAAATTCCAAAAAATTTCTAAATTTTCAAAAACTCAAAATTTTCAAAAATTTCAAAAATTTTCAAAATTTTCAAATTTTTCAAAAATTTCAGAAATTTAAAAAATTTTCCAAAAATCCAAAATTTTCAAAAATTTTTCAAATTTTGAAAAATTTACAAAATTTTCAAAACTTTTTAAAAATTTCAAAATTTTCAAAAAATTTCAAAAATTTTAAAATTTTCAAAAAATTTCAAAAATTTTAAAAATTTGTCGAAATTCGAATAATTCTGTAAATTTCCTAACATTTTCTAAATTCCTCAAAAATTTTAATTTCCAATACTCCCCCTGGCAGCACCGATAGGGTCGAGGCTACACGTCAGCAACGGCTTCCTCTTGGTTCCATCTGCAGGCTCGCCGCTCCCAACTAGCAGTTCAAGTTCAATAGTCAAAGGAAATTTAAGAATTCGTTAGAATTATTTTTTAAATGTTTTTAAATTTGTCAAAATTTTCAAAAATCGTCGACATTCCAAAAATTTCCAAAATATTAAAAAATTTGAAAAATTTTCAAAAATCCAAAATTTTCAAAAATTTTTACTCAAAAAATTTCAGGATTTATAAAAAATCATCAAAATTCCAAAAAATTTCAAAATTTTCAAAACTTCAAAATTTTCAAAAAATCCAAGATTTTCAAAAATTTTAAAAATTTAAAAAATTTTCCAAAAATCCAAAATTTTCAAAAATTTTTCAAAATTTGAAAAATTTAAAAAATTTTCAAAAATTATAAAAATTTCAAAATTTTCAAAAACTTCAAAATTTTCAACATTTTTAAAATTTTCAAAAATCCAAAATTTTCTAAAATTTTCACTTTCAAAAAATTTCAAAAATTTTAAAAAATCATCGAAATTCTTAAAAATTTCTGAATTTTCAAAAACTTTCAAAATTTTCAAAATTTTCAAAAATTTTCAAAAAATCCAAAATTTTCAAAAATTTTAGATATTTAGAAATTTTTCAAAAATCCAAAATTTTCAAATATTTTCAAAATTAAAAAAATTTTCAAAAATTTTCAAAAACTTCAAAATTCTCAAAAAATCCAAAATTTTCAAAATTTTAAAAAATTTCAAAATTTTGAAAAATTTTCAAAAATTTAAAAAATTTTAAAAATTTTCAAAAATTGTCGAAATTCGAAACAAATTTCAAAATTTAAAAAAATTTTCAGAACTCCAAAATTTTCAAAAAACCAAAATTTTCAAAAATTTAAAAAATTTCAAAAATTTTCAAAAATTGTCGAAAATCGAAAAAAATTTCAAAATTTTCAAAAATCTTGAAAAATTTAAAAAATTTCTAAAATTGCCAAATATTCAAAAAATCCAAAATTTTCAAAAATTTTAAAAATCACAAAATTTAAAAAATTTTCAAAAATGATAGAAATTCCAAAAAATTTCAAAATTTTTAAAAATTTTCAAAAATTTCAAAATTTTGAAAAATTTTCAGAAATTTGAAAAATTTCATAAATTTTCAAAACTCGTCGAAATTCGAAAAATTTCAATATTTTAAAAAATTTTCAAAAATTATTAAAAATTCCAAAATTTAAAAAAAAAATTCAAAAATTTCAAAAACGTTAAAAATTCTTCCGAATTTTCAAAAAATTTTAAAAAATTTGTCGAAATTCCAAAAAATTTCAAAATTTTCAAATAATTTTAAAATCTTCAAAAATTTTCAAAAACTTAAAAATTTCAAAAATTTTAAAAATTTTCAAAAATCCAAAATTTTCTAAAATTTTCACTTTCAAAAAATTTCAAAAATTTTAAAAAATCATCTAAATTCTTAAAAATGTCTAAATTTTCAAAAACTTTCAAAATTTTCATAAATTTCAAAATTTTCAAAAATTTTCAAAAAATCCAAAATTTTCAAAAATTTTAGAAATTCAAAAATTTTTCCAAGAATCCAAAATTTTCAAAAATTTTCAAAAAAAATTTTCAAAATTTTCAAAATTATCAAATATTTTCAAAAACGTCAAAATTTTCAAAAAATCCAAAATTTTCAAAAATTTCAGAAATTTAAAAAATTTTTGACAAACCCAAAATTTTCAAAAATTTTTCAAAATTTGAAAAGTTTAAAAAATTTTCAAAAATCATCGAAATTCCATAAAATTTCAAAATTTTCAAATATTTTCAAAATTTTCAAAAATTTTCAAATAATCCAATATTTTCAAAAATATTCAAAAATTTAACAAATTTAAAAAATTTTCAAAAATTTCAAAAACGTTAAAAATTCTTCCGAATTTTCAAAAAATTTTTAAAAATTAGTCGAAATTCCAAAAAATTTCAAAATTTTCAAATAATTTCAAAAATTTTCAAAAACTTCAAAATTTTCAAAAATTTTAAAAATTTTCAAAAATCCAAAATTTTCAAAAATTTTCACTCTAACAATTTCAGTAATTTTAAAAAATCATCAAAATTCCAAAAGATTTCAAAATTTTCAGAAATTTTCAAAATTTTCAAAATTTTCAAAATTTTTCAAAAGTTTCAAAATTTTCAAAAACTTCAAAATTTTCAAAAAATCCAAAATTTTCAAAAATTTCAAATATTTAAAAAATTTTCCAAAAATCCAAACTTTTCAAAAATTATCCAAAATTTGACAAATTTAAAAAATTTTCAAAAATTTCAAAATTTTCAAATTTTTCAAAAATTTTCAGAAATCGTCCAAATTCCAAAAAATTTCAAAATTTTCAAAAATTTCAAAATTTTAAAATATTTTCAAAAATTTCAAAATTTTCAAAAATTTCAAAATTTGAAAAATTTTCAAAAATTTCAAAAACGTTAAAAATTTTCCAAATTTTTAAAAAATTTTAAAACTTTGTCGAAATTCCAAAAATTCTGAAAATTTCCTTACATTTTGTAAATTCCTCTAACATTTCATTGATTTCAAAACTCCCCCTGGCAGCACCGATAGGCTCGAGGCTATAGGTCATCAACGGTATCTTCTAGGTTGCATCTGCGAACACGCCGCTCCCAACTAGCAGTAAAATAAGTTCAATAGTTAAAGGAAATTTAAGAATGTGTTAGAGTTATGAAAATTTTTAAAATTTTTAAAAATTTGTCAAAATTTTCAAAAATCGTTGAAATTCTAAAATATTTCAAAATATTTTCAAAAACTTTCAAACTTTTCAAAATTTTCAAAAATTTTCAAAAAATCCAAAATTTTCAAAAATTTTAGAAATTTAAAAATATTTCAAAAATCAAAAATTTTTCAAAAATCAGAAATTTTCAAAAATTTTCAAAAAAATTTTGAAAATTTTCAAAAATTTTCATAATTTTCAAATATTTTCAAAATTTTCAAAATTTTCAAAAATTTTCAAAAGCTTCAAAATTTTCAAAAAATCTAAAATTTTAAATAATTTCAGAAATTTACAAAATTTTCCAAAAACGCAAAATTTTCAAAAATTCTTCAAAATTTGAAAAATTTTAAAAATTTTCAAAAATCATCGAAATTCCATAAAATTTCAAAATTTTCAAATATTTTCAAAATTTTCAAAAATTTTAAAAAAATCCAAAATTTTCAAAAATTTCATAAACTTAAAAATGTTTCCAAATATCCAAAATTATCAAAAATTTTCAAAAACTTCAAAATTTTCAAAAATTTTAAAAATTTTTAAAAATCCAAAATTTTCAAAAATTTTTAAACCTTAAAAAATTTAAAAAATTTTAAAAAATCATCGAAATTCCAAAAAATTTCTAAATTTTCAAAAACTCAAAATTTTCAAAATTTTAAAAAATTTTCAAAATTTTCAAACTTTTCAAAAATTTTCAAAACCTTCAAAATTTTCAAAAATTTCAGAAATTTATAAATTTTTCCAAAAATCCAAAATTTTCAAAAATTTTTCAAAATTTGAAAAATTTAAAAAATTTTCAAAAATCATCGAAATTCCATAAAATTTCAAAATTTTCAAAAATTTTTCAGAAATTTCAAAATTTCGAAAAATTTTCAAAAATTTAAAATATTTCTAAACTATTCAAATATCGTCGAAATTCGAAAAAATTTCAAAATTCTAAAAAATTTTCAAAATTTTCAAAAATTTTCAAAAATTTAAAAATTAAAAAAAAATTTCAGTAATTTAAAAAACGTGAAAAATTCTTCCAAATTTTCAAAAATTTTAAAAAATTTGTCGAAATTCCACAATATTTCAAAATTTTCAAATAATTTCAAAATCTTCAAAAATTTTAAAAACCTTCAAAATTTGCAAAGAATACAAAATTTTCAAAAATTTCAGATATGTAAAATTTTTTCCAAAAATCCAAAATTATCAAAAATTTTCAAAAACTTCAAAATTTTCAAAAATTAAAAAAATTTTAAAAAATCCGAAATTTTCAAAAATTATCAAACTTTAAAAAAATTTCAAAACTTTTAAAAAATCATCGATATTCCAAAAAATTTCTAAATTTTCAAAAACTGTCATTTTTCAAAATTTTAAAAATTTTTAAAAAATTTTCAAAATTGTCAGATTTTAGAAAAATTTTCATAAACTTCGAAATTTTCAAAAAATCCAAAATTTTCAAAAATTTCAGAAATTTAAAAAATTTTCCAAAAATCCAAAATTTTCAAAAAATTTTCAAATTTTGAAAATTTTACAAAATTTTCAAAAAATTTTAAAAATTTCAAAATTTTCAAAAATCAACGAAATTCCTAAAGTTTCAAAATTTTCAAAAATTATCAAAATTTCAAAATTTTCAAAAATTTTCAAAAACTTCAAAATTTTGAAAAAATACAATATTTTCAAAAATTTCAGAAATTTACAAAATTTTCAAAATAACCAAAATTTTCAAAAAATTTTCAAATTTTGAAAAATTGACAAAATTTCCAAAAAATTTTAAAAATTTTAAAATTTTGAAAAATTTTTTAAAACTAAAATTTTCAAAAAATCCAAAATTTAAAAATTTTGAGAAATTTAAAAAATTTTCTAAAAACCCAAAATTATCAAAAATTTTTCAAATTTTGAAAAATTTACAAAATTTCCAAAAAATTTAAAAATCAAAACATCAAAATTTTCAAAAAATCCAATATTTTCAAAGATTTCAGAAATTTACAAAATTTTCTAAAAACCCAAAATTTTCAAAAATTTTTCAAATTTTGAAAAATTTACAAGATTTTCAAAAAATTTTAAAAATTTCAAAATTTTCAAAAATTTTTCAAAATTTGAAAAATTTAAAAAATTTTCAAAAATCATCGAAATTCCTAAAATTTCAAAATTTTCAAAAATTATCAAAAATTTCAAAGTTTTGAAAAATTTTCAAAAATTTAAAAAATTTTAAAAATTTTCAAAAATTGTCGAAATTCGAAACAAATTTCAAAATTTAAAAAAATTTTCAGAACACCAAAATTTTCAAAAAAACCAATATTTTCAAAAATTTAAAAAATTTAAAAAATTTTCAAAAATTGTCGAAATTCGAAAAAAATTTCAAAATTTTCAAAAATCTTGAAAAATTTAAAAAATTTCTAAAATTGCCAAATATTCAAAAAATCCAAAATTTTCAAAAATTTTAAAAAATCACAAAAATTTAAAAAATTTTCAAAAATGATAGAAATTCCAAAAAATTTCAAAATTTTTAAAAATTTTCAAAAATTTCAAAATTTTGAAAAATTTTCAGAAATTTGAAAAATTTCATAAATTTTCAAAAATCGTCGAAATTCGAAAAATTTCAATATTTTAAAAAATTTTCAAAAATTCCAAAAATTAAAAAAAAAATTCAAGAATTTCAAAAACGCTAAAAATTCTTCCGAATTTTCAAAAAATTTTAAAAAATTTGTCGAAATTCCAAAAAATTTCAAAATTTTCAAATAATTTTAAAATCTTCAAAAAATTTCAAAAACTTCAAAATTTTCAAAAATTTTCAAAAATGCAAACTTTTCAAAAATCGTCCGAATTGCAAAACATTTCAAATTTGTCAAAAATTTTAAAAAATTTCAATATTTTCAAATATCGTCGAAATTCTTCCGAATTTTCAAAAATTTTTTAAAAATTTGTCGAAATTCCAAAAAATTTCAAAATTTTCAAAAACTTCAAAATTTTCAAAATTTTTAAAATTTTCAAAAATCCAAAATTTTCCAAAATTTTCACTTTCAAAAAATTTCAAAAATTTAAAAAAATTATCGAAATTCTTAAAAATTTCTAAATTTTCAAAAACTTTCAAAATTTTCAAAATTTTAAAAAATCCTCGAAATTCCATAAAATTTCAAAATTTTCTAAAATTTTCACTTTCAAAAAATTTCAAAAATTTTAAAAAATCATCGAAATTCCAAAAAATTTCTTAATTTTCAGAAACTTCCATTTTTCAAAATTTTCAAAAATTCTCAAAAATTTTCAAAATTTTCAAAAATTTTCAAAAACATCAAAATTGTCAAAAAATCCAAAATTTTAAAAATTTTCAGAAATTTACAAAATTTTCCAAAAACCCAAAATTTTCAAAAATTTTTCAAAATTTGAAAAATTTAAAAAATTTTCAAAAATCATCGAAATTCCATAACATTTCAAAATTTTCAAAAATTTTCAGATATTTCAAAATTTTGAAAAATCCAAAATTTTCAAAAATTTGGGACTTTCAAAAAATTTCAAAAATTTAAAAAAAATCATCGAAATTCCAAAAAATTTGTAAATCTTGAAAAACATTAATTTTTTCAAAATTTTAAAAAAATGTTCAAAATTTTGAAAAATTTTCAAAAACTCAAAATTTTCAAAATTTTCAAACTTCAAAAATTGTCAAAACCTTCAAAATTTTCAAAAAATCCAAAATTTTCAAAAATTTCATAAACTTAAAAATGTTTCCAAATATCCAAAATTATCAAAAATTTTCAAAAACTTCAAAATTTTCAAAAATTTTAAAAATTTTTAAAAATCCAAAATTTTCAAAAATTTTTAAACCTTAAAAAATTTAAAAAATTTTAAAAAATCATCGAAATTCCAAAAAATTTCTAAATTTTCAAAAACTCAAAATTTTCAAAATTTTAAAAAATTTTCAAAATTTTCAAACTTTTCAAAAATTTTCAAAACCTTCAAAATTTTCAAAAATTTCAGAAATTTATAAATTTTTCCAAAAATCCAAAATTTTCAAAAATTTTTCAAAATTTGAAAAATTTAAAAAATTTTCAAAAATCATCGAAATTCCATAAAATTTCAAAATTTTCAAAAATTTTTCAGAAATTTCAAAATTTCGAAAAATTTTCAAAAATTTAAAATATTTCTAAACTTTTCAAATATCGTCGAAATTCGAAAAAATTTCAAAATTCTAAAAAATTTTCAAAATTTTCAAAAATTTTCAAAAATTTAAAAATTAAAAAAAAAATTTCAGTAATTTAAAAAACGTAAAAAATTCTTCCAAATTTTCAAAAATTTTAAAAAATTTGTCGAAATTCCACAATATTTCAAAATTTTCAAATAATTTCAAAATCTTCAAAAATTTTAAAAACCTTCAAAATTTTCAAAGAATACAAAATTTTCAAAAATTTCAGATATGTAAAATTTTTTCCAAAAATCCAAAATTATCAAAAATTTTCAAAAACTTCAAAATTTTCAAAAATTAAAAAAATTTTAAAAAATCCGAAATTTTCAAAAATTATCAAACTTTAAAAAAATTTCAAAACTTTTAAAAAATCATCGAAATTCCAAAAAATTTCTAAATTTTCAAAAACTGTCATTTTTCAAAATTTTAAAAATTTTTAAAAAATTTTCAAAATCGTCAGATTTTAGAAAAATTTTCATAAACTTCGAAATTTTCAAAAAATCCAAAATTTTCAAACATTTCAGAAATTTAAAAAATTTTCCAAAAATCCAAAATTTTCAAAAAATTTTCAAATTTTGAAAATTTTACAAAATTTTCAAAAAATTTTAAAAATTTCAAAATTTTCAAAAAATTTCAAAAAGTTTAAAAATTTGTCGAAATTCGAATAATTCTGTAAATTTCCTAACATTTTCTGAATTCCTCAAAAATTTTAATTATTTCCAATACTCCCCCTGGCAGCACCGATAGGGTCGAGGCTACACGTCAGCCACGGTTTCCTCTTGGTTCCATCTGCAGGCTCGTCGCTCCCAACTAGCAGTTCAAGTTCAATAGTCAAAGGAAATTTAAGAATTCGTTAGAATTATGATTTTTTAAATGTTTTTAAATTTGTCAAAATTTTCAAAAATCGTCGACATTCCAAAAATTTCCAAAATATTAAAAAATTTGAAAAATTTTCAAAAATCCAAAATTTTCGAAATTTTTCACTCTAAAAATTTCACGATTTTTAAAAAATCATAAAATTCCAAAAAATTTCAAAATTTTCAAAACTTCAAAATTTTCAAAAAATCCAAGATTTTCAAAAATTTTAAAAATTTAAAAAATTTTCCAAAAATCCAAAATTTTCAAAAATTTTTCAAAATTTGAAAAATTTAAAAAATTTTCAAAAATCAACGAAATTCCTAAAGTTTCAAAATTTTCAAAAATTATCAAAATTTCAAAATTTTCAAAAATTTTCAAAAACTTCAAAATTTTGAAAAAATACAATATTTTCAAAAATTTCAGAAATTTACAAAATTTTCAAAATAACCAAAATTTTCAAAAAATTTTCAAATTTTGAAAAATTGACAAAATTTCCAAAAAATTTTAAAAATTTCAAAATTTTGAAAAATTTTTTAAAACTAAAATTTTCAAAAAATCCAAAATTTAAAAATTTTGAGAAATTTAAAAAATTTTCTAAAAACCCAAAATTATCAAAAATTTTTCAAATTTTGAAAAATTTACAAAATTTCCAAAAAATTTAAAAATCAAAACATCAAAATTTTCAAAAAATCCAATATTTTCAAAGATTTCAGAAATTTACAAAATTTTCTAAAAACCCAAAATTTTCAAAAATTTTTCAAATTTTGAAAAATTTACAAGATTTTCAAAAAATTTTAAAAATTTCAAAATTTTCAAAAATTTTTCAAAATTTGAAAAATTTAAAAAATTTTCAAAAATCATCGAAATTCCTAAAATTTCAAAATTTTCAAAAATTATCAAAAATTTCAAAATTTTGAAAAATTTTCAAAAATTTAAAAAATTTTAAAAATTTTCAAAAATTGTCGAAATTCGAAACAAATTTCAAAATTTAAAAAAATTTTCAGAACACCAAAATTTTCAAAAAAACCAATATTTTCAAAAATTTAAAAAATTTAAAAAATTTTCAAAAATTGTCGAAATTCGAAAAAAATTTCAAAATTTTCAAAAATCTTGAAAAATTTAAAAAATTTCTAAAATTGCCAAATATTCAAAAAATCCAAAATTTTCAAAAATTTTAAAAAATCACAAAAATTTAAAAAATTTTCAAAAATGATAGAAATTCCAAAAAATTTCAAAATTTTTAAAAATTTTCAAAAATTTCAAAATTTTGAAAAATTTTCAGAAATTTGAAAAATTTCATAAATTTTCAAAAATCGTCGAAATTGGAAAAATTTCAATATTTTAAAAAATTTTCAAAAATTCCAAAAATTAAAAAAAAAATTCAAGAATTTCAAAAACGTTAAAAATTCTTCCGAATTTTCAAAAAATTTTAAAAAATTCGTCGAAATTCCAAAAAATTTCAAAATTTTCAAATAATTTTAAAATCTTCAAAAATTTTCAAAAACTTCAAAATTTTCAAAAATTTTAAAAAATTTTCAAAAATCCAAAATTTTCTAAAATTTTCACTTTCAAAAAATTTCAAAAATTTTAAAAAATCATCGAAATTCTTAAAAATGTCTAAATTTTCAAAAACTTTCAAAATTTTCATAAATTTCAAAATTTTCAAAAATTTTCAAAAAATCCAAAATTTTCAAAAATTGTAGAAATTCAAAAATTTTTCCAAAAATCCAAAATTTTCAAAAATTTTCAAAAAAAATTTTCAAAATTTTCAAAATTATCAAATATTTTCAAAAACGTCAAAATTTTCAAAAAATCCAAAATTTTCAAAAATTTCAGAAATTTAAAAAATTTTTGACAAACCCAAAATTTTCAAAAATTTTTCGAAATTTGAAAAGTTTAAAAAATTTTCAAAAATCATCGAAATTCCATAAAATTTCAAAATTTTCAAATATTTTCAAAATTTTCAAAAATTTTCAAATAATCCAATATTTTCAAAAATATTCAAAAATTTAACAAATTTAAAAAATTTTCAAAAATTTCTAAAACGTTAAAAATTATTCCGAATTTTCGAAAAATTTTTAAAAATTTGTCGAAATTCCAAAAAATTTCAAAATTTTCAAATAATTTCAAAATCTTCAAAAATTTTCAAAAACTTCAAAATTTTCAAAAATTTTAAAAATTATCAAAATCCAAAATTTTCAAAAATTTTCAAACTTTCAAAAAATTTAAAAAATTTTAGATACTCATCGAAATTTCAAAAAATTTCTAAATTTTCATAAACTCAAAATTTTCAAAAATTTTCAAAATTTTCAAACTTTTCAAAAATTTTCAAAACCTTCAAAAGTTTCCAAAAATCCAAAATTATCAAAAATTTTCAAAAACTTCAAAATTTTCAAAAATTTTAAAAATTTAAAAAATCCAAAATTTTCAAAAATTTACACTCTAAAAATTTCAGGAATTTTAAAAAATCATCAAAATTCCAAAAAAATTCAAAATTTTCAGAAATTTTCAAAAATTCTAAAAATTTTCAAAAATCCAAAATTTTCTAAAATTTTCAAAAATTTCAAAAACGTTAAAAATTTTCCAAATTTTTAAAAAATTTTAAAACTTTGTCGAAATTCCAAAAATTCTGAAAATTTCCTTACATTTTGTAAATTCCTCTAACATTTCATTGATTTCCAAACTCCCCCTGGCAGCACCGATAGGCTCGAGGCTATAGGTCATCCACGGCATCTTCTAGGTTCCATCTGCGAACTCGCCGTTCCCAACTAGCAGTAAAATAAGTTCAATAGTTAAAGGAAATTTAAGAATGTGTTAGAGTTATGAAAATTTTTTAAATTTTTAAAAATTTGTCAAAATTTTCAAAAATCGTTGAAATTCTAAAATATTTCAAAATTTTCAAAGATGTTCAAAACTTACAAAAATTTTCAAAAATTTTCAAAAATGCAAACTTTTCAAAAATCGTCCAAATTGCAAAGCATTTCAAAGTTGTCAAAAATTTTAAAAAATTTCAATATTTTCAAGAATCGTCGAAATTCTTCCGAATTTTCAAAATTTTTTAAACATTTGTCGAAATTCCAAAAAATTTCAAAATTTTCAAAAACTTCAAAATTATCAAAATTTTTAAAATTTTCAAAAATCCAAAATTTTCTAAAATTTTCACTTTCAAAAAATTCAAAAATTTTAAAAAATCATCGAAATTCTTAAAAATTTCTAAATTTTCAAAAACTTTCAAAATTTTCAAAAATTTTCAAAAAATCCAAAATTTTCAAAAATTTTAGAAATTTAGAAATTTTTCAAAAATCCAAAATTTTCAAATATTTTCAAAATTTTCAAAATTTTCAAAAATTTTCAAGAACTTCAAAATTGTCAAAAAATCCAAAATTTTCAAAATTTTCAGAAATTTACAAAATTTTCCAAAAACCCAAAATTTTCAAAAAATTTTCAAATTTTGAAAAATTTACAAAACTTTCAAAAAATTTTAAAAATTTCAAAATTTTTAAAATTTTTTAAAACTTCGAAATTTTCAAAAAATCCAAAATTTTCAAAAATTTGAATAATATAAAAAATTTTGCAAAATCCAAAATTTTCAAAAATTTTTCAAAATTTGAAAAATTTTAAAAATTTTCAAAAATCATCGAAATTCCATAAAATTTCAAAATTTTCAAAAATTTTCAGAAATTTCAAAATTTTGAAAAATCCAAAATTTTCAAAAATTTGGAACTTTCGAAAAATTTCAAAAATTTTAAAAAATCATCGAAATTCCAAAAAATTTCTTAATTTTCAAAAACTTTCATTTTTCAAAATTTTCAAAAATTATCAAAAATTTTCAAAATTTTCAAAAATTTTCCAAAAACTTCGAAATGTTCAAAAAATCCAAAATTTTCAAAATTTTCAGAAATTAAAAAAATTTTCCAAAAATCCAAAATTTTCAAAAATTTTTCATATTTTGAAAAATTTACAAAATTTTCAAAAATTTTTAAAAATTTCAAAATTTTCAAAAAATTTCAAAAATTTCAAAAAAGTTAAAAATTCCTAAAAATTTTCAAAAAATTTTAAAAATTTGTCGAAATTCGAAAAATTCTGAAAATTTCCTAACTTTTTCTAAATTCCTCAAAAATTTCAATTATTTCCAATACTCCCCCTTGCAGCACCGATAGGGTCGAGGCTACACGTCAGCCACGGCAACCTCTTGGTTCCATCTGCAGGCTCGCCGTTCAAAACTAGCAGTTCAAGTTCAATAGTTGAAGGAAATTTAAGAATTTGTTAGAATTATCAAAATTCCAAAAAAATTCAAAATTTTCAGAAATTTTAAAAATTAAAAAAAATTCAAAGTTTTCAAACATTCTCACTTTCAAAAAATTTCAAAAATTTAAAAAAATCATCGAAATTCCAAAAAATTTCTTAATTTTCAAAAACTTTCAATTTTCAAAATTTTCAAATTTTACAAAAATTTTCAAAAACTTCGAAATGTTCAAAAAATCCAAAATTTTCAAAATTTTCAGAAATTTAAAAAATTTTCCAAAATCCAAAATTTTAAAAAATTTTTCAAATTTTGAAAAATTTACAAGATTTTCGAAAATTTTTGAAAATTTCAAAATTTTCAAAAAATTTCAAAAATTTCAAAAAAGTTAAAAATTCTTAAAAATTTTCAAAAAATTTTAAAAATTTGTGAAAATTCGAAAAAATCTCAAAATTACCTAACATTTTCTCAATTCCTCAAAAATTTCAATTATTTCCAATACTCCCCCAGGCAGAACCGGTAGGGTCGAGGCTACACGTCAGCCACGGCATCCTCTTGGTTCCATCTGCAGGCTCGCCGTTCAAAACTAGCAGTTCAAGTTCAATAGTTGAAGGAAATTTAAGAATTTGTTAGAATTATGATTTTTTAAATGTTTTTAAATTTGTCAAAATTTTCAAAAATCATAGACATTCCAAAAATTTTCAAAATATTCAAAAATTTGAAAAATTTTCAAAAATCCAAAATTTTCAAAATTTTTCACTCAGAAACTTTCAGTAATTTTAAAACATCATCAAAATTCAAAAAAATTTCAAAATTTTCAGAAATTTTCAAAATTTTCAAAATTTTCAAAATTTTTCAAAAGTTTCAAAATTTTCAAAAACTTCAAAATTTTCAAAAAATCCAAAATTTTCAAAAATTTCAAAAATTTAAAAAATTTTCCAAAAATCCAAAATTTTCAAAAATTATCCAAAATTTGACAAATTTAAAAAATTTTCAAAAATTTCAAAATTTTCAAAAATTTTCAAAAATTTCGAAAATTTTTAAAAAATTTCAAAAATCGTCCTAGTTCCAAAAAATTTCAAAATTTTCAAAATTTTCAAAAATTTTCAGAAATCGTCCTAATTCCAAAAAATTTCAAAATTTTCAAAAATTTTCAAAAATTTCAAAATTTTAAAAAATATTCAAAAATTTCAAAATTTGAAAAATTTTCAAAAATTTCAAAAACGTTAAAAATTTTCCAAATTTTTAAAAAATTTTAAAACTTTCTCGAAATTCCAAAAATTCTGAAAATTTCCTTACATTTTGTAAATTCCTCTAACATTTCATTGATTTCCAAACTCCCCCTGGCAGCACCGATAGGCTCGAGGCTATAGGTCATCCACGGCATCTTCTAGGTTGCATCTGCGAACTCGCCGCTCCCAACTAGCAGTAAAATAAGTTCAATAGTTAAAGGAAATTTAAGAATGTGTTAGAGTTATGAAAATTTTTTAAATTTTTAAAAATTTGTCAAAATTTTCAAAAATCGTTGAAATTCTAAAATATTTCAAAATTTTCAAAGATGTTCAAAATTTGCAAAAATTTTCAATAATTTTCAAAATTTGCAGAAATTTTCAAAACTTACAAAAATTTTCAAAAATTTTCAAAAATGCAAACTTTTCAAAAATCGTCCGAATTGCAAAACATTTCAAATTTGTCAAAAATTTTAAAAAATTTCAATATTTTCAAGAATCGTCGAAATTCTTCCGAATTTTCAAAAAGTTTTAAAAAATTTGTCGAAATTCCAAAAAATTTCAAAATTTTCAAAAACTTCAAAATTTTCAAAATTTTTAAAATTTTCAAAATTCCAAAATTTTCTAAAATTTTCACTTTCAAAAAATTTCAAAAATTTTAGAAAATCATCGAAATTCTTAATAATTTCTAAATTTTCAAAAACTTTCAAAATTTTCAAAATTTTCAAAAATTTTCAAAAAATCCAAAATTTTCAAAAATTTTAGAAATTTAGAAATTTTTCAAAAATCCAAAATTTTCAAATATTTTCAAAATTTTCAAAATTTTCAAAAATTTCAAAAACTTCAAAATTGTCAAAAAATCCAAAATTTTCAAAATTTTCAGAAATTTACAAAACTTTCCAAAAACCCAAAATTTTCAAAAAATTTTCAAATTTTGAAAAATTTACAAAACTTTCAAAAAATTTTAAAAATTTCAAAATTTTGAAAAATTTTTTAAAACTTCGAAATTTTCAAAAAATTCAAAATTTTCAAAAATTTGAATAATTTAAAAAATTTTGCAAAATCCAAAATTTTCAAAAATCATCGAAATTCCATAAAATTTCAAAATTTTCAAAAATTTTCAGAAATTTCAAAATTTTGAAAAATCCAAAATATTAAAAAATTTGGAACTTTCAAAAAATTTCAAAAATTTTAAAAAATCATCGAAATTCCAAAAAATTTCTTAATTTTTAGAAACTTTCATTTTTCAAAATTTTCAAAAATTCTCAACAATTTTCAAAATTTTCAAAAATTTTCAAAAACTTCAAAATTGTCAAAAAATCCAAAATTTTAAAAATTTTCAGAAATTTACAAAATTTTCCAAAAACCCAAAATTTTCAAAAATTTTTCAAATTTTGAAAAATTTACAAAACTTCCAAAAAATTTTAAAACTCAAAATTTTGAAAAATTTTTTAAAACTTCAAAATTTTCAAAAAATCAAAAATTTTAAAAAATTTCAGAAATTTACAAAATTTAAAAAAAACGCAAAATTTTCAAAAATTTTTCAAAATTTGAAAAATTTAAAAAATTTTTAATAATCATCGAAATTCCAAAAAATTTCAAAATTTTCAAATAATTTCAAAATCTTCAAAAATTTTCAAAAACTTCAAAATTTTCAGAAATTTTAAAAATTATCAAAATCCAAAATTTTCAAAAATTTTCAAACTTTCAAAAAATTTCAAAAATTTTAAATAATCATGAAAATTCCAAAAAATTTCTAAATTTTCATAAACTTTCAAAATTTTCAAAAATTTTCAAAATTTTCAAACTTTTCAATAATTTTCAAAACCTTCAAAATTTTCAAAAAATCCAATATTTTCAAAAATTTCAGAAATTTAAAAATGTTTCCAAAAATCCAAAATTTTCAAAAATTTTCAAAACTTCAAAATTTTCAAAAATTTTAAAAATTTAAAAAAATCATCGAAATTCCAAAAAAATTCTTAATTTTAAAAAACTTTCATTTTTCAAATTTTCAAATTTTACAAAATTTTCAAAAACTTCAAAAATTTTAAAAATTTAAAAAAATCACAAATTCAAAAAATTTTCCAAAAATCCAAAATTTTCAAATATTTTTCAAATTTTGAAAAATTTCCAAAATTTTCAAAAATTTTTAAAAATTTCAAAATTTTCAAAAAATTTCAAAAATTTCAAAAAAGTTAAAAATTCTTAAAATTTTCAAAAAATTTTAAAAATTTGTCGAAATTCGAATAATTCTGTAAATTTCCTAACATTTTCTAAATTCCTCAAAAATTTTAATTATTTCCAATACTCCCCCTGGCAGCACCGATAGGGTCGAGGCTACACGTCAGCAACGGCTTCCTCTTGGTTCCATCTACAGGCTCGCCGCTCCCAACTAGCAGTTCAATAGTCAAAGGAAATTTAAGAATTCGTTAGAATTATTTTTTAAATGTTTTTAAATTTGTCAAAATTTTCAAAAATCGTCGACATTCCAAAAATTTCCAAAATATTAAAAAATTTGAAAAATTTTCAAAATTTTTCACTCAAAAAATTTCAGGATTTTTAAAAAATCATCAAAATTCCAAAAAATTTCAAAATTTTCAAAACTTCAAAATTTTCAAAAAATCCAAGATTTTCAAAAATTTTAAAAATTTAAAAAATTTTCCAAAAATCCAAAATTTTCAAAAATTTTTCAAAATTTGAAAAATTTAAAAAATTTTCAAAAATCATCGAAATTCCTAAAGTTTCAAAATTTTCAAAAATTATCAAAATTTCAAAATTTTCAAAAATTTTCAAAAACTTCACAAAATTTTCAAAAAATACAATGTTTTCAAAAATTTCAGAAATTAACAAAATTTTCAAAAAACCAAAAATTTCAAAAATGTAAAAAATTTCAAAAATTTTCAAAAATTGTCGAAATTCGAAAAAAATTTCAAAATTTTCAAAAATCTTGAAAAATTTAAAATATTTCTAAAATTGCCAAATATTCAAAAAATCCAAAATTTTCAAAAATTTTCAAAAATCACAAAAATTTAAAAAATTTTCAAAAATGATAGAAATTCCAAAAAATTTCAAAATTTTTAAAAATTTTCAAAAATTTCAAAATTTTGAAAAATTTTCAGAAATTTGAAAAATTTCATAAATTTTCAAAACTCGTCGAAATTCGAAAAATTTGAATATTTTAAAAAATTTTCAAAAATTTTTAAAAATTCCAAAATTTAAAAAAAAAATTCAAAAATTTCAAAAACGTTAAAAATTCTTCCGAATTTTCAAAAAATTTTAAAAAATTTGTCGAAATTCCAAAAAATTTCACAATTTTCAAATAATTTTAAAATCTTCAAAAATTTTCAAAATCTTCAAAATTTTCAAAAATTTTAAAAATTTTCAAAAATAAAAAAAATTTTCTAAAATTTTCACTTTCAAAAAATTTCAAAAATTTAAAAAAATCGATATTCCAAAAAATTTCTAAATCTTCAAAAACTTTAATTTTTTCAAAAATTTAAAAAATCTTAAAAATTTTGAAAAATTTTCAAAAACTCAACATTTTCAAATATTTTCAAAATTTTCAAACTTTTCAAAAATTTTTACTTTAAAAAATTTAAAAAATTTTAAAAAATCATCGAAATTCCAAAAAATT
This sequence comes from Periplaneta americana, assembly GCF_040183065.1. Taxonomy (NCBI): domain Eukaryota; kingdom Metazoa; phylum Arthropoda; class Insecta; order Blattodea; family Blattidae; genus Periplaneta; species Periplaneta americana. The sequence continues at coordinate 171,104,386 of NC_091132.1, read as the reverse complement.
TCTAAATTTTCAAAAACTCAAAATTTTCAAAAATTTCAAAAATTTTCAAAATTTTCAAATTTTTCAAAAATTTCAGAAATTTAAAAAATTTTCCAAAAATCCAAAATTTTCAAAAATTTTTCAAATTTTGAAAAATTTACAAAATTTTCAAAACTTTTTAAAAATTTCAAAATTTTCAAAAAATTTCAAAAATTTTAAAATTTTCAAAAAATTTCAAAAATTTTAAAAATTTGTCGAAATTCGAATAATTCTGTAAATTTCCTAACATTTTCTAAATTCCTCAAAAATTTTAATTTCCAATACTCCCCCTGGCAGCACCGATAGGGTCGAGGCTACACGTCAGCAACGGCTTCCTCTTGGTTCCATCTGCAGGCTCGCCGCTCCCAACTAGCAGTTCAAGTTCAATAGTCAAAGGAAATTTAAGAATTCGTTAGAATTATTTTTTAAATGTTTTTAAATTTGTCAAAATTTTCAAAAATCGTCGACATTCCAAAAATTTCCAAAATATTAAAAAATTTGAAAAATTTTCAAAAATCCAAAATTTTCAAAAATTTTTACTCAAAAAATTTCAGGATTTATAAAAAATCATCAAAATTCCAAAAAATTTCAAAATTTTCAAAACTTCAAAATTTTCAAAAAATCCAAGATTTTCAAAAATTTTAAAAATTTAAAAAATTTTCCAAAAATCCAAAATTTTCAAAAATTTTTCAAAATTTGAAAAATTTAAAAAATTTTCAAAAATTATAAAAATTTCAAAATTTTCAAAAACTTCAAAATTTTCAACATTTTTAAAATTTTCAAAAATCCAAAATTTTCTAAAATTTTCACTTTCAAAAAATTTCAAAAATTTTAAAAAATCATCGAAATTCTTAAAAATTTCTGAATTTTCAAAAACTTTCAAAATTTTCAAAATTTTCAAAAATTTTCAAAAAATCCAAAATTTTCAAAAATTTTAGATATTTAGAAATTTTTCAAAAATCCAAAATTTTCAAATATTTTCAAAATTAAAAAAATTTTCAAAAATTTTCAAAAACTTCAAAATTCTCAAAAAATCCAAAATTTTCAAAATTTTAAAAAATTTCAAAATTTTGAAAAATTTTCAAAAATTTAAAAAATTTTAAAAATTTTCAAAAATTGTCGAAATTCGAAACAAATTTCAAAATTTAAAAAAATTTTCAGAACTCCAAAATTTTCAAAAAACCAAAATTTTCAAAAATTTAAAAAATTTCAAAAATTTTCAAAAATTGTCGAAAATCGAAAAAAATTTCAAAATTTTCAAAAATCTTGAAAAATTTAAAAAATTTCTAAAATTGCCAAATATTCAAAAAATCCAAAATTTTCAAAAATTTTAAAAATCACAAAATTTAAAAAATTTTCAAAAATGATAGAAATTCCAAAAAATTTCAAAATTTTTAAAAATTTTCAAAAATTTCAAAATTTTGAAAAATTTTCAGAAATTTGAAAAATTTCATAAATTTTCAAAACTCGTCGAAATTCGAAAAATTTCAATATTTTAAAAAATTTTCAAAAATTATTAAAAATTCCAAAATTTAAAAAAAAAATTCAAAAATTTCAAAAACGTTAAAAATTCTTCCGAATTTTCAAAAAATTTTAAAAAATTTGTCGAAATTCCAAAAAATTTCAAAATTTTCAAATAATTTTAAAATCTTCAAAAATTTTCAAAAACTTAAAAATTTTCAAAAATTTTAAAAATTTTCAAAAATCCAAAATTTTCTAAAATTTTCACTTTCAAAAAATTTCAAAAATTTTAAAAAATCATCTAAATTCTTAAAAATGTCTAAATTTTCAAAAACTTTCAAAATTTTCATAAATTTCAAAATTTTCAAAAATTTTCAAAAAATCCAAAATTTTCAAAAATTTTAGAAATTCAAAAATTTTTCCAAGAATCCAAAATTTTCAAAAATTTTCAAAAAAAATTTTCAAAATTTTCAAAATTATCAAATATTTTCAAAAACGTCAAAATTTTCAAAAAATCCAAAATTTTCAAAAATTTCAGAAATTTAAAAAATTTTTGACAAACCCAAAATTTTCAAAAATTTTTCAAAATTTGAAAAGTTTAAAAAATTTTCAAAAATCATCGAAATTCCATAAAATTTCAAAATTTTCAAATATTTTCAAAATTTTCAAAAATTTTCAAATAATCCAATATTTTCAAAAATATTCAAAAATTTAACAAATTTAAAAAATTTTCAAAAATTTCAAAAACGTTAAAAATTCTTCCGAATTTTCAAAAAATTTTTAAAAATTAGTCGAAATTCCAAAAAATTTCAAAATTTTCAAATAATTTCAAAAATTTTCAAAAACTTCAAAATTTTCAAAAATTTTAAAAATTTTCAAAAATCCAAAATTTTCAAAAATTTTCACTCTAACAATTTCAGTAATTTTAAAAAATCATCAAAATTCCAAAAGATTTCAAAATTTTCAGAAATTTTCAAAATTTTCAAAATTTTCAAAATTTTTCAAAAGTTTCAAAATTTTCAAAAACTTCAAAATTTTCAAAAAATCCAAAATTTTCAAAAATTTCAAATATTTAAAAAATTTTCCAAAAATCCAAACTTTTCAAAAATTATCCAAAATTTGACAAATTTAAAAAATTTTCAAAAATTTCAAAATTTTCAAATTTTTCAAAAATTTTCAGAAATCGTCCAAATTCCAAAAAATTTCAAAATTTTCAAAAATTTCAAAATTTTAAAATATTTTCAAAAATTTCAAAATTTTCAAAAATTTCAAAATTTGAAAAATTTTCAAAAATTTCAAAAACGTTAAAAATTTTCCAAATTTTTAAAAAATTTTAAAACTTTGTCGAAATTCCAAAAATTCTGAAAATTTCCTTACATTTTGTAAATTCCTCTAACATTTCATTGATTTCAAAACTCCCCCTGGCAGCACCGATAGGCTCGAGGCTATAGGTCATCAACGGTATCTTCTAGGTTGCATCTGCGAACACGCCGCTCCCAACTAGCAGTAAAATAAGTTCAATAGTTAAAGGAAATTTAAGAATGTGTTAGAGTTATGAAAATTTTTAAAATTTTTAAAAATTTGTCAAAATTTTCAAAAATCGTTGAAATTCTAAAATATTTCAAAATATTTTCAAAAACTTTCAAACTTTTCAAAATTTTCAAAAATTTTCAAAAAATCCAAAATTTTCAAAAATTTTAGAAATTTAAAAATATTTCAAAAATCAAAAATTTTTCAAAAATCAGAAATTTTCAAAAATTTTCAAAAAAATTTTGAAAATTTTCAAAAATTTTCATAATTTTCAAATATTTTCAAAATTTTCAAAATTTTCAAAAATTTTCAAAAGCTTCAAAATTTTCAAAAAATCTAAAATTTTAAATAATTTCAGAAATTTACAAAATTTTCCAAAAACGCAAAATTTTCAAAAATTCTTCAAAATTTGAAAAATTTTAAAAATTTTCAAAAATCATCGAAATTCCATAAAATTTCAAAATTTTCAAATATTTTCAAAATTTTCAAAAATTTTAAAAAAATCCAAAATTTTCAAAAATTTCATAAACTTAAAAATGTTTCCAAATATCCAAAATTATCAAAAATTTTCAAAAACTTCAAAATTTTCAAAAATTTTAAAAATTTTTAAAAATCCAAAATTTTCAAAAATTTTTAAACCTTAAAAAATTTAAAAAATTTTAAAAAATCATCGAAATTCCAAAAAATTTCTAAATTTTCAAAAACTCAAAATTTTCAAAATTTTAAAAAATTTTCAAAATTTTCAAACTTTTCAAAAATTTTCAAAACCTTCAAAATTTTCAAAAATTTCAGAAATTTATAAATTTTTCCAAAAATCCAAAATTTTCAAAAATTTTTCAAAATTTGAAAAATTTAAAAAATTTTCAAAAATCATCGAAATTCCATAAAATTTCAAAATTTTCAAAAATTTTTCAGAAATTTCAAAATTTCGAAAAATTTTCAAAAATTTAAAATATTTCTAAACTATTCAAATATCGTCGAAATTCGAAAAAATTTCAAAATTCTAAAAAATTTTCAAAATTTTCAAAAATTTTCAAAAATTTAAAAATTAAAAAAAAATTTCAGTAATTTAAAAAACGTGAAAAATTCTTCCAAATTTTCAAAAATTTTAAAAAATTTGTCGAAATTCCACAATATTTCAAAATTTTCAAATAATTTCAAAATCTTCAAAAATTTTAAAAACCTTCAAAATTTGCAAAGAATACAAAATTTTCAAAAATTTCAGATATGTAAAATTTTTTCCAAAAATCCAAAATTATCAAAAATTTTCAAAAACTTCAAAATTTTCAAAAATTAAAAAAATTTTAAAAAATCCGAAATTTTCAAAAATTATCAAACTTTAAAAAAATTTCAAAACTTTTAAAAAATCATCGATATTCCAAAAAATTTCTAAATTTTCAAAAACTGTCATTTTTCAAAATTTTAAAAATTTTTAAAAAATTTTCAAAATTGTCAGATTTTAGAAAAATTTTCATAAACTTCGAAATTTTCAAAAAATCCAAAATTTTCAAAAATTTCAGAAATTTAAAAAATTTTCCAAAAATCCAAAATTTTCAAAAAATTTTCAAATTTTGAAAATTTTACAAAATTTTCAAAAAATTTTAAAAATTTCAAAATTTTCAAAAATCAACGAAATTCCTAAAGTTTCAAAATTTTCAAAAATTATCAAAATTTCAAAATTTTCAAAAATTTTCAAAAACTTCAAAATTTTGAAAAAATACAATATTTTCAAAAATTTCAGAAATTTACAAAATTTTCAAAATAACCAAAATTTTCAAAAAATTTTCAAATTTTGAAAAATTGACAAAATTTCCAAAAAATTTTAAAAATTTTAAAATTTTGAAAAATTTTTTAAAACTAAAATTTTCAAAAAATCCAAAATTTAAAAATTTTGAGAAATTTAAAAAATTTTCTAAAAACCCAAAATTATCAAAAATTTTTCAAATTTTGAAAAATTTACAAAATTTCCAAAAAATTTAAAAATCAAAACATCAAAATTTTCAAAAAATCCAATATTTTCAAAGATTTCAGAAATTTACAAAATTTTCTAAAAACCCAAAATTTTCAAAAATTTTTCAAATTTTGAAAAATTTACAAGATTTTCAAAAAATTTTAAAAATTTCAAAATTTTCAAAAATTTTTCAAAATTTGAAAAATTTAAAAAATTTTCAAAAATCATCGAAATTCCTAAAATTTCAAAATTTTCAAAAATTATCAAAAATTTCAAAGTTTTGAAAAATTTTCAAAAATTTAAAAAATTTTAAAAATTTTCAAAAATTGTCGAAATTCGAAACAAATTTCAAAATTTAAAAAAATTTTCAGAACACCAAAATTTTCAAAAAAACCAATATTTTCAAAAATTTAAAAAATTTAAAAAATTTTCAAAAATTGTCGAAATTCGAAAAAAATTTCAAAATTTTCAAAAATCTTGAAAAATTTAAAAAATTTCTAAAATTGCCAAATATTCAAAAAATCCAAAATTTTCAAAAATTTTAAAAAATCACAAAAATTTAAAAAATTTTCAAAAATGATAGAAATTCCAAAAAATTTCAAAATTTTTAAAAATTTTCAAAAATTTCAAAATTTTGAAAAATTTTCAGAAATTTGAAAAATTTCATAAATTTTCAAAAATCGTCGAAATTCGAAAAATTTCAATATTTTAAAAAATTTTCAAAAATTCCAAAAATTAAAAAAAAAATTCAAGAATTTCAAAAACGCTAAAAATTCTTCCGAATTTTCAAAAAATTTTAAAAAATTTGTCGAAATTCCAAAAAATTTCAAAATTTTCAAATAATTTTAAAATCTTCAAAAAATTTCAAAAACTTCAAAATTTTCAAAAATTTTCAAAAATGCAAACTTTTCAAAAATCGTCCGAATTGCAAAACATTTCAAATTTGTCAAAAATTTTAAAAAATTTCAATATTTTCAAATATCGTCGAAATTCTTCCGAATTTTCAAAAATTTTTTAAAAATTTGTCGAAATTCCAAAAAATTTCAAAATTTTCAAAAACTTCAAAATTTTCAAAATTTTTAAAATTTTCAAAAATCCAAAATTTTCCAAAATTTTCACTTTCAAAAAATTTCAAAAATTTAAAAAAATTATCGAAATTCTTAAAAATTTCTAAATTTTCAAAAACTTTCAAAATTTTCAAAATTTTAAAAAATCCTCGAAATTCCATAAAATTTCAAAATTTTCTAAAATTTTCACTTTCAAAAAATTTCAAAAATTTTAAAAAATCATCGAAATTCCAAAAAATTTCTTAATTTTCAGAAACTTCCATTTTTCAAAATTTTCAAAAATTCTCAAAAATTTTCAAAATTTTCAAAAATTTTCAAAAACATCAAAATTGTCAAAAAATCCAAAATTTTAAAAATTTTCAGAAATTTACAAAATTTTCCAAAAACCCAAAATTTTCAAAAATTTTTCAAAATTTGAAAAATTTAAAAAATTTTCAAAAATCATCGAAATTCCATAACATTTCAAAATTTTCAAAAATTTTCAGATATTTCAAAATTTTGAAAAATCCAAAATTTTCAAAAATTTGGGACTTTCAAAAAATTTCAAAAATTTAAAAAAAATCATCGAAATTCCAAAAAATTTGTAAATCTTGAAAAACATTAATTTTTTCAAAATTTTAAAAAAATGTTCAAAATTTTGAAAAATTTTCAAAAACTCAAAATTTTCAAAATTTTCAAACTTCAAAAATTGTCAAAACCTTCAAAATTTTCAAAAAATCCAAAATTTTCAAAAATTTCATAAACTTAAAAATGTTTCCAAATATCCAAAATTATCAAAAATTTTCAAAAACTTCAAAATTTTCAAAAATTTTAAAAATTTTTAAAAATCCAAAATTTTCAAAAATTTTTAAACCTTAAAAAATTTAAAAAATTTTAAAAAATCATCGAAATTCCAAAAAATTTCTAAATTTTCAAAAACTCAAAATTTTCAAAATTTTAAAAAATTTTCAAAATTTTCAAACTTTTCAAAAATTTTCAAAACCTTCAAAATTTTCAAAAATTTCAGAAATTTATAAATTTTTCCAAAAATCCAAAATTTTCAAAAATTTTTCAAAATTTGAAAAATTTAAAAAATTTTCAAAAATCATCGAAATTCCATAAAATTTCAAAATTTTCAAAAATTTTTCAGAAATTTCAAAATTTCGAAAAATTTTCAAAAATTTAAAATATTTCTAAACTTTTCAAATATCGTCGAAATTCGAAAAAATTTCAAAATTCTAAAAAATTTTCAAAATTTTCAAAAATTTTCAAAAATTTAAAAATTAAAAAAAAAATTTCAGTAATTTAAAAAACGTAAAAAATTCTTCCAAATTTTCAAAAATTTTAAAAAATTTGTCGAAATTCCACAATATTTCAAAATTTTCAAATAATTTCAAAATCTTCAAAAATTTTAAAAACCTTCAAAATTTTCAAAGAATACAAAATTTTCAAAAATTTCAGATATGTAAAATTTTTTCCAAAAATCCAAAATTATCAAAAATTTTCAAAAACTTCAAAATTTTCAAAAATTAAAAAAATTTTAAAAAATCCGAAATTTTCAAAAATTATCAAACTTTAAAAAAATTTCAAAACTTTTAAAAAATCATCGAAATTCCAAAAAATTTCTAAATTTTCAAAAACTGTCATTTTTCAAAATTTTAAAAATTTTTAAAAAATTTTCAAAATCGTCAGATTTTAGAAAAATTTTCATAAACTTCGAAATTTTCAAAAAATCCAAAATTTTCAAACATTTCAGAAATTTAAAAAATTTTCCAAAAATCCAAAATTTTCAAAAAATTTTCAAATTTTGAAAATTTTACAAAATTTTCAAAAAATTTTAAAAATTTCAAAATTTTCAAAAAATTTCAAAAAGTTTAAAAATTTGTCGAAATTCGAATAATTCTGTAAATTTCCTAACATTTTCTGAATTCCTCAAAAATTTTAATTATTTCCAATACTCCCCCTGGCAGCACCGATAGGGTCGAGGCTACACGTCAGCCACGGTTTCCTCTTGGTTCCATCTGCAGGCTCGTCGCTCCCAACTAGCAGTTCAAGTTCAATAGTCAAAGGAAATTTAAGAATTCGTTAGAATTATGATTTTTTAAATGTTTTTAAATTTGTCAAAATTTTCAAAAATCGTCGACATTCCAAAAATTTCCAAAATATTAAAAAATTTGAAAAATTTTCAAAAATCCAAAATTTTCAAAATTTTTCACTCTAAAAATTTCACGATTTTTAAAAAATCATAAAATTCCAAAAAATTTCAAAATTTTCAAAACTTCAAAATTTTCAAAAAATCCAAGATTTTCAAAAATTTTAAAAATTTAAAAAATTTTCCAAAAATCCAAAATTTTCAAAAATTTTTCAAAATTTGAAAAATTTAAAAAATTTTCAAAAATCAACGAAATTCCTAAAGTTTCAAAATTTTCAAAAATTATCAAAATTTCAAAATTTTCAAAAATTTTCAAAAACTTCAAAATTTTGAAAAAATACAATATTTTCAAAAATTTCAGAAATTTACAAAATTTTCAAAATAACCAAAATTTTCAAAAAATTTTCAAATTTTGAAAAATTGACAAAATTTCCAAAAAATTTTAAAAATTTCAAAATTTTGAAAAATTTTTTAAAACTAAAATTTTCAAAAAATCCAAAATTTAAAAATTTTGAGAAATTTAAAAAATTTTCTAAAAACCCAAAATTATCAAAAATTTTTCAAATTTTGAAAAATTTACAAAATTTCCAAAAAATTTAAAAATCAAAACATCAAAATTTTCAAAAAATCCAATATTTTCAAAGATTTCAGAAATTTACAAAATTTTCTAAAAACCCAAAATTTTCAAAAATTTTTCAAATTTTGAAAAATTTACAAGATTTTCAAAAAATTTTAAAAATTTCAAAATTTTCAAAAATTTTTCAAAATTTGAAAAATTTAAAAAATTTTCAAAAATCATCGAAATTCCTAAAATTTCAAAATTTTCAAAAATTATCAAAAATTTCAAAATTTTGAAAAATTTTCAAAAATTTAAAAAATTTTAAAAATTTTCAAAAATTGTCGAAATTCGAAACAAATTTCAAAATTTAAAAAAATTTTCAGAACACCAAAATTTTCAAAAAAACCAATATTTTCAAAAATTTAAAAAATTTAAAAAATTTTCAAAAATTGTCGAAATTCGAAAAAAATTTCAAAATTTTCAAAAATCTTGAAAAATTTAAAAAATTTCTAAAATTGCCAAATATTCAAAAAATCCAAAATTTTCAAAAATTTTAAAAAATCACAAAAATTTAAAAAATTTTCAAAAATGATAGAAATTCCAAAAAATTTCAAAATTTTTAAAAATTTTCAAAAATTTCAAAATTTTGAAAAATTTTCAGAAATTTGAAAAATTTCATAAATTTTCAAAAATCGTCGAAATTCGAAAAATTTCAATATTTTAAAAAATTTTCAAAAATTCCAAAAATTAAAAAAAAAATTCAAGAATTTCAAAAACGCTAAAAATTCTTCCGAATTTTCAAAAAATTTTAAAAAATTTGTCGAAATTCCAAAAAATTTCAAAATTTTCAAATAATTTTAAAATCTTCAAAAAATTTCAAAAACTTCAAAATTTTCAAAAATTTTAAAAAATTTTCAAAAATCCAAAATTTTCTAAAATTTTCACTTTCAAAAAATTTCAAAAATTTTAAAAAATCATCGAAATTCTTAAAAATGTCTAAATTTTCAAAAACTTTCAAAATTTTCATAAATTTCAAAATTTTCAAAAATTTTCAAAAAATCCAAAATTTTCAAAAATTGGAGAAATTAAAAAATTTTTCCAAAAATCCAAAATTTTCAAAAATTTTCAAAAAAAATTTTCAAAATTTTCAAAATTATCAAATATTTTCAAAAACGTCAAAATTTTCAAAAAATCCAAAATTTTCAAAAATTTCAGAAATTTAAAAAATTTTTGACAAACCCAAAATTTTCAAAAATTTTTCAAAATTTGAAAAGTTTAAAAAATTTTCAAAAATCATCGAAATTCCATAAAATTTCAAAATTTTCAAATATTTTCAAAATTTTCAAAAATTTTCAAATAATCCAATATTTTCAAAAATATTCAAAAATTTAACAAATTTAAAAAATTTTCAAAAATTTCAAAAACGTTAAAAATTATTCCGAATTTTCAAAAAATTTTAAATAATTTGTCGAAATTCCAAAAATTTTCAAACTTTTCAAAAATTTTCAAAACCTTCAAAATTTTCCAAAAATCCAAAATTATCAAAAATTTTCAAAAACTTCAAAATTTTCAAAAATTTTAAAAATTTAAAAAAATCCAAAATTTTCAAAAATTTTCACTCAAAAAATTTCAGGAATTTTAAAAAATCATCAAAATTCCAAAAAAATTCAAAATTTTCAGAAATTTTCAAAAATTCTAAAAATTTTCAAAAATCCAAAATTTTCTAAAATTTTCAAAAATTTCAAAAACGTTAAAAATTTTCCAAATTTTTAAGAAATTTTAAAACTTTGTCGAAATTCCAAAAATTCTGAAAATTTCCTTACATTTTGTAAATTCCTCTAACATTTCATTGATTTCCAAACTCCCCCTGGCAGCACCGATAGGCTCGAGGCTATAGGTCATCCACGGCATCTTCTAGGTTCCATCTGCGAACTCGCCGTTCCCAACTAGCAGTAAAATAAGTTCAATAGTTAAAGGAAATTTAAGAATGTGTTAGAGTTATGAAAATTTTTTAAATTTTTAAAAATTTGTCAAAATTTTCAAAAATCGTTGAAATTCTAAAATATTTCAAAATTTTCAAAGATGTTCAAAACTTACAAAAATTTTCAAAAATTTTCAAAAATGCAAACTTTTCAAAAATCGTCCAAATTGCAAAACATTTCAAAGTTGTCAAAAATTTTAAAAAATTTCAATATTTTCAAGAATCGTCGAAATTCTTCCGAATTTTCAAAATTTTTTAAACATTTGTCGAAATTCCAAAAAATTTCAAAATTTTCAAAAACTTCAAAATTATCAAAATTTTTAAAATTTTCAAAAATCCAAAATTTTCTAAAATTTTCACTTTCAAAAAATTCAAAAATTTTAAAAAATCATCGAAATTCTTAAAAATTTCTAAATTTTCAAAAACTTTCAAAATTTTCAAAAATTTTAAAAAAATCCAAAATTTTCAAAAATTTTAGAAATTTAGAAATTTTTCAAAAATCCAAAATTTTCAAATATTTTCAAAATTTTCAAAATTTTCAAAAATTTTCAAAAACTTCAAAATTGTCAAAAAATCCAAAATTTTCAAAATTTTCAGAAATTTACAAAATTTTCCAAAAACCCAAAATTTTCAAAAAATTTTCAAATTTTGAAAAATTTACAAAACTTTCAAAAAATTTTAAAAATTTCAAAATTTTTAAAATTTTTTAAAACTTCGAAATTTTCAAAAAATCCAAAATTTTCAAAAATTTGAATAATATAAAAAATTTTGCAAAATCCAAAATTTTCAAAAATTTGAAAAATTTTAAAAATTTTCAAAAATCATCGAAATTCCATAAAATTTCAAAATTTTCAAAAATTTTCAGAAATTTCAAAATTTTGAAAAATCCAAAATTTTCAAAAATTTGGAACTTTCGAAAAATTTCAAAAATTTTAAAAAATCATCGAAATTCCAAAAAATTTCTTAATTTTCAAAAACTTTCATTTTTCAAAATTTTCAAAAATTATCAAAAATTTTCAAAATTTTCAAAAATTTTCCAAAAACTTCGAAATGTTCAAAAAATCCAAAATTTTCAAAATTTTCAGAAATTAAAAAAATTTTCCAAAAATCCAAAATTTTCAAAAAATTTTCAAATTTTGAAAAATTTACAAAACTTTCAAAAAATTTTAAAAATTTCAAAATTTTGCAAAATTTTTTAAAACTTCGAAATTTTCAAAAAATTCAAAATTTTCAAAAATTTGAATAATTTAAAAAATTTTGCAAAATCCAAAATTTTCAAAAATCATCGAAATTCCATAAAATTTCAAAATTTTCAAAAATTTTCAGAAATTTCAAAATTTTGAAAAATCCAAAATATTAAAAAATTTGGAACTTTCAAAAAATTTCAAAAATTTTAAAAAATCATCGAAATTCCAAAAAATTTCTTAATTTTTAGAAACTTTCATTTTTCAAAATTTTCAAAAATTCTCAACAATTTTCAAAATTTTCAAAAATTTTCAAAAACTTCAAAATTGTCAAAAAATCCAAAATTTTAAAAATTTTCAGAAATTTACAAAATTTTCCAAAAACCCAAAATTTTCAAAAATTTTTCAAATTTTGAAAAATTTACAAAACTTCCAAAAAATTTTAAAACTCAAAATTTTGAAAAATTTTTTAAAACTTCAAAATTTTCAAAAAATCAAAAATTTTAAAAAATTTCAGAAATTTACAAAATTTAAAAAAAACGCAAAATTTTCAAAAATTTTTCAAAATTTGAAAAATTTAAAAAATTTTTAATAATCATCGAAATTCCAAAAAATTTCAAAATTTTCAAATAATTTCAAAATCTTCAAAAATTTTCAAAAACTTCAAAATTTTCAGAAATTTTAAAAATTATCAAAATCCAAAATTTTCAAAAATTTTCAAACTTTCAAAAAATTTCAAAAATTTTAAATAATCATGAAAATTCCAAAAAATTTCTAAATTTTCATAAACTTTCAAAATTTTCAAAAATTTTCAAAATTTTCAAACTTTTCAATAATTTTCAAAACCTTCAAAATTTTCAAAAAATCCAATATTTTCAAAAATTTCAGAAATTTAAAAATGTTTCCAAAAATCCAAAATTTTCAAAAATTTTCAAAACTTCAAAATTTTCAAAAATTTTAAAAATTTAAAAAAATCATCGAAATTCCAAAAAAATTCTTAATTTTAAAAAACTTTCATTTTTCAAATTTTCAAATTTTACAAAATTTTCAAAAACTTCAAAAATTTTAAAAATTTAAAAAAATCACAAATTCAAAAAATTTTCCAAAAATCCAAAATTTTCAAATATTTTTCAAATTTTGAAAAATTTCCAAAATTTTCAAAAATTTTTAAAAATTTCAAAATTTTCAAAAAATTTCAAAAATTTCAAAAAAGTTAAAAATTCTTAAAATTTTCAAAAAATTTTAAAAATTTGTCGAAATTCGAATAATTCTGTAAATTTCCTAACATTTTCTAAATTCCTCAAAAATTTTAATTATTTCCAATACTCCCCCTGGCAGCACCGATAGGGTCGAGGCTACACGTCAGCAACGGCTTCCTCTTGGTTCCATCTACAGGCTCGCCGCTCCCAACTAGCAGTTCAATAGTCAAAGGAAATTTAAGAATTCGTTAGAATTATTTTTTAAATGTTTTTAAATTTGTCAAAATTTTCAAAAATCGTCGACATTCCAAAAATTTCCAAAATATTAAAAAATTTGAAAAATTTTCAAAATTTTTCACTCAAAAAATTTCAGGATTTTTAAAAAATCATCAAAATTCCAAAAAATTTCAAAATTTTCAAAACTTCAAAATTTTCAAAAAATCCAAGATTTTCAAAAATTTTAAAAATTTAAAAAATTTTCCAAAAATCCAAAATTTTCAAAAATTTTTCAAAATTTGAAAAATTTAAAAAATTTTCAAAAATCATCGAAATTCCTAAAGTTTCAAAATTTTCAAAAATTATCAAAATTTCAAAATTTTCAAAAATTTTCAAAAACTTCACAAAATTTTCAAAAAATACAATATTTTCAAAAATTTCAGAAATTAACAAAATTTTCAAAAAACCAAAAATTTCAAAAATGTAAAAAATTTCAAAAATTTTCAAAAATTGTCGAAATTCGAAAAAAATTTCAAAATTTTCAAAAATCTTGAAAAATTTAAAATATTTCTAAAATTGCCAAATATTCAAAAAATCCAAAATTTTCAAAAATTTTCAAAAATCACAAAAATTTAAAAAATTTTCAAAAATGATAGAAATTCCAAAAAATTTCAAAATTTTTAAAAATTTTCAAAAATTTCAAAATTTTGAAAAATTTTCAGAAATTTGAAAAATTTCATAAATTTTCAAAACTCGTCGAAATTCGAAAAATTTGAATATTTTAAAAAATTTTCAAAAATTTTTAAAAATTCCAAAATTTAAAAAAAAAATTCAAAAATTTCAAAAACGTTAAAAATTCTTCCGAATTTTCAAAAAATTTTAAAAAATTTGTCGAAATTCCAAAAAATTTCACAATTTTCAAATAATTTTAAAATCTTCAAAAATTTTCAAAATCTTCAAAATTTTCAAAAATTTTAAAAATTTTCAAAAATAAAAAAAATTTTCTAAAATTTTCACTTTCAAAAAATTTCAAAAATTTAAAAAAATCGATATTCCAAAAAATTTCTAAATCTTCAAAAACTTTAATTTTTTCAAAAATTTAAAAAATCTTAAAAATTTTGAAAAATTTTCAAAAACTCAACATTTTCAAATATTTTCAAAATTTTCAAACTTTTCAAAAATTTTTACTTTAAAAAATTTAAAAAATTTTAAAAAATCATCGAAATTCCAAAAAATTTCTAAATTTTCAAAAACTCAAAATTTTCAAAAATTTCAAAAATTTTCAAAATTTTCAAAAATTTCAGAAATTTAAAAAATTTTCCAAAAATCCAAAATTTTCAAAAATTTTTCAAATTTTGAAAAATTTACAAAATTTTCAAAACTTTTTAAAAATTTCAAAATTTTCAAAAAATTTCAAAAATTTTAAAATTTTCAAAAAATTTCAAAAATTTTAAAAATTTGTCGAAATTCGAATAATTCTGTAAATTTCCTAACATTTTCTAAATTCCTCAAAAATTTTAATTATTTCCAATACTCCCCCTGGCAGCACCGATAGGGTCGAGGCTACACGTCAGCAACGGCTTCCTCTTGGTTCCATCTGCAGGCTCGCCGCTCCCAACTAGCAGTTCAAGTTCAATAGTCAAAGGAAATTTAAGAATTCGTTAGAATTATTTTTTAAATGTTTTTAAATTTGTCAAAATTTTCAAAAATCGTCGACATTCCAAAAATTTCCAAAATATTAAAAAATTTGAAAAATTTTCAAAAATCCAAAATTTTCAAAAATTTTCACTCAAAAAATTTCAGGATTTATAAAAAATCATCAAAATTCCAAAAAATTTCAAAATTTTCAAAACTTCAAAATTTTCAAAAAATCCAAGATTTTCAAAAATTTTAAAAATTTAAAAAATTTTCCAAAAAACCAAAATTTTCAAAAATTTTTCAAAATTTGAAAAATTTAAAAAATTTTCAAAAATTATAAAAATTTCAAAATTTTCAAAAACTTCAAAATTTTCAACATTTTTAAAATTTTCAAAAATCCAAAATTTTCTAAAATTTTCACTTTCAAAAAATTTCAAAAATTTTAAAAAATCATCGAAATTCTTAAAAATTTCTGAATTTTCAAAAACTTTCAAAATTTTCAAAATTTTCAAAAATTTTCAAAAAATCCAAAATTTTCAAAAATTTTAGATATTTAGAAATTTTTCAAAAATCCAAAATTTTCAAATATTTTCAAAATTAAAAAAATTTTCAAAAATTTTCAAAAACTTCAAAATTCTCAAAAAATCCAAAATTTTCAAAATTTTAAAAAATTTCAAAATTTTGAAAAATTTTCAAAAATTTAAAAAATTTTAAAAATTTTCAAAAATTGTCGAAATTCGAAACAAATTTCAAAATTTAAAAAAATTTTCAGAACTCCAAAATTTTCAAAAAACCAAAATTTTCAAAAATTTAAAAAATTTCAAAAATTTTCAAAAATTGTCGAAAATCGAAAAAAATTTCAAAATTTTCAAAAATCTTGAAAAATTTAAAAAATTTCTAAAATTGCCAAATATTCAAAAAATCCAAAATTTTCAAAAATTTTAAAAATCACAAAATTTAAAAAATTTTCAAAAATGATAGAAATTCCAAAAAATTTCAAAATTTTTAAAAATTTTCAAAAATTTCAAAATTTTGAAAAATTTTCAGAAATTTGAAAAATTTCATAAATTTTCAAAACTCGTCGAAATTCGAAAAATTTCAATATTTTAAAAAATTTTCAAAAATTATTAAAAATTCCAAAATTTAAAAAAAAAATTCAAAAATTTCAAAAACGTTAAAAATTCTTCCGAATTTTCAAAAAATTTTTAAAAATTTGTCGAAATTCCAAAAAATTTCAAAATTTTCAAATAATTTTAAAATCTTCAAAAATTTTCAAAAACTTAAAAATTTTCAAAAATTTTAAAAATTTTCAAAAATCCAAAATTTTCTAAAATTTTCACTTTCAAAAAATTTCAAAAATTTTAAAAAATCATCTAAATTCTTAAAAATGTCTAAATTTTCAAAAACTTTCAAAATTTTCATAAATTTCAAAATTTTCAAAAATTTTCAAAAAATCCAAAATTTTCAAAAATTTTAGAAATTCAAAAATTTTTCCAAGAATCCAAAATTTTCAAAAATTTTCAAAAAAAATTTTCAAAATTTTCAAAATTATCAAATATTTTCAAAAACGTCAAAATTTTCAAAAAATCCAAAATTTTCAAAAATTTCAGAAATTTAAAAAATTTTTGACAAACCCAAAATTTTCAAAAATTTTTCAAAATTTGAAAAGTTTAAAAAATTTTCAAAAATCATCGAAATTCCATAAAATTTCAAAATTTTCAAATATTTTCAAAATTTTCAAAAATTTTCAAATAATCCAATATTTTCAAAAATATTCAAAAATTTAACAAATTTAAAAAATTTTCAAAAATTTCAAAAACGTTAAAAATTCTTCCGAATTTTCAAAAAATTTTTAAAAATTTGTCGAAATTCCAAAAAATTTCAAAATTTTCAAATAATTTCAAAAATTTTCAAAAACTTCAAAATTTTCAAAAATTTTAAAAATTTTCAAAAATCCAAAATTTTCAAAAATTTTCACTCTAACAATTTCAGTAATTTTAAAAAATCATCAAAATTCCAAAAGATTTCAAAATTTTCAGAAATTTTCAAAATTTTCAAAATTTTCAAAATTTTTCAAAAGTTTCAAAATTTTCAAAAACTTCAAAATTTTCAAAAAATCCAAAATTTTCAAAAATTTCAAATATTTAAAAAATTTTCATAAAATCCAAACTTTTCAAAAATTATCCAAAATTTGACAAATTTAAAAAATTTTCAAAAATTTCCAAATTTTCAAAAATTTTCAAAAATTTCGAAAATTTTTAAAAAATTTCAAAAATTGTCCGAGTTCCAAAAAATTTCAAAATTTTCAAATTTTTCAAAAATTTTCAGAAATCGTCCAAATTCCAAAAAATTTCAAAATTTTCAAAAATTTCAAAATTTTAAAATATTTTCAAAAATTTCAAAATTTTCAAAAATTTCAAAATTTGAAAAATTTTCAAAAATTTCAAAAACGTTAAAAATTTTCCAAATTTTTAAAAAATTTTAAAACTTTGTCGAAATTCCAAAAATTCTGGAAATTTCCTTACATTTTGTAAATTCCTCTAACATTTCATTGATTTCAAAACTCCCCCTGGCAGCACCGATAGGCTCGAGGCTATAGGTCATCCACGGTATCTTCTAGGTTGCATCTGCGAACACGCCGCTCCCAACTAGCAGTAAAATAAGTTCAATAGTTAAAGGAAATTTAAGAATGTGTTAGAGTTATGAAAATTTTTAAAATTTTTAAAAATTTGTCAAAATTTTCAAAAATCGTTGAAATTCTAAAATATTTCAAAATATTTTCAAAAACTTTCAAACTTTTCAAAATTTTCAAAAATTTTCAAAAAATCCAAAATTTTCAAAAATTTTAGAAATTTAAAAATATTTTAAAAATCAAAAATTTTTCAAAAATCAGAAATTTTCAAAAATTTTCAAAAAAATTTTGAAAATTTTCAAAAATTTTCAAAATTTTCAAATATTTTCAAAATTTTCAAAATTTTCAAAAATTTTCAAAAGCTTCAAAATTTTCAAAAAATCTAAAATTTTAAATAATTTCAGAAATTTACAAAATTTTCCAAAAACGCAAAATTTTCAAAAATTCTTCAAAATTTGAAAAATTTTAAAAATTTTCAAAAATCATCGAAATTCCATAAAATTTCAAAATTTTCAAATATTTTCAAAATTTTCAAAAATTTTCAAAAAATCCAAAATTTTCAAAAATTTCATAAACTTAAAAATGTTTCCAAATATCCAAAATTATCAAAAATTTTCAAAAACTTCAAAATTTTCAAAAATTTTAAAAATTTTTAAAAATCCAAAATTTTCAAAAATTTTTAAACCTTAAAAAATTTAAAAAATTTTAAAAAATCATCGAAATTCCAAAAAATTTCTAAATTTTCAAAAACTCAAAATTTTCAAAATTTTAAAAAATTTTCAAAATTTTCAAACTTTTCAAAAATTTTCAAAACCTTCAAAATTTTCAAAAATTTCAGAAATTTATAAATTTTTCCAAAAATCCAAAATTTTCAAAAATTTTTCAAAATTTGAAAAATTTAAAAAATTTTCAAAAATCATCGAAATTCCATAAAATTTCAAAATTTTCAAAAATTTTTCAGAAATTTCAAAATTTCGAAAAATTTTCAAAAATTTAAAATATTTCTAAACTATTCAAATATCGTCGAAATTCGAAAAAATTTCAAAATTCTAAAAAATTTTCAAAATTTTCAAAAATTTTCAAAAATTTAAAAATTAAAAAAAAAATTCAGTAATTTAAAAAACGTAAAAAATTCTTCCAAATTTTCAAAAATTTTAAAAAATTTGTCGAAATTCCACAATATTTCAAAATTTTCAAATAATTTCAAAATCTTCAAAAATTTTAAAAACCTTCAAAATTTGCAAAGAATACAAAATTTTCAAAAATTTCAGATATGTAAAATTTTTTCCAAAAATCCAAAATTATCAAAAATTTTCAAAAACTTCAAAATTTTCAAAAATTAAAAAAATTTTAAAAAATCCGAAATTTTCAAAAATTATCAAACTTTAAAAAAATTTCAAAACTTTTAAAAAATCATCGAAATTCCAAAAAATTTCTAAATTTTCAAAAACTGTCATTTTTCAAAATTTTAAAAATTTTTAAAAAATTTTCAAAATTGTCAGATTTTAGAAAAATTTTCATAAACTTCGAAATTTTCAAAAAATCCAAAATTTTCAAAAATTTCAGAAATTTAAAAAATTTTCCAAAAATCCAAAATTTTCAAAAAATTTTCAAATTTTGAAAATTTTACAAAATTTTCAAAAAATTTTAAAAATTTCAAAATTTTCAAAAATCAACGAAATTCCTAAAGTTTCAAAATTTTCAAAAATTATCAAAATTTCAAAATTTTCAAAAATTTTCAAAAACTTCAAAATTTTGAAAAAATACAATATTTTCAAAAATTTCAGAAATTTACAAAATTTTCAAAATAACCAAAATTTTCAAAAAATTTTCAAATTTTGAAAAATTGACAAAATTTCCAAAAAATTTTAAAAATTTTAAAATTTTGAAAAATTTTTTAAAACTAAAATTTTCAAAAAATCCAAAATTTAAAAATTTTGAGAAATTTAAAAAATTTTCTAAAAACCCAAAATTATCAAAAATTTTTCAAATTTTGAAAAATTTACAAAATTTCCAAAAAATTTAAAAATCAAAACATCAAAATTTTCAAAAAATCCAATATTTTCAAAGATTTCAGAAATTTACAAAATTTTCTAAAAACCCAAAATTTTCAAAAATTTTTCAAATTTTGAAAAATTTACAAGATTTTCAAAAAATTTTAAAAATTTCAAAATTTTCAAAAGTTTTTCAAAATTTGAAAAATTTAAAAAATTTTCAAAAATCATCGAAATTCCTAAAATTTCAAAATTTTCAAAAATTATCAAAAATTTCAAAGTTTTGAAAAATTTTCAAAAATTTAAAAAATTTTAAAAATTTTCAAAAATTGTCGAAATTCGAAACAAATTTCAAAATTTAAAAAAATTTTCAGAACACCAAAATTTTCAAAAAAACCAATATTTTCAAAAATTTAAAAAATTTAAAAAATTTTCAAAAATTGTCGAAATTCGAAAAAAATTTCAAAATTTTCAAAAATCTTGAAAAATTTAAAAAATTTCTAAAATTGCCAAATATTCAAAAAATCCAAAATTTTCAAAAATTTTAAAAAATCACAAAAATTTAAAAAACTTTCAAAAATGATAGAAATTCCAAAAAATTTCAAAATTTTTAAAAATTTTCAAAAATTTCAAAATTTTGAAAAATTTTCAGAAATTTGAAAAATTTCATAAATTTTCAAAAATCGTCGAAATTCGAAAAATTTCAATATTTTAAAAAATTTTCAAAAATTCCAAAAATTAAAAAAAAAATTCAAGAATTTCAAAAACGCTAAAAATTCTTCCGAATTTTCAAAAAATTTTAAAAAATTTGTCGAAATTCCAAAAAATTTCAAAATTTTCAAATAATTTTAAAATCTTCAAAAAATTTCAAAAACTTCAAAATTTTCAAAAATTTTCAAAACTGCAAACTTTTCAAAAATCGTCCGAATTGCAAAACATTTCAAATTTGTCAAAAATTTTAAAAAATTTCAATATTTTCAAATATCGTCGAAATTCTTCCGAATTTTCAAAAATTTTTTAAAAATTTGTCGAAATTCCAAAAAATTTCAAAATTTTCAAAAACTTCAAAATTTTCAAAATTTTTAAAATTTTCAAAAATCCAAAATTTTCCAAAATTTTCACTTTCAAAAAATTTCAAAAATTTAAAAAAATTATCGAAATTCTTAAAAATTTCTAAATTTTCAAAAACTTTCAAAATTTTCAAAATTTTAAAAAATCCTCGAAATTCCATAAAATTTCAAAATTTTCTAAAATTTTCACTTTCAAAAAATTTCAAAAATTTTAAAAAATCATCGAAATTCCAAAAAATTTCTTAATTTTCAGAAACTTCCATTTTTCAAAATTTTCAAAAATTCTCAAAAATTTTCAAAATTTTCAAAAATTTTCAAAAACATCAAAATTGTCAAAAAATCCAAAATTTTAAAAATTTTCAGAAATTTACAAAATTTTCCAAAAACCCAAAATTTTCAAAAATTTTTCAAAATTTGAAAAATTTAAAAAATTTTCAAAAATCATCGAAATTCCATAACATTTCAAAATTTTCAAAAATTTTCAGATATTTCAAAATTTTGAAAAATCCAAAATTTTCAAAAATTTGGGACTTTCAAAAAATTTCAAAAATTTAAAAAAAATCATCGAAATTCCAAAAAATTTGTAAATCTTGAAAAACATTAATTTTTTCAAAATTTTAAAAAAATGTTCAAAATTTTGAAAAATTTTCAAAAACTCAAAATTTTCAAAATTTTCAAACTTCAAAAATTGTCAAAACCTTCAAAATTTTCAAAAAATCCAAAATTTTCAAAAATTTCATAAACTTAAAAATGTTTCCAAATATCCAAAATTATCAAAAATTTTCAAAAACTTCAAAATTTTCAAAAATTTTAAAAATTTTTAAAAATCCAAAATTTTCAAAAATTTTTAAACCTTAAAAAATTTAAAAAATTTTAAAAAATCATCGAAATTCCAAAAAATTTCTAAATTTTCAAAAACTCAAAATTTTCAAAATTTTAAAAAATTTTCAAAATTTTCAAACTTTTCAAAAATTTTCAAAACCTTCAAAATTTTCAAAAATTTCAGATATTTTTAAATTTTTCCAAAAATCCAAAATTTTCAAAAATTTTTCAAAATTTGAAAAATTTAAAAAATTTTCAAAAATCATCGAAATTCCATAAAATTTCAAAATTTTCAAAAATTTTTCAGAAATTTCAAAATTTCGAAAAATTTTCAAAAATTTAAAATATTTCTAAACTTTTCAAATATCGTCGAAATTCGAAAAAATTTCAAAATTCTAAAAAATTTTCAAAATTTTCAAAAATTTTCAAAAATTTAAAAATTAAAAAAAAATTTCAGTAATTTAAAAAACGTAAAAAATTCTTCCAAATTTTCAAAAATTTTAAAAAATTTGTCGAAATTCCACAATATTTCAAAATTTTCAAATAATTTCAAAATCTTCAAAAATTTTAAAAACCTTCAAAATTTTCAAAGAATACAAAATTTTCAAAAATTTCAGATATGTAAAATTTTTTCCAAAAATCCAAAATTATCAAAAATTTTCAAAAACTTCAAAATTTTCAAAAATTAAAAAAATTTTAAAAAATCCGAAATTTTCAAAAATTATCAAACTTTAAAAAAATTTCAAAACTTTTAAAAAATCATCGAAATTCCAAAAAATTTCTAAATTTTCAAAAACTGTCATTTTTCAAAATTTTAAAAATTTTTAAAAAATTTTCAAAATCGTCAGATTTTAGAAAAATTTTCATAAACTTCGAAATTTTCAAAAAATCCAAAATTTTCAAAAATTTCAGAAATTTAAAAAATTTTCCAAAAATCCAAAATTTTCAAAAAATTTTCAAATTTTGAAAATTTTACAAAATTTTCAAAAAATTTTAAAAATTTCAAAATTTTCAAAAAATTTCAAAAAGTTTAAAAATTTGTCGAAATTCGAATAATTCTGTAAATTTCCTAACATTTTCTGAATTCCTCAAAAATTTTAATTATTTCCAATACTCCCCCTGGCAGCACCGATAGGGTCGAGGCTACACGTCAGCCACGGTTTCCTCTTGGTTCCATCTGCAGGCTCGTCGCTCCCAACTAGCAGTTCAAGTTCAATAGTCAAAGGAAATTTAAGAATTCGTTAGAATTATGATTTTTTAAATGTTTTTAAATTTGTCAAAATTTTCAAAAATCGTCGACATTCCAAAAATTTCCAAAATATTAAAAAATTTGAAAAATTTTCAAAAATCCAAAATTTTCAAAATTTTTCACTCTAAAAATTTCACGATTTTTAAAAAATCATAAAATTCCAAAAAATTTCAAAATTTTCAAAACTTCAAAATTTTCAAAAAATCCAAGATTTTCAAAAATTTTAAAAATTTAAAAAATTTTCCAAAAATCCAAAATTTTCAAAAATTTTTCAAAATTTGAAAAATTTAAAAAATTTTCAAAAATCAACGAAATTCCTAAAGTTTCAAAATTTTCAAAAATTATCAAAATTTCAAAATTTTCAAAAATTTTCAAAAACTTCAAAATTTTGAAAAAATACAATATTTTCAAAAATTTCAGAAATTTACAAAATTTTCAAAATAACCAAAATTTTCAAAAAATTTTCAAATTTTGAAAAATTGACAAAATTTCCAAAAAATTTTAAAAATTTCAAAATTTTGAAAAATTTTTTAAAACTAAAATTTTCAAAAAATCCAAACTTTAAAAATTTTGAGAAATTTAAAAAATTTTCTAAAAACCCAAAATTATCAAAAATTTTTCAAATTTTGAAAAATTTACAAAATTTCCAAAAAATTTAAAAATCAAAACATCAAAATTTTCAAAAAATCCAATATTTTCAAAGATTTCAGAAATTTACAAAATTTTCTAAAAACCCAAAATTTTCAAAAATTTTTCAAATTTTGAAAAATTTACAAGATTTTCAAAAAATTTTAAAAATTTCAAAATTTTCAAAAATTTTTCAAAATTTGAAAAATTTAAAAAATTTTCAAAAATCATCGAAATTCCTAAAATTTCAAAATTTTCAAAAATTATCAAAAATTTCAAAATTTTGAAAAATTTTCAAAAATTTAAAAAATTTTAAAAATTTTCAAAAATTGTCGAAATTCGAAACAAATTTCAAAATTTAAAAAAATTTTCAGAACACCAAAATTTTCAAAAAAACCAATATTTTCAAAAATTTAAAAAATTTAAAAAATTTTCAAAAATTGTCGAAATTCGAAAAAAATTTCAAAATTTTCAAAAATCTTGAAAAATTTAAAAAATTTCTAAAATTGCCAAATATTCAAAAAATCCAAAATTTTCAAAAATTTTAAAAAATCACAAAAATTTAAAAAATTTTCAAAAATGATAGAAATTCCAAAAAATTTCAAAATTTTTAAAAATTTTCAAAAATTTCAAAATTTTGAAAAATTTTCAGAAATTTGAAAAATTTCATAAATTTTCAAAAATCGTCGAAATTCGAAAAATTTCAATATTTTAAAAAATTTTCAAAAATTCCAAAAATTAAAAAAAAAATTCAAGAATTTCAAAAACGCTAAAAATTCTTCCGAATTTTCAAAAAATTTTAAAAAATTTGTCGAAATTCCAAAAAATTTCAAAATTTTCAAATAATTTTAAAATCTTCAAAAAATTTCAAAAACTTCAAAATTTTCAAAAATTTTAAAAAATTTTCAAAAATCCAAAATTTTCTAAAATTTTCACTTTCAAAAAATTTCAAAAATTTTAAAAAATCATCGAAATTCTTAAAAATGTCTAAATTTTCAAAAACTTTCAAAATTTTCATAAATTTCAAAATTTTCAAAAATTTTAAAAAAATCCAAAATTTTCAAAAATTGGAGAAATTAAAAAATTTTCCCAAAAATCCAAAATTTTCAAAAATTTTCAAAAAAAATTTTCAAAATTTTCAAAATTATCAAATATTTTCAAAAACGTCAAAATTTTCAAAAAATCCAAAATTTTCAAAAATTTCAGAAATTTAAAAAATTTTTGACAAACCCAAAATTTTCAAAAATTTTTCAAAATTTGAAAAGTTTAAAAAATTTTCAAAAATCATCGAAATTCCATAAAATTTCAAAATTTTCAAATATTTTCAAAATTTTCAAAAATTTTCAAATAATCCAATATTTTCAAAAATATTCAAAAATTTAACAAATTTAAAAAATTTTCAAAAATTTCAAAAACGTTAAAAATTATTCCGAATGTTCAAAAAATTTTAAATAATTTGTCGAAATTCCAAAAATTTTCAAACTTTTCAAAAATTTTCAAAACCTTCAAAATTTTCCAAAAATCCAAAATTATCAAAAATTTTCAAAAACTTCAAAATTTTCAAAAATGTTAAAAATTTAAAAAAATCCAAAATTTTCAAAAATTTTCACTCAAAAAATTTCAGGAATTTTAAAAAATCATCAAAATTCCAAAAAAATTCAAAATTTTCAGAAATTTTCAAAAATTCTAAAAATTTTCAAAAATCCAAAATTTTCTAAAATTTTCAAAAATTTCAAAAACGTTAAAAATTTTCCAAATTTTTAAAAAATTTTAAAACTTTGTCGAAATTCCAAAAATTCTGAAAATTTCCTTACATTTTGTAAATTCCTCTAACATTTCATTGATTTCCAAACTCCCCCTGGCAGCACCGATAGGCTCGAGGCTATAAGTCATCCACGGCATCTTCTAGGTTCCATCTGCGAACTCGCCGTTCCCAACTAGCAGTAAAATAAGTTCAATAGTTAAAGGAAATTTAAGAATGTGTTAGAGTTATGAAAATTTTTTAAATTTTTAAAAATTTGTCAAAATTTTCAAAAATCGTTGAAATTCTAAAATATTTCAAAATTTTCAAAGATGTTCAAAACTTACAAAAATTTTCAAAAATTTTCAAAAATGCAAACTTTTCAAAAATCGTCCAAATTGCAAAACATTTCAAAGTTGTCAAAAATTTTAAAAAATTTCAATATTTTCAAGAATCGTCGAAATTCTTCCGAATTTTCAAAATTTTTTAAACATTTGTCGAAATTCCAAAAAATTTCAAAATTTTCAAAAACTTCAAAATTATCAAAATTTTTAAAATTTTCAAAAATCCAAAATTTTCTAAAATTTTCACTTTCAAAAAATTCAAAAATTTTAAAAAATCATCGAAATTCTTAAAAATTTCTAAATTTTCAAAAACTTTCAAAATTTTCAAAAATTTTCAAAAAATCCAAAATTTTCAAAAATTTTAGAAATTTAGAAATTTTTCAAAAATCCAAAATTTTCAAATATTTTCAAAATTTTCAAAATTTTCAAAAATTTTCAAAAACTTCAAAATTGTCAAAAAATCCAAAATTTTCAAAATTTTCAGAAATTTACAAAATTTTCCAAAAACCCAAAATTTTCAAAAAATTTTCAAATTTTGAAAAATTTACAAAACTTTCAAAAAATTTTAAAAATTTCAAAATTTTTAAAATTTTTTAAAACTTCGAAATTTTCAAAAAATCCAAAATTTTCAAAAATTTGAATAATATAAAAAATTTTGCAAAATCCAAAATTTTCAAAAATTTGAAAAATTTTAAAAATTTTCAAAAATCATCGAAATTCCATAAAATTTCAAAATTTTCAAAAATTTTCAGAAATTTCAAAATTTTGAAAAATCCAAAATTTTCAAAAATTTGGAACTTTCGAAAAATTTCAAAAATTTTAAAAAATCATCGAAATTCCAAAAAATTTCTTAATTTTCAAAAACTTTCATTTTTCAAAATTTTCAAAAATTATCAAAAATTTTCAAAATTTTCAAAAATTTTCCAAAAACTTCGAAATGTTCAAAAAATCCAAAATTTTCAAAATTTTCAGAAATTAAAAAAATTTTCCAAAAATCCAAAATTTTCAAAAATTTTTCATATTTTGAAAAATTTACAAAATTTTCAAAAATTTTTAAAAATTTCAAAATTTTCAAAAAATTTCAAAAATTTCAAAAAAGTTAAAAATTCCTAAAAATTTTCAAAAAATTTTAAAAATTTGTCGAAATTCGAAAAATTCTGAAAATTTCCTAACTTTTTCTAAATTCCTCAAAAATTTCAATTATTTCCAATACTCCCCCTTGCAGCACCGATAGGGTCGAGGCTACACGTCAGCCACGGCAACCTCTTAGTTCCATCTGCAGGCTCGCCGTTCAAAACTAGCAGTTCAAGTTCAATAGTTGAAGGAAATTTAAGAATTTGTTAGAATTATCAAAATTCCAAAAAAATTCAAAATTTTCAGAAATTTTAAAAATTAAAAAAAATTCAAAGTTTTCAAACATTCTCACTTTCAAAAAATTTCAAAAATTTAAAAAAATCATCGAAATTCCAAAAAATTTCTTAATTTTCAAAAACTTTCAATTTTCAAAATTTTCAAATTTTACAAAAATTTTCAAAAACTTCGAAATGTTCAAAAAATCCAAAATTTTCAAAATTTTCAGAAATTTAAAAAATTTTCCAAAATCCAAAATTTTAAAAAATTTTTCAAATTTTGAAAAATTTACAAGATTTTCGAAAATTTTTGAAAATTTCAAAATTTTCAAAAAATTTCAAAAATTTCAAAAAAGTTAAAAATTCTTAAAAATTTTCAAAAAATTTTAAAAATTTGTGAAAATTCGAAAAAATCTCAAAATTACCTAACATTTTCTCAATTCCTCAAAAATTTCAATTATTTCCAATACTCCCCCAGGCAGAACCGGTAGGGTCGAGGCTACACGTCAGCCACGGCATCCTCTTGGTTCCATCTGCAGGCTCGCCGTTCAAAACTAGCAGTTCAAGTTCAATAGTTGAAGGAAATTTAAGAATTTGTTAGAATTATGATTTTTTAAATGTTTTTAAATTTGTCAAAATTTTCAAAAATCATAGACATTCCAAAAATTTTCAAAATTTTCAAAAACTTCAAAATTTTCAAAAAATCCAAAATTTTCAAAAATTTCAAAAATTTAAAAAATTTTCCAAAAATCCAAAATTTTCAAAAATTATCCAAAATTTGACAAATTTAAAAAATTTTCAAAAATTTCAAAATTTTCAAAAATTTTCAAAAATTTCGAAAATTTTTAAAAAATTTCAAAAATCGTCCTAGTTCCAAAAAATTTCAAAATTTTCAAAATTTTCAAAAATTTTCAGAAATCGTCCTAATTCCAAAAAATTTCAAAATTTTCAAAAATTTTCAAAAATTTAAAAATTTTAAAAAATATTCAAAAATTTCAAAATTTGAAAAATTTTCAAAAATTTCAAAAACGTTAAAAATTTTCCAAATTTTTAAAAAATTTTAAAACTTTCTCGAAATTCCAAAAATTCTGAAAATTTCCTTACATTTTGTAAATTCCTCTAACATTTCATTGATTTCCAAACTCCCCCTGGCAGCACCGATAGGCTCGAGGCTATAGGTCATCCACGGCATCTTCTAGGTTGCATCTGCGAACTCGCCGCTCCCAACTAGCAGTAAAATAAGTTCAATAGTTAAAGGAAATTTAAGAATGTGTTAGAGTTATGAAAATTTTTTAAATTTTTAAAAATTTGTCAAAATTTTCAAAAATCGTTGAAATTCTAAAATATTTCAAAATTTTCAAAGATGTTCAAAATTTGCAAAAATTTTCAATAATTTTCAAAATTTGCAGAAATTTTCAAAACTTACAAAAATTTTCAAAAATTTTCAAAAATGCAAACTTTTCAAAAATCGTCCGAATTGCAAAACATTTCAAATTTGTCAAAAATTTTAAAAAATTTCAATATTTTCAAGAATCGTCGAAATTCTTCCGAATTTTCAAAAAGTTTTAAAAAATTTGTCGAAATTCCAAAAAATTTCAAAATTTTCAAAAACTTCAAAATTTTCAAAATTTTTAAAATTTTCAAAATTCCAAAATTTTCTAAAATTTTCACTTTCAAAAAATTTCAAAAATTTTAGAAAATCATCGAAATTCTTAATAATTTCTAAATTTTCAAAAACTTTCAAAATTTTCAAAATTTTCAAAAATTTTCAAAAAATCCAAAATTTTCAAAAATTTTAGAAATTTAGAAATTTTTCAAAAATCCAAAATTTTCAAATATTTTCAAAATTTTCAAAATTTTCAAAAATTTCAAAAACTTCAAAATTGTCAAAAAATCCAAAATTTTCAAAATTTTCAGAAATTTACAAAACTTTCCAAAAACCCAAAATTTTCAAAAAATTTTCAAATTTTGAAAAATTTACAAAACTTTCAAAAAATTTTAAAAATTTCAAAATTTTGAAAAATTTTTTAAAACTTCGAAATTTTCAAAAAATTCAAAATTTTCAAAAATTTGAATAATTTAAAAAATTTTGCAAAATCCAAAATTTTCAAAAATCATCGAAATTCCATAAAATTTCAAAATTTTCAAAAATTTTCAGAAATTTCAAAATTTTGAAAAATCCAAAATATTAAAAAATTTGGAACTTTCAAAAAATTTCAAAAATTTAAAAAAATCATCGAAATTCCAAAAAATTTCTTAATTTTTAGAAACTTTCATTTTTCAAAATTTTCAAAAATTCTCAACAATTTTCAAAATTTTCAAAAATTTTCAAAAACTTCAAAATTGTCAAAAAATCCAAAATTTTAAAAATTTTCAGAAATTTACAAAATTTTCCAAAAACCCAAAATTTTCAAAAATTTTTCAAATTTTGAAAAATTTACAAAACTTCCAAAAAATTTTAAAACTCAAAATTTTGAAAAATTTTTTAAAACTTCAAAATTTTCAAAAAATCAAAAATTTTAAAAAATTTCAGAAATTTACAAAATTTAAAAAAAACGCAAAATTTTCAAAAATTTTTCAAAATTTGAAAAATTTAAAAAATTTTTAATAATCATCGAAATTCCAAAAAATTTCAAAATTTTCAAATAATTTCAAAATCTTCAAAAATTTTCAAAAACTTCAAAATTTTCAGAAATTTTAAAAATTATCAAAATCCAAAATTTTCAAAAATTTTCAAACTTTCAAAAAATTTCAAAAATTTTAAATAATCATGAAAATTCCAAAAAATTTCTAAATTTTCATAAACTTTCAAAATTTTCAAAAATTTTCAAAATTTTCAAACTTTTCAATAATTTTCAAAACCTTCAAAATTTTCAAAAAATCCAATATTTTCAAAAATTTCAGAAATTTAAAAATGTTTCCAAAAATCCAAAATTTTCAAAAATTTTCAAAACTTCAAAATTTTCAAAAATTTTAAAAATTTAAAAAAATCATCGAAATTCCAAAAAAATTCTTAATTTTAAAAAACTTTCATTTTTCAAATTTTCAAATTTTACAAAATTTTCAAAAACTTCAAAAATTTTAAAAATTTAAAAAAATCACAAATTCAAAAAATTTTCCAAAAATCCAAAATTTTCAAATATTTTTCAAATTTTGAAAAATTTCCAAAATTTTCAAAAATTTTTAAAAATTTCAAAATTTTCAAAAAATTTCAAAAATTTCAAAAAAGTTAAAAATTCTTAAAATTTTCAAAAAATTTTAAAAATTTGTCGAAATTCGAATAATTCTGTAAATTTCCTAACATTTTCTAAATTCCTCAAAAATTTTAATTATTTCCAATACTCCCCCTGGCAGCACCGATAGGGTCGAGGCTACACGTCAGCAACGGCTTCCTCTTGGTTCCATCTACAGGCTCGCCGCTCCCAACTAGCAGTTCAATAGTCAAAGGAAATTTAAGAATTCGTTAGAACTATTTTTTAAATGTTTTTAAATTTGTCAAAATTTTCAAAAATCGTCGACATTCCAAAAATTTCCAAAATATTAAAAAATTTGAAAAATTTTCAAAATTTTTCACTCAAAAAATTTCAGGATTTTTAAAAAATCATCAAAATTCCAAAAAATTTCAAAATTTTCAAAACTTCAAAATTTTCAAAAAATCCAAGATTTTCAAAAATTTTAAAAATTTAAAAAATTTTCCAAAAATCCAAAATTTTCAAAAATTTTTCAAAATTTGAAAAATTTAAAAAATTTTCAAAAATCATCGAAATTCCTAAAGTTTCAAAATTTTCAAAAATTATCAAAATTTCAAAATTTTCAAAAATTTTCAAAAACTTCACAAAATTTTCAAAAAATACAATATTTTCAAAAATTTCAGAAATTAACAAAATTTTCAAAAAACCAAAAATTTCAAAAATGTAAAAAATTTCAAAAATTTTCAAAAATTGTCGAAATTCGAAAAAAATTTCAAAATTTTCAAAAATCTTGAAAAATTTAAAATATTTCTAAAATTGCCAAATATTCAAAAAATCCAAAATTTTCAAAAATTTTCAAAAATCACAAAAATTTAAAAAATTTTCAAAAATGATAGAAATTCCAAAAAATTTCAAAATTAAAAATTTTCAAAAATTTCAAAATTTTGAAAAATTTTCAGAAATTTGAAAAATTTCATAAATTTTCAAAACTCGTCGAAATTCGAAAAATTTGAATATTTTAAAAAATTTTCAAAAATTTTTAAAAATTCCAAAATTTAAAAAAAAAATTCAAAAATTTCAAAAACGTTAAAAATTCTTCCGAATTTTCAAAAAATTTTAAAAAATTTGTCGAAATTCCAAAAAATTTCACAATTTTCAAATAATTTTAAAATCTTCAAAAATTTTCAAAATCTTCAAAATTTTCAAAAATTTTTAAAATTTTCAAAAATAAAAAAAATTTTCTAAAATTTTCACTTTCAAAAAATTTCAAAAATTTAAAAAAATCGATATTCCAAAAAATTTCTAAATCTTCAAAAACTTTAATTTTTTCAAAAATTCAAAAAATCTTAAAAATTTTGAAAAATTTTCAAAAACTCAACATTTTCAAATATTTTCAAAATTTTCAAACTTTTCAAAAATTTTTACTTTAAAAAATTTAAAAAATTTTAAAAAATCATCGAAATTCCAAAAAATTTCTAAATTTTCAAAAACTCAAAATTTTCAAAAATTTCAGAAATTTTCAAAATTTTCAAATTTTTCAAAAATTTCAGAAATTTAAAAAATTTTCCAAAAATCCAAAATTTTCAAAAATTTTTCAAATTTTGAAAAATTTACAAAATTTTCAAAACTTTTTAAAAATTTCAAAATTTTCAAAGAATTTCAAAAATTTTAAAATTTTCAAAAAATTTCAAAAATTTTAAAAATTTGTCGAAATTCGAATAATTCTGTAAATTTCCTAACATTTTCTAAATTCCTCAAAAATTTTAATTATTTCCAATACTCCCCCTGGCAGCACCGATAGGGTCGAGGCTACACGTCAGCAACGGCTTCCTCTTGGTTCCATCTGCAGGCTCGCCGCTCCCAACTAGCAGTTCAAGTTCAATAGTCAAAGGAAATTTAAGAATTCGTTAGAATTATTTTTTAAATGTTTTTAAATTTGTCAAAATTTTCAAAAATCGTCGACATTCCAAAAATTTCCAAAATATTAAAAAATTTGAAAAATTTTCAAAAATCC
The DNA here is from genome assembly GCF_040183065.1 of Periplaneta americana. Classification (NCBI taxonomy): domain Eukaryota; kingdom Metazoa; phylum Arthropoda; class Insecta; order Blattodea; family Blattidae; genus Periplaneta; species Periplaneta americana. The sequence continues at coordinate 171,072,418 of NC_091132.1, read as the reverse complement.
AAAATTTTCAAAAATTTTCACTCAAAAAATTTCAGGATTTATAAAAAATCATCAAAATTCCAAAAAATTTCAAAATTTTCAAAACTTCAAAATTTTCAAAAAATCCAAGATTTTCAAAAATTTTAAAAATTTAAAAAATTTTCCAAAAAACCAAAATTTTCAAAAATTTTTCAAAATTTGAAAAATTTAAAAAATTTTCAAAAATTATAAAAATTTCAAAATTTTCAAAAACTTCAAAATTTTCAACATTTTTAAAATTTTCAAAAATCCAAAATTTTCTAAAATTTTCACTTTCAAAAAATTTCAAAAATTTTAAAAAATCATCGAAATTCTTAAAAATTTCTGAATTTTCAAAAACTTTCAAAATTTTCAAAATTTTCAAAAATTGTCAAAAAATCCAAAATTTTCAAAAATTTTAGAAATTTAGAAATTTTTCAAAAATCCAAAATTTTCAAATATTTTCAAAATTAAAAAAATTTTCAAAAATTTTCAAAAACTTCAAAATTCTCAAAAAATCCAAAATTTTCAAAATTTTAAAAAATTTCAAAATTTTGAAAAATTTTCAAAAATTTAAAAAATTTTAAAAATTTTCAAAAATTGTCGAAATTCGAAACAAATTTCAAAATTTAAAAAAATTTTCAGAACTCCAAAATTTTCAAAAAACCAAAATTTTCAAAAATTTAAAAAATTTCAAAAATTTTCAAAAATTGTCGAAAATCGAAAAAAATTTCAAAATTTTCAAAAATCTTGAAAAATTTAAAAAATTTCTAAAATTGCCAAATATTCAAAAAATCCAAAATTTTCAAAAATTTTAAAAATCACAAAATTTAAAAAATTTTCAAAAATGATAGAAATTCCAAAAAATTTCAAAATTTTTAAAAATTTTCAAAAATTTCAAAATTTTGAAAAATTTTCAGAAATTTGAAAAATTTCATAAATTTTCAAAACTCGTCGAAATTCGAAAAATTTCAATGTTTTAAAAAATTTTCAAAAATTATTAAAAATTCCAAAATTTAAAAAAAAAATTCAAAAATTTCAAAAACGTTAAAAATTCTTCCGAATTTTCAAAAAATTTTAAAAAATTTGTCGAAATTCCAAAAAATTTCAAAATTTTCAAATAATTTTAAAATCTTCAAAAATTTTCAAAAACTTAAAAATTTTCAAAAATTTTAAAAATTTTCAAAAATCCAAAATTTTCTAAAATTTTCACTTTCAAAAAATTTCAAAAATTTTAAAAAATCATCTAAATTCTTAAAAATGTCTAAATTTTCAAAAACTTTCAAAATTTTCATAAATTTCAAAATTTTCAAAAATTTTCAAAAAATCCAAAATTTTCAAAAATTTTAGAAATTCAAAAATTTTTCCAAGAATCCAAAATTTTCAAAAATTTTCAAAAAAAATTTTCAAAATTTTCAAAATTATCAAATATTTTCAAAAACGTCAAAATTTTCAAAAAATCCAAAATTTTCAAAAATTTCAGAAATTTAAAAAATTTTTGACAAACCCAAAATTTTCAAAAATTTTTCAAAATTTGAAAAGTTTAAAAAATTTTCAAAAATCATCGAAATTCCATAAAATTTCAAAATTTTCAAATATTTTCAAAATTTTCAAAAATTTTCAAATAATCCAATATTTTCAAAAATATTCAAAAATTTAACAAATTTAAAAAATTTTCAAAAATTTCAAAAACGTTAAAAATTCTTCCGAATTTTAAAAAAATTTTTAAAAATTTGTCGAAATTCCAAAAAATTTCAAAATTTTCAAATAATTTCAAAAATTTTCAAAAACTTCAAAATTTTCAAAAATTTTAAAAATTTTCAAAAATCCAAAATTTTCAAAAATTTTCACTCTAACAATTTCAGTAATTTTAAAAAATCATCAAAATTCCAAAAGATTTCAAAATTTTCAGAAATTTTCAAAATTTTCAAAATTTTCAAAATTTTTCAAAAGTTTCAAAATTTTCAAAAACTTCAAAATTTTCAAAAAATCCAAAATTTTCAAAAATTTCAAATATTTAAAAAATTTTCCAAAAATCCAAACTTTTCAAAAATTATCCAAAATTTGACAAATTCAAAAAAATTTTCAAAAATTTCCAAATTTTCAAAAATTTTCAAAAATTTCGAAAATTTTTAAAAAATTTCAAAAATTGTCCGAGTTCCAAAAAATTTCAAAATTTTCAAATTTTTAAAAAATTTTCAGAAATCGTCCAAATTCCAAAAAATTTCAAAATTTTCAAAAATTTCAAAATTTTAAAATATTTTCAAAAATTTCAAAATTTTCAAAAATTTCAAAATTTGAAAAATTTTCAAAAATTTCAAAAACGTTAAAAATTTTCCAAATTTTTAAAAAATTTTAAAACTTTGTCGAAATTCCAAAAATTCTGAAAATTTCCTTACATTTTGTAAATTCCTCTAACATTTCATTGATTTCAAAACTCCCCCTGGCAGCACCGATAGGCTCGAGGCTATAGGTCATCCACGGTATCTTCTAGGTTGCATCTGCGAACACGCCGCTCCCAACTAGCAGTAAAATAAGTTCAATAGTTAAAGGAAATTTAAGAATGTGTTAGAGTTATGAAAATTTTTAAAATATTTAAAAATTTGTCAAAATTTTCAAAAATCGTTGAAATTCTAAAATATTTCAAAATATTTTCAAAAACTTTCAAACTTTTCAAAATTTTCAAAAATTTTCAAAAAATCCAAAATTTTCAAAAATTTTAGAAATTTAAAAATATTTCAAAAATCAAAAATTTTTCAAAAATCAGAAATTTTCAAAAATTTTCAAAAAAATTTTGAAAATTTTCAAAAATTTTCAAAATTTTCAAATATTTTCAAAATTTTCAAAATTTTCAAAAATTTTCAAAAGCTTCAAAATTTTCAAAAAATCTAAAATTTTAAATAATTTCAGAAATTTACAAAATTTTCCAAAAACGCAAAATTTTCAAAAATTCTTCAAAATTTGAAAAATTTTAAAAATTTTCAAAAATCATCGAAATTCCATAAAATTTCAAAATTTTCAAATATTTTCAAAATTTTCAAAAATTTTCAAATAATCCAAAATTTTAAAAAATATTAAAAAATTTAACAAATTTAAAAAATTTTCAAAATTTTCAAAAACGTTAAAAGTTCTTCCGAATTTTCAAAAAATTTTTAAAAATTTGTCGAAATTCCAAAAAATTTCAAAATTTTCAAATAATTTCAAAATCTTCAATAATTTTCAAAAACTTCAAAATTTTCAGAAATTTTAAAAATTATCAAAATCCAAAATTTTCAAAAATTTTCAAACTTTCAAAAAATTTCAAAAATTTTAAATAATCATGGAAATTCCAAAAAATTTCTAAATTTTCATAAACTTTCAAAATTTTCAAAAATTTTCAAAATTTTCAAAAATTTTCAAAATTTTCAAACTTTTCAATAATTTTCAAAACCTTCAAAAATTTCAAAAAATCCAAAATTTTCAAAAATTTCAGAAATTTAAAAATGTTTCCAAAAATCCAAAATTTTTAACAATTTTCAAAAACTTCAAAATTTTCAAAAATTTTAAAAATTTAAAAAATCCAAAATTTTCAAAAATTTTCAAACTTTCAAAAAATTTCAAAAATTTAAAAAAATCATCGAAATTCCAAAAAAATTCTTAATTTTCAAAAACTTTCATTTGTCAAATTTTCAAATTTCACAAAAATTTTCAAAAACTTCGAAATTTTGAAAAAATCCAAAATTTTCAAAAATTTCAGAAATTTAAAAAATTTTCCAAAAATCCAAAATTTTCAAAAATTTTTCAAATTTTGAAAAATTTACAATATTTTCGAAAATTTTTGATAATTTCAAAATTTTCAAAAAATTTTGAAAAATTTCAAAAAAGTTAAAAATTCTTAAAAATTTTCAAAAAATTTTCAAAATTTGTCGAAATTCGAAAAATTCTGAAAATTTCCTAACATATTCTAAATTTCTCAAAAATTTCAATTATTTCCAACTCCCCCTGGCAGCACCGATAGGGTCGAGGCTTCACGTCAGCCACAGCTTCCTCTTGGTTCCATCTGCAGTCTCGCCGCTCCCAACTATCAGTTCAAGTTCAATAGTTAAAGGAAATTTAAGAATATGTTAGAATTATGATTTTTTAAATGTTTTTAAATTTGTCAAAATTTTCAAAAATCGCCGACATTCCAAAAATTTTCAAAATATTAAAAAATTTGAAAAATTTTCAGAAATCCAAAATTTTCAAAATTTTTCTCTGAAAAAATTTCAGGAATTTTACAAAATCATCAAAATTCCAAAAAATTTTTAAATTTTCAGAAATTTTCAAAATTTGCAAAATTTTCAAAAATTTTCAAAAGTTTCAAAATTTTCAAAAACTTCAAAATTTTCAAAAAATCCAAGATTTTCAAAAATTTGAAAAATTTAAAAATATTTCCAAAAATTCAAAATTTTCAAAAATTTTTCAAAATTTGAAAAATTTAAAAAATTTTCAAAAATCATCGAAATTCCTAAAATTTCAAAATTTTCCAAAACTATAAAAAATTTTAAAATTTTGAAAATTTTTCAAAAATTTTCAACAATTGTCGAAATTCGAAAAAAAATTTCAAAATTTTAAAAAATTTTCAAAAACTTCAAAATTTTAAAAAAATCCAAAATTTTCAAAAATTTAAAAAATTTCAAAAATTTTCAAAAATTGTCGAAATTAGAAAAAAATTTCAAAATTTTCAAAAATTTTCAAAAATTTAAAAAATTTCAAAAATTGCCAAATTTTCAAAAAATCCAAAATTTTAAAAAATTTTCAAAAATCACAAAAATTTAAAAAATTTTCTAAAATTATGCAAATCCCAAAAATTTCAAAATTTTCAAAAATTTTCAAAAATCTTCGAAATTCGAAAAATTTCAATATTTTAAGAAATTTTCAAAAATTTTTAAAAACTCCAAAATTAAAAAAAAAATGCAAAAATTTCAAAAACGTTAAAAATTCTTCCGAATTTTCAAAGATTTTTTAAACATTTGTCGAAACTCCAAAAAATTTTAAAATTTTCAAAAATCCAAAATTTTCTAAAATTTTCACTTTAAAAAATTTCAAAAATTTAAAAAAACCATCGACATTCTTAAAAATTTCTAAATTTTCAAAAACTTTCAAAATTTTCAACATTTTCAAAAATTTTCAAAAACTCCAAAATTTTCAAAAATTTTAGGAATTTAAAAATTTTTCAAAAATCAAACATTTTCAAAAATTAAAAAAAAAAAATTCAAAATTTTCAAAAAATCCACAATTTTCAAAAATTTCAGAAATTTACAAAATTTTCTAAAAACCCAAAATTTTAAATAATTTTTCAAATTTTGAAAAATTTACAAAATTTTCAAAAAATTTTAAAATTTCAAAATTTTCAAAAATTTTCAAAAACATCAAAATTTTCAAAAAATCCAAAATTTTCAAACATTTCAAAAATTTAAAAAATTTTCCAAAAATCCAAAATTTTCAAAAATTTTTCAAAATTTGAAAAATTTCAAAAATTTTCAAACATCATCGAAATTCCATAAAATTTCAAGATTTAAAAAAAAATTTTCAGAAATTTTAAAATGTTGAAAAATTTTCAAAAATTTAAAATATTTCAAAAATTTTCAAAAATCGTCGAAATTCGAAAAAAATTTCAAAATTTTAAAAAATCTTTTAAATTTTCAAGAATTTTCAAAATTTTCAAAAATTTTCAAAAATTTCAAAATTTTAAAAAAATTTCAAAATTTTCAAAAACGTTAAAAACTATTCCAAATTTTCAAAAAATTTAAAAAATTTGTCGAAATTCGAAAAATTCTGAAAATATCCTAACATTTTCTAAATTCCTCTAAAATTGCAATTATTTCCAATACACCCCCCCTGGCAGTACCGATACGTTCGGGTCTTCACGAGTGAGCCACGGCATCCTCTAGGTTGAATCTGCTGGCTCGTCGCTCCCAACCAGCAGTACAAGTACAATAATTAAAGGAAATTTAAGAATTTGTTAGAATTATGATTTTTTAAATTTTTAAAAATATGTCAAAATTTTCAAAAATCGTCGAAATTCCAAAAAATTTCAAAATTTTCAAATATTTTCATAATTTTCATAAATATTTAAAAAATCCAAAATTTTCAAAAATTTTCAAAAATTTAACAAATTTAAAAAATTTTTAAAAATTTCAAAAACGTTAAAAATTCTTCCGAATTTTCAAATCCAAAAAATTTCAAAATTTTCAAAGAATTTCAAAATTTTCAAAAAATTTCAAAATTTTCAAAAATTTTTAAAAATTTCAAAAATCGAAAATTTTCAAAAATTTTCACTTTCAAAAAATTTCAAAAATTTAAATAAATCATCGAATTTCTTAAAAATTTCTAAATTTTCAAAAACTTTCAAAATTTTCAAAATTTTCAAAATTTTCAAAAATTTAAAAAAAATCCAAAATTTTCAAACATTTTAGAAATTTAAAAATTTTTCCAATACAAAATTTTCAAAAATTTTCAAAAAATTTTCAAAATTTTCAACAATTTTCAAAATTTCCAAAAATTTTCAAAATTTTCAAAAATTATCAAAATTTTCAAAAATTTTCAAAAATCATCGAAATTCCTAGTTTCAAAATTTTCAAAAATTATCAAAATTTCAAAATTTTCAAAAATTTTCAAAAACTTCAAAATTTTCAAGAAACCCAATATTTTCAAAAATTTCAGAAATTTACAAAATTTTCAAAATAACCAATATTTTCAAAAATTTTTCAAATTTTGAAAAATTCACAAAATTTCCAAAAAATTTTAAAAATTTCAAAATTTTGAAAAATTTTTTAAAACTAAAATTTTCAAAAAATCCAAAATTTAAAAATTTTGAGAAATTTAAAAAATTTTGTAAAAACCCAAAATTATCAAAAATTTTTCAAATTTTGAAAAATTTACAAAATTTCCAAAAAATTTAAAAAATCAAAACTTCAAAATTTTTAAAAAATCCAATATTTTCAAAAATTTCAGAAATTAACAAAATTTTCTAAAAACCCAAAATTTTCAAAAATTTTTCAAATTTTGAAAAATTTACAAGATTTTCAAAAAATTTTAAAAATTTCAAAATTTTCAAAAATTTTTCAAAATTTGAAAAATTTAAAAAATTTTCAAAAATCATCGAAATTCCTAAAATTTAAAAATTTTCAAAAATTATCAAAAATTTCAAAATTATAAAAAATTTTCAAAAATTTAAAAAATTTTAAAAATTTTCAAAAATTGTCGAAATTCGAAACAAATTTCAAAATTTAAAAAAATTTTCAGAACTCCAAAATTTTCAAAAAACCAAAATTTTCAAAAATTTAAAAAATTTCAAAAATTTTCAAAAATTGTCGAAATTCGAAAAAAATTTCAAAATTTTCAAAAATCTTGAAAAAGTTAAAAAATTTCTAAAATTGCCAAATAAATAAATTTAAAAATTTAAAAAATCCAAAATTTTCAGAAATTTTCAAACTTTCAAAAAATTTCAAAAATTTAAAAAAATCATCGAAATTCCAAAAAAAATTCTTAATTTTCAAAAACCTTCATTTTTCAAATTGTCAAATTTCACAAAAATTTTCAAAAACTTCGAAATTTTGAAAAAATCCAAAATTTTCAAAAATTTCAGAAATTTAAAAAATTTTCCAAAAATCCAAAATTTTCAAAAATTTTTCAAATTTTGAAAAATTGACAAGATTTTCGAAAATTTTTGATAATTTCAAAATTTTCAAAAAATTTTGAAAAATTTCAAAAAAGTTAAAAATTCTTAAAAATTTTCAAAAAATTTTCAAAATTTGTCGAAATTCGAAAAATTCTGAAAATTTCCTAACATTTTCTAAATTCCTCAAAAATTTTAATTATTTCCAACTCCCCCTGGCAGCACCGATAGGGTCTAGGCTTCACGTCAGCCACAGCTTCCTCTTGGTTCCATCTGCAGTCTCGCCGCTCCCAACTAGCAGTTCAAGTTCAATAGTTAAAGGAAATTTAAGAATATGTTAGAATTATGATTTTTTAAATGTTTTTAAATTTGTCAAAATTTTCAAAAATCGCTGACATTCCAAAAATTTTCAAAATATTAAAAAATTTGAAAAATTTTCAGAAATTCAAAATTTTCAAAATTTTTCTCTGAAAAAATTTCAGGAATTTTACAAAATCATCAAAATTCCAAAAAATTTTTAAATTTTCAGAAATTTTCAAAATTTGCAAAATTTTCAAAAATATTCAAAAGTTTCAAAGTTTTCAAAAACTTCAAAATTTTCAAAAAATCCAAGATTTTCAAAAATTTGAAAAATTTAAAAATATTTCCAAAAATTCAAAATTTTCAAAAATTTTTCAAAATTTGAAAAATTTAAAAAATTTTCAAAAATCATCGAAATTCCTAAAATTTTAAAATTTTCCAAAACTATAAAAAATTTTGAAATTTTGAAAATTTTTCAAAAATTTTCAACAATTTTCGAAATTCGAAAAAAAATTTCAAAATTTTTAAAAATTTTCAAAAACTTCAAAATTTTAAAAAAATCCAAAATTTTCAAAAATTTAAAAAATTTCAAAAATTTTCAAAAAAAGTCGAAATTCGAAAAAAATTTCAAAATTTTCAAAAATTTTCAAAAATTTAAAAAATTTCAAAAATTGCCAAATTTTCAAAAAATCCAAAATTTTAAAAAATTTTCAAAAATCACAAAAATTTAAAAAATTTTCTAAAATTATACAAATCCCAAAAAATTTCAAAATTTTCAAAAATTTTCAAAAATCTTCGAAATTCGAAAAATTTCAATATTTTAAGAAATTTTCAAAAATTTTTAAAAACTCCAAAATTAAAAAAAAAAATGCAAAAATTTCAAAAACCTTAAAAATTCTTCCGAATTTTCAAAGATTTTTTAAACATTTGTCGAAATTCCAAAAAATTTTAAAATTTTCAAAAATCCAAAATTTTCTAAAATTTTCACTTTAAAAAATTTCAAAAATTTAAAAAAACCATCGACATTCTTAAAAATTTCTAAATTTTCAAAAACTTTCAAAGTTTTCAAGATTTTCAAAAATTTTCAAAAAATCCAAAATTTTCAAAAATTTTAGAAATTTAAAAATTTTTCAAAAATCAAACATTTTCAAAAATTTTCAAAAAAAATATTCAAAATTTTCAAAAAATCCACAATTTTCAAAAATTTCAGAAATTTACAAAATTTTCTAAAAACCCAAAATTTTAAATAATTTTTCAAATTTTGAAAAATTTACAAAATTTTCAAAAAATTTTAAAATTTCAAAATTTTCAAAAATTTTCAAAAACATCAAAATTTTCAAAAAATCCAAAATTTTCAAACATTTCAAAAATTTAAAAAATTTTCCAAAAATCCAAAATTTTCAAAAATTTTTCAAAATTTGAAAAATTTCAAAAATTTTCAAACATCATCGAAATTCCATAAAATTTCAAGATTTTCAAAAAAATTTTCAGAAATATTAAAATGTTGAAAAATTTTCAAAAATATAAAATATTTCAAAAATTTTCAAAAATCGTCGAAATTCGAAAAAAATTTCAAAATTTTAAAAAATTTTTTAAATTTTCATGAATTTTCAAAATTTTCAAAAATTTCAAAATTTTAAAAAAATTTCAAAAATTTCAAAAACGTTAAAAACTATTCCAAATTTTCAAAAAATTTAAAAAATTTGTCGAAAGTCGAAAAATTCTGAAAATATCCTAACATTTTCTAAATTCCTCTAAAATTGCAATTATTTCCAATACACCCCCCCTGGCAGTACCGATAGGGTCGGGTCTTCACGAGTGAGAAACGGCATCCTCTAGGTTGAATCTGCTGGCTCGTCGCTCCCAACCAGCAGTACAAGTACAATAATTAAAGGAAATTTAAGAATTTGTTAGAATTATGATTTTTTAAATTTTTAAAAATTTGTCAAAATTTTCAAAAATCGTCGAAATTCCAAAAAATTTCAAAATTTTCAAATATTTTCATAATTTTCATAAATATTTAAAAAATCCAAAATTTTCAAAAATTTTCAAAAATTTAACAAATTTAAAAAATTTTTAAAAATTTCAAAAACGTTAAAAATTCTTCCGAATTTTCAAAAAATTTTTAAAAATTTGTCGAAATTCCAAAAAATTTCAAAATTTTCAAAGAATTTCAAAATTTTCAAAAAATTTCAAAATTTTCCAAAATTTTTAAAAATTTGAAAAATCGCAAATTTTCAAAAATTTTCACTTTCAAAAAATTTCAAAAATTTAAATAAATCATCGAATTTCTTAAAAATTTCTAAATTTTCAAAAACTTTCAAAATTTTCAAAATTTTCAAAATTTTCAAAAATTTTTAAAAAATCCAAAATTTTCAAACATTTTAGAAATTTAAAAATTTTTCCAATACAAAATTTTCAAAAATTTTCAAAAAATTTTCATAATTTTCAACAATTTTCAAAATTTCCAAAAATTTTCAGAATTTTAAAAAATTATCAAAATTTTCGAAATTTTCAAAAATCATCGAAATTCCTAGTTTCAAAATTTTCAAAAATTATCAAAATTTCAAAATTTTCAAAATTTTCAAAAACTTCAAAATTTTCAAGAAACCCAATATTTTCAAAAATTTCAGAAATTTACAAAATTTTCAAAATAACCAAAATTTTCAAAAATTTTTCAAATTTTGAAAAATTCACAAAATTTCCAAAAAATTTTAAAAATTTCAAAATTTTCAAAAAATTTTTTAAAACTAAAATTTTCAAAAAATCCAAAATTTAAAAATTTTGAGAAATTTAAAAAATTTTCTAAAAACCCAAAATTATCAAAAATTTTTCAAATTTTGAAAAATTTACAAAATTTCCAAAAAATTTAAAAAATCAAAACTTCAAAATTTTCAAAAAATCCAATATTTTCAAAAATTTCAGAAATTAACAAAATTTTCTAAAAACCCAAAATTTTCAAAAATTTTTCAATTTGAAAAATTTACAAGATTTTCAAAAATTTTAAAAACTTCAAAATTTTCGAAAAATCCAAAATTTTAAAAAATTTCAGAAATTTACAAAATTTTCCAAAAATGCAAAATTTTCAAAATTTTTCAAAATTTGAAAAATTTAAAAACTTTTCAATAATCATCGAAATTCCATAAAATTTCAAAATTTTCAAATATTTTCAAATTTTTCAAAAATTTTCAAATAATCCAAAATTTTCAAAAATATTAAAAAATTTAACAAATTTAAATCTTTTCAAAAATTTCAAAAACGTTAAAAATTCTTTAAAATTTTCAAAAAATTTTAAAAATTTGTCGAAATTCGAAAAATTCTGAAAATTTCCTAACATTTTCTAAATTCCTCAAAAATTTCAACTATTTCCAATACTCCCCCTGGCAGCACCGATAGGGTCGAGGCTACACGTCAGCCACGGCATCCTCTTGGTTCCATCTGCAGGCTCGCCGCTACCAACTAGCAGTTCAAGTTCAATAGTTGAAGGAAATTTAAGAATTTGTTAGAATTATGATTTTTTAAATATTAAATTTGTCAAAATTTTGAAAAATCGTAGACATTCCAAAAATTTTCAAAATATTCAGAAATTTGAAAAATTTTAAAAAATCCAAAATTTTCAAAATTTTTCACTCAAAAAATTTCAGGAATTTTAAAAAATTATCAAAATTCCAAAAAATTTCAAAATTTTCAGAAATTTTCAAACGTTTCAAAATTTTCGAAAACTTCAATATTTTCAAAAATCCAAAATTTTCAAAATTTCAAAAATTGAAAAAGTTTTCCAAAAATCCAAAATTTTCAAAAATTTTTCAAAATTTGAAAAATTAAAAAAATTCAAAAATCATCGAAATTCCTAAAATTTCAAAATTTTAAAAAATTATCAAAAATTTCAAAATTTTGAAAAATTTTGAAAAATTTTCAAAAATTGTCGAAATTCGAAAAAAATTTCAAAATTTTAAAAAATTTTCAAAAACTTCAAAATTTAAAAGAAATCCAAAATTTTCAAAAATTTAAAAAATTTCAAAAATTTTCAAAAATTGTCGAAATTCGAAAAAAATTTCAAAATTTTCAAAAATTGTCAAAAATTGTCGAAATTCGAAACAAATTTCAAAATTTAAAAAAATTTTCAGAACTCCAAAATTTTCAAAAAACCAAAATTTTCAAAAAAAAAAAAATTTCAAAAATTTTCAAAAATTGTCGAAATTCGAAAAAAATTTCAAAATTTTCAAAAATCTTGAAAAATTTAAAAAATTTCTAAAATTGCCAAATATTCAAAAAATCCAAAATTTTCAAAATTTAAAAATCACAAAAATTTAAAAAATTTTCAAAAATGATAGAAATTCCAAAAAATTTCTAAATTTTCAAAAATTGTCATTTTTCAAAATTTTAAAAATTTTTAAAAAATTTTCAAAATTGTCAGATTTTACAAAAATTTTCAAAAACTTCGAAATTTTGAAAAAATCCAAAATTTTCAATAATTTCAGAAATTTAAAAAATTTTCCAAAAATCCAAAATTTTCAAAAATTTTTCAAATTTTGAAAAATTTACAAGATTTTCGAAACTCTTTGATAATTTCAAAATTTTCAAAAAATTTCAAAAATTTCAAAAAAGTTAAAAATTCTTAAAAATTTTCAAAAAATTTAAAAAATTTGTCGAAATTCGAAAAATTCTGAAAATTTCCTAACATTTTCTAAATTCCTCAAAAATTTTAATTATTTCCAATACTCCCCCTGGCAGCACCGATAGGGTCGAGGCTACACGTCAGCCACGGCATCCTCTTGGTTCCATCTGCAGGCTCGCCGCTCCCAACTAGCATTTCAAGTTCAATAGTTAAAGGAAATTTAAGAATATGTTAGAATTATGGTTTTTTAAATGTTTTTAATTTTGTCAAAATTTTCAAAAATCGTCGACATTCCAAACATTTTCAAAATATTCGAAAATTTGAAAAATTTTCAAAAATCCAAAATTTTCAAAATTTTCCACTGGTAAAGTTTCAGGAATTTTAAAAAATCATCAAAATTCCAAAAATTTCAAAATTTTCAGAAATTTTCAAAATTTTCAAAATTTTCAAAAATTTTCAAAAGTTTCAAAATTTTAAAAAACTTCAAAATTTTCAAAAAACACAAGATTTTCAAAAATTTTTCCAAAAATCCAAAATTTTAAAAAATTTTTCACAATTTGAAAAATTTTAAAAATTTTCAAAAATCATCGAAATTCCTAAAATTTCAAAATTTTCCAAAATTATCAAAAATTTCAGAATTTTGAAAATTTTTAAAAAATTTAAAATATTTCAAAAATTTTAAAAAATTGTCGAAATTCGAAAAAAATTTCAAAATTTTAATAAAATTTCAAAAACTTCAAAATTTTCAAAAAATCCAAAATTTTCAAAAATTTAAAAAATTTTAAAAATTTTCAAAAATTGTCGAAATTCCAAAAAAAATTTCAAAATTTTCAATAATTTTTAAAAAATTTAAAAATTTTCAAAAATTGCCAAATTTTCAAAAAATCCAAAATTTTAAAAAATTTTCAAAAATCACAAAAATTTAAAAAATTTTCAAAAATTATACAAATCCCAAAAAATTTCAAAATTTTCAAAAATTTTCAAAAATTTCAAAATTTTGAAAAATTTTCAGAAATTTAAAAAATTTCATAAATTTTCAAAAATCGTCGAAATTCGAAACATTTCAATATTTTAAGAAATTTTCAAAAATTTTTAAAAATTCCAAAATTTTCAAAAATTTTAGAAATTTAAAAATTTTTCAAAAATCAAAAATTTTCAAAAATTTTCAAAAACTTCAAAAATTTCGAAAAATCCAAAATTTTAAAAAATTTCAGAAATTTACAAAATTTTCCAAAAATGCAAAATTTTCAAAAATTTTTCAAAATTCGAAAAATTTAAAAACTTTTCAATAATCATCGAAATTCCATAAAATTTCAAAATTTTTAAATATTTTCAAATTTTTCAAAAATTTTCAAATAATCCAAAATTTTCAAAAATATTAAAAAATTTAACAAATTTAAATATTTTCAAAAATTTCAAAAACGTTAAAAATTCTTAAAAATATTCAAAAAATCCAAAATTTTCAAAAATTTTAAAAATCACAAAAATTTAAAAAATTTTCAAAAATGATAGAAATTCCAAAAAATTTCTAAATTTTCAAAAACTGTCATTTTTCAAAATTTTAAAAATTTTTAAAAAATTTTCAAATTTTCAGATTTTACAAAAATTTTCAAAAACTTCGAAATTTTGAAAAAATCCAAAATTTTCAAAAATTTCAGAAATTTAAAAAATTTTCCAAAAATCCAAAATTTTCAAAAATTTTTCAAATTTTGAAAAATTTACAAGATTTTCGAAAATTTTTGAAAATTTCAAAATTTTCAAAAAATTTCAAAAATTTCAAAAATTAAAAATTCTTAAAAATTTTCAAAAAATTTAAAAAATTTGTCGAAATTCGAAAAATTCTGAAAATTTCCTAACATTTTCTAAATTCCTCAAAAATTTTCATTATTTCCAATACTCCCCCTGGCAGCACCGATAGGGTCGAGGCTACACGTCAGCCACGGCATCCTCTTGGTTCCATCTGCAGGCTCGCCGTTCAAAACTAGCAGTTCAAGTTCAATAGTTGAAGGAAATTTAAGAATTTGTTAGAATTATGATTTTTTAAATGTTTTTAAATTTGTCAAAATTTTCAAAAATCATACATTCCAAAAATTTTCAAAATATTCAAAAATTTGAAAAATTTTCAAAAATCCAAAATTTTCAAAATTTTTCACTCAAAAACTTTCAGTAATTTTAAAAAATCATCAAAATTCAAAAAAATTTCAAAATTTTCAGAAATTTTCAAAATTTTCAAAATTTTCAAAATTTTTCAAAAGTTTCAAAATTTTCAAAAACTTCAAAATTTTCAAAAAATCCAAAATTTTCAAAAATTTCAAAAATTTAAAAAATTTTCCAAAAATCCAAAATTTTCAAAAATTATCCAAAATTTGACAAATTTAAAAAATTTTCAAAAATTTCAAAATTTTCAAAAATTTTCAAAAATTTCGAAAATTTTTAAACAAAATTTCAAAAATCGTCCTAGTTCCAAAAAATTTCAAAATTTTAAAAAATATTTAAAAATTTCAAAATTTTTTAAAACTTCGAAATTTTCAAAAAATCCAAAATTTTCAAAAATTTGAATAATTTAAAAAATTTTGCAAAATCCAAAATTTTCAAAAATTTTTCAAAATTTGAAAAATTTGAAAAATTTTCAAAAATCATCGAAATTCCATAAAATTTCAAAATTTTCAAAAATTTTCAGAAATTTGAAAATTTTGAAAAATCCAAAATATTAAAAAATTTGGAACTTTCAAAAAATTTCAAAAATTTTAAAAAATCATCGAAATTCCAAAAAATTTCTTAATTTTTAGAAACTTTCATTTTTCAAAATTTTCAAAAATTCTCAACAATTTTCAAAATTTTCAAAAATTTTCAAAAGCTTCAAAATTGTCAAAAAATCCAAAATTTTAAAAATTTTCAGAAATTTACAAAATTTTCCAAAAACCCAAAATTTTCAAAAATTTTTCAAATTTTGAAAAATTTACAAAACTTTCAAAAAATTTTAAAACTCAAAATTTTGAAAAATTTTTTAAAACTTCAAAATTTTCAAAAAATCCAAAATTTTAAAAAATTTCAGAAATTTACAAAATTTAAAAAAAACGCAAAATTTTCAAAAATTTTTCAAAATTTGAAAAATTTAAAAAATTTTTAATAATCATCGAAATTCCAAAAAATTTCAAAATTTTCAAATAATTTCAAAATCTTCAAAAATTTTCAAAAAACTTCAAAATTTTCAGAAATTTTAAAAATTATCAAAATCCAAAATTTTCAAAAATTTGAAACTTTCAAAAAATTTCAAAAATTTTAAATAATCATGGAAATTCCAAAAAATTTCTAAATTTTCATAAACTTTCAAAATTTTCAAAAATTTTCAAAATTTTCAAACTTTTCAATAATTTTCAAAACCTTCAAAATTTACAAAAAATCCAATATTTTCAAAAATTTCAGAAATTTAAAAATGTTTCCAAAAATCCAAAATTTTCAAAAATTTTCAAAAACTTCAAAATTTTCAAAAATTTTAAAAATTTAAAAAAATCCAAAATTTTCAAAAATTTTAAACTTTCAAAAAATTTCAAAAATTTAAAAAAATCATCGAAATTCCAAAAAAATTCTTAATTTTAAAACACTTTCATTTTTCAAATTTTCAAATTTTACAAAATTTTCAAAAACTTCGAAATTTTCAAAAAATCCAAAATTTTCAAAAATTTCACAAATTTAAAAAATTTTCCAAAAATCCAAAATTTTCAAATATTTTTCAAATTTTGAAAAATTTCCAAAATTTTCAAAAATTTTTAAAAATTTCAAAATTTTCAAAAAATTTCAAAAATTTCAAAAAAGTTAAAAATTCTTAAAAATTTTCAAAAAATTTTAAAAATTTGTCGAAATTCGAATAATTCTGTAAATTTCCTAACATTTTCTAAATTCCTCAAAAATTTTAATTATTTCCAATACTCCCCCTGGCAGCACCGATAGGGTCGAGGCTACACGTCAGCAACGGCTTCCTCTTGGTTCCATCTACAGGCTCGCCGCTCCCAACTAGCAGTTCAAGTTCAATAGTCAAAGGAAATTTAAGAATTCGTTAGAATTATGATTTTTTAAATGTTTTTAAATTTGTCAAAATTTTCAAAAATCGTCGACATTCCAAAAATTTCCAAAATATTAAAAAATTTGAAAAATTTTCAAAAATCCAAAATTTTCAAAATTTTTCACTCTAAAAATTTCACGATTTTTAAAAAATCATAAAATTCCAAAAAATTTCAAAATTTTCAAAACTTTTTCAAAATTTGAAAAATTTAAAAAATTTTAAAAAATCAACGAAATTCCTAAAGTTTCAAAATTTTCAAAAATTATCAAAATTTCAAAATTTTCAAAAATTTTCAAAAATTTCAAAATTTTCAAAAATTTTCAAAAACTTCAAAATTTTGAAAAAATACAATATTTTCAAAAATTTCAGAAATTTACAAAATTTTCAAAATACCCAAAATTTTCTAAAAATTTTCAAATTTTGAAAAATTTACAAAATTTCCAAAAAATTGTCGAAATTCAAAAAAAATTTCAAAATTTTCAAAATTTTCAAAAAATCCAAAATTTTCAAAAATTTTAGAAATTTAAAAATTTTTCAAAAATTGTCGAAATTCAAAAAAAATTTCAAAATTTTCAAATATTTTCAAAAATTTAAAAAATTTCTAAAATTGCCAAATATTAAAAAAATCCAAAATTTTCAAAAATTTTCAAAAATCACAAAATTTAAAAAATTTTCAAAAATCACAGAAAAACCAAAAAATTTCATAATTTTCAATAACTTTCAAAAATTTCAAAATTTTGAAAAATTTTCAGAAATTTGAAAAATTTCATAAATTTTCAAAAATCGTCGAAATTCGAAAAATTTCAATATTTTAAAAAATTTTCAAAAATTTTTAAAAATTCCAAAATTTAAAAAAAAAATTCAAAAATTTCAAAAACGGTAAATATTCTTCCGAATTTTCAAAAAAATTTTAAAAATCTTTCGAAATTTTCAAATAATTTCAAAATCTTCAAAAATTTTCAAAAACTTAAAAATTTTCAAAAATTTTTAAAATTTTCAAAAATCCAAAATTTTCTAAAATTTTCAATTTCAAAAAATTTCAAAAATTTTCAAAAATCATCGAAATTCTTAAAAATGTCTAAATTTTCAAAAACTTACAAAATTTTCATATATTTCAAAATTTTCAAAAATTTTCAAAAAATAAAAAATTTTCAGAAATTGTAGAAATTCAAAAATGTTTCCAAAAATCAAAAATTTTCAAAAAAAATTTTCAGAATTTTCAAAAATTTTCAAAATTTTCAAAATTATCAAAAATTTTCAAAAAATTCAAAATTTTCAAAAAATCCAAAATTTTCAAAAATTTCAGACATTTACAAAATTTTCCAAAAACCCAAAACTTTCAAAAATTTTTCAAAATTTGAAAAACTTAAAAAATTTTCAAAAATCATCGAAATTCCATAAAATTTCAAAATTTTCAAATATTTTCAAAATTTTAAAAAATTTTCAAATAATCCAAAATTTTCAAAAATTTTCAAACTTTCAAAAAATTTCGAAAATTTTAAAAAATCATCGTAATTCCAAAAAATTGCTTAATTTTCAAAAACTTTCAAAATTTTCAAAAATATTCAATTTTGAAAATTTTAAAAAATTCTCAGAAATTTACAAAACCTTCGAAATTTTCAAGAAATCCAAAATTTTCAAAAATTTCAGAAATTCAAAAAATTTTCCAAAAATCCAAAATTTTCAAAAATTTTTCAAATTTTGAAAAATTTACAAGACTTTCGAAAATTTTTGAAAATTTCAAAATTTTCAAAAAATTTCAAAAATTTCAAAAAATTTAAAAATTCTTAAAAATTTTGAAAAAAATTATAAAAATTTGTCCAAATTCGAAAAATTCTGAAAATTTCCTAACATTTTCTAAATTCCTCAAATATTTTAATTATTTCCAATACTCCCCCCTGGCAGCACCGATAGGGTCGAGGCTACACGTCAGCCACGGCATCCTCTTGGTTCCATCTGCAGGCTCGCCGCTCCCAACTAGCAGTTCAAGTTCAATAGTTAAAGGAAATTTATGAATATGTTAGAATTATGATTTTTTAAATGTTTTTAAATTTCTTAAAATTTTCAAAAATCGCCGACATTCCAAAAATTTTCAAATTATTCAAAAATTTGAAAAATTTTCAGAAATCCAAAATTTTCAAAATTTTTCTCTGAAAAAATTTCAGGAATTTTAAAAAATCATCAAAATTGCAAAAAATTTTAAAATTTTCAGAAATTTTCAAAATTTTCAAAATTTTCAAAAATTTTCAAAAGTTTCAAAATTTTCAAAAACTTCAAAATTTTCAAAAATTCAAAATTTTCAAAAATTTTTCAAAATTTGAAAAATTTAAAAAATTTTCAAAAATCATCGAAATTCCTAAAATTTTAAAATTTTCCAAAACTATAAGAAATTTCAGAATATTGAAAATTTTTCAAAAATTTTCAAAAATTGTCGAAATTCGAAAAAAGTTTCAAAATTTTAAAAAATTTTCAAAAACTTCAAAATTTAAAAAAAAAACCAAAATTTTCAAAAATTTAAAAAATTTCAAAAATTGTCGAAATTCAAAAAAAATTTCAAAATTTTCAAAATTTTCAAAAATTTTCAAAAAATCCAAAATTTTCAAAAATTTTAGAAATTTAAAAATTTTTCAAAAATCAAACATTTTCAAAAATTTTCAAAAAAAATTTTCAAAATTTTAAAAAATTTTCAAAATTTTCAAACATTGTCAAACTTTTCAAAATTTTTAAAAACTTCAAAATTTTCAAAAAATCCAAAAGTTTCAAAAATTTCAGAAATTTACAAAATTTAAAAAAAACGCAAAATTTTCAAAAATTTTTCAAAATTTGAAAAATTTAAAAAATTTTCAATAATCATCGAAATTCCATAAAATTTCAAAATTTTCAAAAATTTTCAAATAATCCAAAATTTTCAAAAATATTAAAAAATTTAACGAATTTAAAAAATTTTCAAAAATTTCAAAAACGTTACAAATTCTTCCGAATTTTCAAAAAATTTTAAAATATTTTCGAAATTCCAAAAAATTTCAAAATTTTCAAATAATTTCAAAATCTTCAAAAATTTTCAAAAACTTCAAAATTTTCAGAAATTTTAAAAATTATCAAAATCCAAAATTTTCAAAAATTTTCACTTTCAAAAAATTTCAAAAATTTTAAATAATCATGGAAATTCCTAAAAATTTCTAAATTTTCATAAACTTTCAAAATTTTCAAAAATTTTCAAAATTTTCAAACTCTTTAATAATTTTCAAAACCTTCAAAATTTTCAAAAAATCCAAAATTTTCAAAAATTTCAGAAATTTAAAAATGTTTCCAAAAATCCAAAATTTTCAAAAATTTTCAAAAACATCAAAATTTTCAAAAATTTTAAAAATTTAAAAAAATACAAGATTTTCAAAAATTTTCAAACTTTCAAAAAATTTCAAAAATTTAAAAAAATCATCGAAATTCCAAAAAAATTCTTAATTTTCAAAAACTTTCATTTTTCAAATTTTCAAATTTCAAAATTTTCAAAAAATTTCAAAAATTTCAAAAAAGTTAAAAATTCTTAAAAATTTTTTCAAAAAATTTAAAAAATTTGTCGAAATTCGAAAAATTCTGAAAATTTCCTAACATTTTCTAAATTCCTCAAAAATTTTAATTATTTCCAATACTCCCCCTGGCTGCACCGATAGGGTCGAGGCTACACGTCAGCCACGGCATCCTCGTGGTTCCATCTGCAGGCTCGCCGCTCCCAACTAGCTGTTCATGTTCAATAGTTAAAGGAAATTTAAGAATGTTAGAATTATGATTTTTTAAATGTTTTTAAATTTGTCAAAATTTTCAAAAATCGTCGACATTCCAAAAATTTTCAAAATATTCGAATTTTTGAAAAATTTTAAAAAATCATCGAAATTCCTAAAATTTCAAAATTTTCAAATATCAAAAATTTCAAAATTTTGAAAAATTTTCAAATATTTAAAAAAATTTAAAAAATTTTCAAAAATTGTCGAAATTCGAAACAAATTTCAAAATTTTAAAAAATTTTCAAAAATTCAAAATTTTCAAAAAACCAAAATTTTCAAAAATTTAAAAAATTTCAAAAATTTTCAAAAATTGTCGAAATTCGAAAAAAATTTCAAAATTTTCAAATATTTTCAAAAATTTAAAAAATTTCTAAAATTGCCAAATATTAAAAAAATCCAAAATTTTCAAAAATTTTCAAAAATCACAAAATTTAAAAAATTTTCAAAAATCACAGAAAAACCAAAAAATTTCATAATTTTCAATAATTTTCAAAAATTTCAAAATTTTGAAAAATTTTCAGAAATTTGAAAAATTTCATAAATTTTCAAAAATCGTCGAAATTCGAAAAATTTCAATATTTTAAAAAATTTTCAAAAATTTTTAAAAATTCCAAAATTTAAAAAAAAAATTCAAAAATTTCAAAAACGGTAAATATTCTTCCGAATTTTCAAAAAAATTTTAAAAATCTTTCGAAATTTTCAAATAATTTCAAAATCTTCAAAAATTTTCAAAAACTTAAAAATTTTCAAAAATTTTTAAAATTTTCAAAAATCCAAAATTTTCTAAAATTTTCAATTTCAAAAAATTTCAAAAATTTAAAAAAATCATCGAAATTCTTAAAAATGTCTAAATTTTCAAAAACTTACAAAATTTTCATATATTTCAAAATTTTCAAAAATTTTCAAAAAATAAAAAATTTTCAAAAATTGTAGAAATTCAAAAATGTTTCCAAAAATCAAAAATTTTCAAAAAAAATTTTCAGAATTTTCAAAAATTTTCAAAATTTTCAAAATTATCAAAAATTTTCAAAAAATTCAAAATTTTCAAAAAATCCAAAATTTTCAAAAATTTCAGACATTTACAAAATTTTCCAAAAACCCAAAACTTTCAAAAATTTTTCAAAATTTGAAAAACTTAAAAAATTTTCAAAAATCATCGAAATTCCATAAAATTTCAAAATTTTCAAATATTTTCAAAATTTTAAAAAATTTTCAAATAATCCAAATTTTTCAAAAATTTTCAAACTTTCAAAAAATTACGAAAATTTTAAAAAATCATCGTAATTCCAAAAAATTGCTTAATTTTCAATAACTTTCAAAATTTTCAAAAATATTCAATTTTGAAAATTTTAAAAAATTCTCAGAAATTTACAAAACCTTCGAAATTTTCAAGAAATCCAAAATTTTCAAAAATTTCAGAAATTCAAAAAATTTTCCAAAAATCCAAAATTTTCAAAAATTTTTCAAATTTTGAAAAATTTACAAGACTTTCGAAAATTTTTGAAAATTTCAAAATTTCAGGAATTTTAAAAAATCATCAAAATTCCAAAAAATTTCAAAATTTTCAGATATTTTCAAAATTTTCAAAATTTTCAAAAATTTTCAAAAGTTTCAAAATTTTAAAAAACTTCAAAATTTTCAAAAAATCCAAGATTTTCAAAAATTTTAAAAATTTAAAAATTTTTCCAAAAATCCAAAATTTTCAAAAATTTTTCACAATTTGCAAAATTTAAAAAATTTTCAAAAATCATCGAAATTCCTAAAATTTCAAAATTATCCAAAATTATCAAAAATTTCAAATTTTGAAAATTTTTCAAAAATTTAAAAAATTTCAAAAATTTTAAAAAATTGTCGAAATTCGAAAAAAATTTCAAAATTTTAAAAAATTTTTAAAAACTTCAAAATTTTCAAAAAATCCAAAATTTTCAAAAATTTAAAAAATTTCAAAAATTTTCAAAAATTGTCGAAATTCGAAAAAAATTTCAAAATTTTCAATAATTTTTAAAAAATTTAAAAAATTTCAAAAATTGCCAAATTTTCAAAAAATCCAAAATTTTCAAAAATTTTCAAAAATCACAAAAATTTAAAAACTTTTAAAAAATTATACAAATCCCAAAAAATTTCAAAATTTTCAAAAATTTTCAAAAATTTCAAAATTTTGAAAAATTTTCAGTAATTTAAAAAATTTCATAAATTTTCAAAAATCGTCGAAATTCGAAAAATTTCAATATTTCAAGAAATTTTCAAAAATTTTTAAAAATTCCAAAATTTAAAAAAAAAATTCAAAAATTTCAAAAACGTTAAAAATTCTTCCGATCTTTCAAAAATTTTTTAAAAATTTGTCGAAATTCCAAAAAATTTTAAAATTTTCAAAAATCCCAAATTTTCTAAAATTTTCACTTTAAAAAATTTCAAAAATTTAAAAAAACCATCGACATTCTTAAAAATTTCTAAATTTTCAAAAACATTCAAAATTTACAAAATTTTCAAAATTTTCAAAAATTTTCAAAAACTTCAAAATTTTCAAAGAATTTGTTAGAATTATGATTTTTTAAATATTAAATTTGTCAAAATTTTGAAAAATCGTAGACATTCCAAAAATTTTCAAAATATTCAGAAATTTGAAAAATTTTCAATAATCCAAAATTTTCAAAATTTTTCACTCAAAAAATTTCAGGAATTTTAAAAAATGATCAAAATTTCAAAAAATTTCAAAATTTTCAGAAATTTTTAAAAGTTTCAAAATTTTTAAAAATTTCAAAAATTGAAAAAGTTTTCCAAAAATCCAAAATTTTCAAAAATTTTTCAAAATTTGAAAAATTAAAAAAATTCAAAAATCATCGAAAATCCTAAAATTTCAAAATTTAAAAAAATTATCAAAAATTTCAAAATTTTGAAAAATTTTGAAAAATTTTCAAAAATTGTCGAAATTCGAAAAAAAATTTCAAAATTTTAAAAAATTTTCAAAAACTTCAAAATGTTAAAAAAATCCAAAATTTTCAAAAATTTAAAAAATTTCAAAAATTTTCAAAAATTGTCGAAATTCGAAAAAAATTTTAAATTTTCAAAAATTTTCAAAAAAAATTTTCAAAATTTTCAAAAAATTCAAAATTTTCAAAATTTTTAAAATTTTCAAAAATCCAAAATTTTCTAAAATTTCCGCTATGAAAAAATTTCAAAAATTTTAAAAAATCATCGAAATTCTTATAAATTTCTAAATTATCAAAAACTTTCAAAATTTTCAAAATTTTCAAAAATTTTCAAAATTTTCAAAAATTTTCAAAAAATCCAAAATTTTCAAAAATTTTAGAAATTTAAAAATTTTTCAAAAATTTGAAAATTTTCAAAAATTTTCAAAAAAAATTTTCAAAATTTTCAAATATTTTCAAAATTTTCAAAATTTTCAAAAATTTTCAAAAACTTCGAAATTTTCAAAAAATCCAAAATTTGAAAAATTTTCAGAAATTTAAAAAATTTTCCAAAAACCCAAAATTTTCAAAAATGTTTCAAATTTTGAAAAATTTACAAAACTTTCAAAAAATTTTTAAAATTTCAAAATTTTGAAAAATTTTTTAAAACTTCGAAATTTTAAAAAAATCCAAAATTTTCAAAAATTTCAATAATTTAATAATTTTCCAACAATCCAAAATTTTCAAAAATTTTTCAAATTTGGAAAATTTAAAAAATTTTAAAAAATCATCGAAATTCCATAAAATTTCAAAATTTTCAAAAATTTTCAGAAATTTCAAAATTTTTAAAAATCCAAAATTTTTAAAAATTTGGAACTTTCAAATAATTTCAAAAATTTAAAGAATCATCGAAATTCCAAAAAATTTCTAAATCTTCAAAAACTTTAATTTTTTCAAAATTTTTAAAAAATTTTCAAAAATTTTCAAAATTGTCAAGCTTTTCAAAAATTTTCAAAACCTTCAAAATTTTCAAAAAATCCAAAATTTTCAAAAATTTCAGAAATTTAAAAATGTTTCCAAAAATCCAAAGTTATCAACAATTTTCAAAAACTTCAAAATTTTCAAAAATTTTAAAAATTTAAAAAAATGCGAAAATTTCAAACTTTCAAAAAATTTCAAAAATTTTAAAAAATCATCGAAATTCCAAAAAATTTCATAAATTTCAAAAACTTTCATTTTTCAAAATTTTCAAAAAATCTAAAAAATTTTCAAAATTTTAAAAAATTTTCAAAAACCTCGAAATGTTCAAAAAATCCAAAATTTTCAAAATTTTCAGAAATTTAAAAAATTTTCCAAAAATCCAAAATTTTCAAAAAATTTTCAAATTTTGAAAAATTTACAAAATTTTCAAAAATTTTTAAAAATTTCAAAATTTTCAAAAAATTTCAAAAATTTCAAAAAATTTTAAAAATTTGTCGAAATTCGAAAAATTCTGAAAATTTCCTAAAATTTTCTAAATTCCTAAAAATTTTCAATTATTTCCAATACTCCCCCTGGCAGCACCTATAGGGTCGAGGCTACACGTCAGCCACGGCATCCTCTTGGTTCCATCTGCAGGCTCGCCGTTCAAAACTAGCAGTTCAATAGTTGAAGGAAATTTAAGAATTTGTTAGAATTATCATCATCCTTCATGCATTAGGAAATTGATTCCTGTAGCAGCTACTCAAATTGGTCCATCCATCTTTTCGCTGGTTAGGATTATGATTTTTTAAATGTTTTTAAATTAGTCAAAATTTTCAAAAATCGTAGACATTCCAAAAATTTTCAAAATATTCAAAAATTTGAAAAATTTTAAAAAATCCAAAATTTTCAAAAATTTTCACTCAAAAAATTTCAGGAATTTTAAAAAATCATCAAAATTCCAAAAAAATTCAAAATTTTCAGAAATTTTCAAAATTTTCAAAATTTTTCAAAAGTTTCAAAATTTTCAAAAACTTCAAAATTTTCAAAAAATCCAAAATTTTCAAAAATTTCAAAAATTTAAAAAATTTTCCAAAAATCCAAAATTTTCAAAAATTTTCCAAAATTTGACAAATTTAAAAAATTTTCAAAAATTTCAAAATTTTCAAAAATTTTCAAAAATTTCGAAAATTTAAAAAAATTTCAAAAATCGTCCAAGTTCCAAAAAATTTCAAAATTTTCAAAATTTTCAAATATTTTCAGAAATCGTCCAAATTCCAAAAAATTTCAAAATTTTCAAAAATTTCAAAATTTTAAAAAATTTTCAAAATTTTCAAAATTTGAAAAATTTTCAAAATTTTCAAAAACCTTAAAAATTTTCCAAATTTTTAAAAAATTTGAAAACTTTGTCGAAATTCCAAAAATTCTGAAAATTTCCTTACATTTTGTAAATTCCTCTAACATTTCATTGATTTCCAAACTCCCGCTGGCAGCACGGATAGGCTCGAGGCTATACGTCATCCGCGGCATCTTCTAGGTTGCATCTGCGAACTCGCCGCTCCCAACTAGCAGTACAATAAGTTCAATAGTTAAAGGAAATATAACAATGTGTTAGAGTTATCAAAATTTTATAAATTTTTAAAAATTTGTCAAAATTTTCAAAAATCGTTCAAATTCTAAAATATTTCAAAATTTTCAAAGATTTTCAAAATTTGCAAAAATTTTCAATAATTTTCAAAATTTGCAAAAATTTTCAAAACTTACAAAAATTTTCAAAAATTTTCAAAACTGCAAACTTTTCAAAAATCGTCCAAATTGCAAAACATTTCAAAGTTGTCAAAAATTTTTAAAAATTTCAATATTTTCAAGAATCGTCGAAATTCTTCCGAATTTTCAAAAATTTTTTAAAAATTTGTCGAAATTCCAAAAAATTTCAAAAATTTTCAAAAACTTAAAAATTTTCAAAATTTTTAAAATTTTCAAAAATCCAAAATTTTCTAAAATTTTCACTTTCAAAAAATTTCAAAAATTTAAAAAAATCATCGAAATTCTTAAAAATTTCTAAATTTTCAAAAACTTTCAAAATTTTCAAAATTTTCAAAAATTTTCAAAAAATCCAAAATTTTCGAAAATTTTAGAAATTTAGAAATTTTTCAAAAATCCAAAATTTTCAAATATTTTCAAAATTTTCAAAAATTTTCAAAAACTCAAAATTTTCAAAAATTTTTCAAATTTTGAAAAATTTACAAAACTAAAAAAATTTTAAAAATTTCAAAATTTTGAAAAATTTTTTGAAACTTCGAAATTTTCAAAAAATCCAAAATTTTCAAAAATTTGAATAATTTAAAAAATTTTGCAAAATCCAAAATTTTCAAAAATTTTTTAAAAATTTGAAAAATTTAAAAAATTTTCAAAAATCATCGACATTCCATAAAATTTCAAAATTTTCAAAAATTTTCAGAAATATCAAAATTTTGAAAAATTCAAAATTTTCAAAAATTTGGAACTTTCAAAAAATTTCAAACATTTAAAAAAAATCATCGAAATTCCACAAAAATTTCTAAATCTTCAAAACTTTAATTTTTTCAAAATTTTAAAAAAATTTTCAAAATTTTGAAAAATTTTCAAAAACTCAAAACTTTCAAAATTTTCAAAAATTTTCAAAATTTTCAAACGTTTCAAAAATTTTCAAAACCTTCAAAATTTTCAAAAAATCCAAAATTTTCAAAAATTTCAGAAATTTAAAAATGTTTCCAAATATCCAAAATTATCAAAAATTTTCAAAAACTTCAAAATTTTCAAAAATTTTAAAAATTTTAAAAAATCCAAAATTTTCAAAAATTTTTAAATTTTCAAAAAATTAAAAAAATTTTAAAAAATAGAAATTCCAAAAAAATTCGTAATTTTCAAAAACTTTCATTTTTCAAAATTTTAAAAAATTTTCAAAAATTTTCAAAATTTTCAAATTTTACAAAAATTTTCAAAAACTATGAAATTTTCAAAAAATCCAAAATTTTCAAAAATTTCAGAAATTTAAAAATTTTTCCAAAAATCCAAAATTTTCAAGAATTTTTCAAATTTTGAAAAATTTACAAAATTTTCAAAAATTTTTAAAAATTTAAAAATTTTAAAAATATTTCAAAAATTTCAAAAAAGTTAAAAATGCTTAAAAGTTTTCAAAAAATTTTAAAAATTTGTCGAAATTCGAGAAATACTGAAAATGTCCTATAAAAAGTTATCAAAATTTTCAAAATTTTCAAAAATTTTCAAAACATCAACATTTTCAAAAAATCCAAAATTTGAAAAATTTTCAGAAATTTACAAAATTTTCCAAAAACCCAAAATTTTCAAAAATGTTTCAAATTTTGAAATATTTACAAAATTTTCAAAAAATTTTAAAACTCAAAATTTTGAAAAATTTTTTAAAACTTCAAAATCTTCAAAAAATCCAAAATTTTAAAAAATTTGAAAAATTTAAAAAATTTTCCAAAAATCCAAAATTTTCAAAAATTTTTCAAAATTTGAAAAATTAAAAAAATTTTCAAAAATCATCGAAATTCCATAAAATTTCAAAATTTTCAAAAATTTTCAGAAATTTCAAAATTTTGAAAAATTTTCAAAAATCGCCGAAATTCGAAAAATTTTCAAAATTTTAAAATATTTTCAAAATTTTCAAAAATGTTCAAAAATTTAAAAATTAAAAAAAATTCAATAATTTCAAAAACGTTAAAAATTCTTCCAAATTTTCAATAATTTTAAAAAATTTGTCGAAATTCCAAAAAATTTCAAAATTTTCAAATAATTTCAAAATCTTCAAAAATTTTCAAAAACTTCAAAATTTTCAAAAATTTTAAAAATTGTCAACAATCCAAAATTTTCAAAAATTTTCAAACTTTCAAAAAATTTGCAAAAATTTTCAAAATTTTCAAAAATTTTCAAACACTACAAAATTTTCAAAAATTTCAAAAATTTTCAAAAAATCCAAAATTTTCAAAAATTTTAAAAAATTACAAAAATTTAAAAAATCTTCGAAAATCATCGAAATTCCAAAAAATTTCAAAATTTTCAAAAATATTCAAAAATTTCAAATTTTTGATAAATTTTCAAAAAGTTAAAATACTTCAAAAATTTTCAAAAATCGTCCAAATTCCAAAAATTTCAAAATTTTCAAAAATTTCAAAAACGTTAAAAATTCTTTCAAATTTTCAAAAAGTTTTAAAATTTTATCGAAATTCCAAAAATTCTGAAAATTTCCTAACATTTTCTATATTCCTCAAAATTTTAGTTATTTAAATTACTTCCCCTTGCAGCACCGATAGGGTCGAGGCTACACATTGTCAGCCACTTCATCCTCTAGTTCCATCTGCATGCTCGCCGCTCCCAACTAGGAGTACAAGTTCAATAATTGAACGAAATTTAAGAATTTGTTAGAATTATCAAAATATTTTATATTTCAAAATTTTCAAAAGTTTCAAACACTTCAAAATTTTCAAAAAATTAAAAAATTTTCAAAAAATCCAAAATTTTGAAAAATTTTTCAAAATTTAAAAATTTTTAAAAATTTTCAAAAATCGTCGAAATTCCATAAAATTTCAAAATTTTCAAAAATTTTCAAAAATATCAAAATTTTGAAAAATTTTTAAAAATTTCAAAATTTTCAAAAAATTTCAAAAAAGTTAAAAATTCTTAAAAGTTTTCAAAAAATTTTAAAAATTTGTCGAAATTCGAAAAATTCTGAAAATTTCCTAACATTTTCTAAATTCCTCAATTATTTCAATTATTTCCAATACTCCCCCTGGCAGTACCGATAGGGTCGAGGCTAAACATGTCAGTCACGGCATCCTCGTGCTTCCATGTGCAGGCTCGCCGCTCCCAACTAGCAGTACAAGTTCAATAATTAAAGGAAATTTAAGAATTTGTTAGAATTATCATGATTTTTTAAATTTTTAAAAATTTGTCAAAATTATCAAAAATCGTCGAAATTCCAAAAAATTTCAAAATTTTCAAATATTTTCAAAATTTTCAAAAATCTTCAAAACCTTCAAAATTTTCAAAAATTTTAAAAATCTTCAAAAATCCAAAATTTTAAAAAATTTTCAAACTTTCAAAAAAATTAAAAAATTTTCAAAAATCATCGAAATTCCATAAAATTTCAAAATTTTCAAAAATTTTCAGAAATTTCAAAATTTTGAAAAATTTTCAAAAATTTTAAATATTTCAAAAATTTTCAAAAATCGTCGAAATTCGAAAAAATTTCAGTATTTTAAAAAATATTCAAAATTTTCAAAAATTTAAAGATTTTAAAAAAATTTCAAAAATTTCAAAAACGTTAAAAATTCGTCCAAATTTTCAAAAAATTTTAAAAATTTGTCGCAATTCCAAAAATTCTGAAAATTTCCTAACATTTTCTAAATTCCTCAAAAATTTCAATTATTTCCAATACTCCTGGCAGTACCGATAGGGTCGAGGCTACACATCAGTCAGCCACGGCATCCTCTAGGTTGCATCTGCAGGCTCGCCGCTCCCAACTAGCAGTACAATAATTTCAATAATTAAAGGAAATTTAAGAATTTGTTAGAATTATCAAAATTTTTTAAATTTTAAAAAATTCGTCAAAATTTACTAAAATCGTCGAAATCCCAAAAAAATTTCAAAATTTTCAAAAAATTCAAAATTTTTAAAAATTTTTCAAAAATTTTCAAAAAAATCCAAAATTTTCAAAAACTTCAAAATTTTCAAAAATCGTCGAAATTCCAAAAAATTTCCAAATTTTCAAAAATTTTCAAAAATTTCAAAAACGTTAAAAATTCCTAATCTTCAAAAATTTCAAAAATTTTCAAAAAATCCAAAATTTTCTAAAATTTTCAAAAATTTAAAAATTTTAAAAAAATTTCAATAATATCAAAAACGTTAAAAATTCTTCCAAATTTTCAAAAATTTTAAAAAATTTGTCGAAATTCCAAAAATTCTGAAAATTTCCTAACATTTTCTAAATTCCTCAAAAATTTCAATTATTTCCAATACACCCCCTGGCAGCACCGATAGGGTCGAGGCTACACATTTGTCAGCCACGGCATCCTATAGGTTTCATCTGCAGGCTCGCCGCTCCCGACTAGCAGTACAAGTTCAATAATTAAAGGAAATTTAAAAATTTGTTAGAATTATCCTGATTTTTTAAATTTTTAAAAATTTGTCAAAATTTTCAAAAACCGTCGAAATTCCAAAAAAATTCTAAATTTTCAAATATTTTCAAAATTTTCAAAAAATCCAAAATTTTCTAAAATTTTCAAAAATTTAACAAATTTAAAAAATTTTCAAAAATTTCAAAAACGTTAAAAATTCTTCCGAATTTTCAAAAAATTTTAAAAAATCTGTGGAAATACCAAAAATTCTGAAAATTTCCTAACAATATCTATATTCCTCAAAAATTTCAATTATTTCCAATACTCCCCCTGGCAGCGCCGATAGGGTCGAGGCTACACACGTCAGCCACGGATGCAGGTTCCATCTGCAGGCTCGCCGATCCCAACTAGCAGTACAAGTTCAATAATTAAAGGAAATTTAAGAATTTGTTAGAATTTTCATGATTGTTTAATTTTTTAACATTTGTCAAAATTTTCAAAAATCGTCGAAATTCCAAAAAAATTTGAAAATTTTCAAATAATTTCAAAATCTTAAAAAATTTTTAAACACATCAAAATATCCAAAAATTTTAAAAATTGTCAAAAATCCAAAATTTTCAAAAATTTTCACTTTAAAAAAATTTCAAAAATTTTAAAATATCGAAATTCCAAAAAATTTCTAAATTTTCAAAAACTTTCAAAATTTTCAAAATTTTCAAAAATTTTCAAAATTTTCAAAATTTTCAGTTTTCAAAAATTTTCAAAAACTTCAAAATTTTCAATAATTTCAGAAATTTAAAAAATTTTCCAAAAATCCAAAATTTTCAAAAATTTTCAAAAACTTCAAAATTTTCAAAAATCCAAAATTTTCAAAAATTTGGGACTTGCAAAAAATTTCAAAAATTTAAAAAAATCATCGAAATTCCAAAAAATTTCTAAATTTTCAAAAACTTTAATTTTTTCAAAATTTTTAAAAAATTTTCAAAATTTTGAAAAATTTGCAAAAATTTTCAAAATTTTCAAATTTTATAAAAATTTTCAAAACTTCGAAATTTTCAAAAAATCCAAAATTTTCAAAAATTTCAGAAATTAAAAAAATTTTGCAAAAATTCATAAATTTTAAAAATTTTTCAAATTTTGAAATAGATACAAAATTTTCAAAAATTTAAAAAAAATTCAAAATTTTCAAAAAATTTAAAAAATTTTTAAAAAGTTGAAAATTCCTAAAAATTTTTAAAAAATTTAAAAAATTTGTGGAAATTCGAAAAATTGTGAAAATTTCC
The DNA here is from genome assembly GCF_040183065.1 of Periplaneta americana. Lineage (NCBI taxonomy): Eukaryota > Metazoa > Arthropoda > Insecta > Blattodea > Blattidae > Periplaneta > Periplaneta americana. The sequence continues at coordinate 171,040,745 of NC_091132.1, read as the reverse complement.
TAACAATTTCTAAATTCCTAAAAAATTTCAATTATTTCCAATTCTTCCCCTGGCAGCACCGATCGGGTCGAGAGTACACATGAGCCACGGCATCCTCTTGGTTCCATCTGCAGGCTCGCCGCTCCCAACTAGCAGCACTAATAAGTTCAATAATTATAGGAAATTTAAGAATTTGTTAGAATTATCAAAATATTTTATATTTCAAAATTTTCAAAAGTTTCAAACACTTCAAAATTTTTTAAAAATTTCAAAAATTTTCAAAACATCCAAAATTTTCAAAAATTTTTCAAAATTTAAAAAATTTAAAAAATTTTCAAAAATCGTCGAAATTCCATAAAATTTCAAAATTTTCAAAAATTTTAAAAAATTTGAAAAAATCTCACAAATTTAAAAAATTTCATACATTTTCAAAAATCATCGAAATTCGAAAAAATTTCCAAATTTTCAAAAATTTTCAAAAATATCAAAATATTCAAAAATTTTTAAAAATATCAAAATTTTCAAAAAAATTCAAAAAAGTTAAAAATTCTTAAAAATTTTCAAAAAAATTTAAAAATTTGTCAAAATTCAAAAAATTCTGAAAAATTCCTAACATTTTCTAAAATCCTAAAAAATTTCAATTATTTCCAATACTCCCCCTGGCAGCACCGATAGGGTCGAGGCTAAACATGTCAGCCACGGCATCCTCTTTGTTCCATCTGCAGGCTCGCCGCTCCCAACTAGCAGTACAAGTTCAATAATTAGAGGAAATTTAAGAATTTGTTAGAATTATCATGATTTTTTAATTTTTTTTAAATTTGTCAAAATTTTCAAAAACCGTCGAAATTCCAAAAAATTTCAAAATTTTCAAACATTTTCAAATTTTCAAAAATTTTCAAAAAATTCAAAATATTAAAAAATTTTAAAAATTTTCAAAAATCCAAAATTTTTTAAAAATTTTCTAACTCAAAAAATTTAAAAAATTTTAAAAAATCATCGAAATTCCAAAAAATTTAAAAATTTTCAAAAATTTTCAAATAATTCAAAATTTTGAAAAATTTTCAGAAATTTAAAAAATTTAATAAATTTTCAAAAATCGTCGAAATTCGAAAAACTTCAAAATTTTCAAAAATGTCAAAAATTTTCAAAAAAATCCAAAATTTTCAAGAATTTTCAAAAATTTAAAAAATTTAAAAAATTTTCAAAAATCGTCGAAATTCCAACAAATGTCGCAATTTTAAAAAATTTTCAAAAATTTCAAAATTTTCCAAAAATTAAAAAATTTTCAAAATCGTCGAAATTCCAAAAAATTTCAAAACTTTGAAAAATTTTCAAAAATTTTCAAAATTTTAAAAAATTTTCAAAATTTTAAAAAATTTTCAAAATTTTCAAAAATTTTTAAAAATTACAAAAACGTTAAAAATTCTTAGAAATTTAAAAAAAAAAAATTAAAAATTTGTCGAAATTCCAAAAATTATGAAAATTTCCTAACATTTTCTAATATCCTCAAAAATTTCAGTTATTTCCAATACTCCCCCTGGCAGCACCGATAGGGTCGAGGCTACACATCTGTCAGCCACGGCATCCTCTAGGTTGCATGTGCAGGCTCGCCGCTCCCAACTAGCAGCACTAATAAGTTCAATAATTATAGGAAATTTAAGAATTTGTTAGAATTATCAAAATTTTTAAAATTTTGAAAAATTTGTCAAAATCTTCGAAAATCGTCGAAATTCCAAAAAATTTCAAAAATTAAAAAAAATTCAATATTTTCAAAAAATTCAAAATTTTAAAAAATTTCAAAAATTTCAAAAATTTTCAAAAATTGTCGAAATTCCAAAAAAAATAAAAATTTTAAAAAATTTTCAAAAATTACAAAAACGTTAATAATTCTCCAAATTTTCAAAAACATTAAAAAATTTGTCGAAATTCCAAAATTCGGAAAATTTCATAACATTTTCTAAATTCCTCAAAATTTTCAATTATTTCCAATACTCCCCCTAGCAGCACAGATAGGGTCGAGGCTACACATCTGTCAGCCACGGCATCCTCTAGGTTGCATCTGCAGGCTCACCTGAACATTTCCTAACATTTTCTAAATTTCTAAAAAATTTCAATGATTTCCTATACTCCCCCTGGCAGCTCCGATAGGCTCGAGGCTACACGTCAGCCATGGTATCCTCTGGGCTGCATCTGCAGGCTCGCCGCTCCCAACTAGTACAATTTCAAAAATTAAAGGGAATTTAAAAATTTGTTAGAATTATAAAAATTTTTATATTAAAATAATTGTCAAAATTTTCAAAAATGGTCGAAATTCCAAAAAATTTGAAAATTTTCAAAAAACTTTCAAAATTTTCAAAATTCTAAAAATTTTCAAAAAATTTTCAAAAATTTCAAAATATTTCAGAAAATTCCAAAAACCGTCGTAATAAAAAAAATTTCAAAATCTTCAAAATTTTCAAATATTTCCAAACTCGTCCAAATTCCAAAAAATTTAAAAATTTTCAAAATTTTTAAAAAATTTCAAAATTTTCAAAAATTTAAAATTTCAAAAATTTTCAAAAATTTAAAAAATTTCAAAGACGTTAAAAATTCTACAAAATTTTTAAAAATTTTTCAAATTTTTTCGAAATTCCAAAATATCTGAATATTTCATAACATTTCCCAAATTTCTAAAAAATTTCAATTATTTCCAATAGGCTCGAGGCTACACGTCAGCCACGGTACCTACTGGGCTGCATCTGCAAGCTCGCCGCTCCCAACTGGCAGTAAAATAAGTTAAAAAATTAAAGGAAATATAAGAATTTGTTAGAATTATAAAAATTTTTTAAATTTTCAAAAATCCTCGAAATTCCAAATAATTTCAAAATTTTCAAAAACTTTCAAAATTTTAAAAAATTTTCAAAAATTTAAAAAATTTCAATTTTTCAAAAATCTAAAAAATTTTCTGAATCCAAAATTTTCAAAAATTTTCAAAATTCGTCGAAATTCAAAAAAAATTAAAAATTTTCAAAAAATTTTCAAAGTTTTCAAAAACTTTCAAAAATTTCAAAATTTTCAAAAATTTAAAAAAAATTTAAAAAATCCAAAATTTCCAAAAATTTTCAAAAATTTAAAAAAATTTCAAATATTTTCAGAAATCGGTTAAATTCCCAAAAATTTCAGAATTTTAGAAATTTTCCAAAATTTCCAAAAATCATCGAAATTCTAAAACATTTCAAAATTTTCAAAAATTTTCAGAAATTTAAAAAATTTCAAAAACGTTAAAATTTCTTCAAAATTTTCCAAAAATTTTCAAAATTTGCCGAAATTCCAAAATATCTGAATATTTCCTAACATTTTCTAAATTTGTCAAAAATTTCAATTATTTCCAGTACTCCCCCTGGCAGCACAGGCTCGAGGCTGCACATCTGTCAGACACGGCATCCTCTGGGCTGCATCTGCAGGCTAGCCGCTCCAAACTAGCGGTACAAAGATTTAAAAAATTAAAGGAAATTTAAGAATTTGTTAGAATTATCAAAATTTTTTTGATTTTTAAAAAATTGTCAAAATTTTCAAAAATCGTCGAAATTCCAAAATATTTGAAAATTTTCAAAAACTTTCAAAATTTCCAAAAATATTCAACATTTTCAAAAATTTTTAAAAATATAAAAAAATATGAGAAATTTTCAAAAAAATCCAAAATTTTCAAAAAGTTTTAAAAAATATCAAAGAATTTCAAAAATTTTCAAAAATTGTCGAAATTACAAAGAATTTCAAAATTTTCAAGAATTTTAAAAAATTTCCAAAAGTCGTCGGAATTCCAAAAAATGTCAAAATTTTCAGGAGTTTTAAAAAATTTCAAAATTTTCAAAAATATCAAAATATTGAAAAATTTTCAAAACTTTAAAAAATTTCAAAAACGTTAAAAATTCTACAAAATTTTCATAAAATTTTCAAGATTCATCGAAATTCCAAAATATCTGAATATTTCCTAATATCTACATTTCTAAAAAATTTCAATTATTTCCAATACTCCCCCTGGCAGCACCGATAGTCTCGAAAATACGTCAGCCACGGCATCTGCAGGCAATCTGCAGGCTCGCCGCTCCGAACTAGCAGTACAAGTTCAAAAATTAAAGGAAATTTAAGAATTTGTTAGAATTATTATAATAATTTTTTAAATTTTAAAAAAATTGTCAGAATTTTCAAAAATCGTCGAAATTCCAAAAAATTTCAAAATTTTCAAAACTTCCAAAACTTTGAAAATTTTGAAAAATTTTGAAAAATTTCAAAAAATTTTAAAAATTTTCAAAAATCGTCGAAATTCCAAAAAATTTCAAAATTTTCAAAAATTTTCAAAAATCGTCGAAATTCCAAAAAATTTTAAAATTTTCAAAAATTTCAAAAACGTTAAAATTCTACAAAATTTTCAAAAAATTTTGAAAATTCTTCGAAATTCCAAAATATCTGAATATTTCCTAACATTTTCTAAATTTCTAAAAAATTTCAATTATTTCCTGGCAGCACCGATAGGCTCGAGGCTACACATGTCAGCCACAGCATCTACTGGGCTGCATCTGCAGGCTCGCCGCTCCCAACTGGCAGTAAAATAAGTTAAAAAATTAAAGGAAATTTAAGAATTTGTTAGAATTATAACAATTTTTTAAATTTTCAAAAATCGTCGAAATTCCAAAAAATTTCAAAATTTTAAAAAATAATCAAAATTGTCAAAAATTTTCAAAAATTTAAAAAAATTTCGATTTTTTAAAAATTTAAAATATTTTCAGAAGAATCCAAAATTTTCAAAAATTTCAAAAATTTTCAAAATTCGTCGAAATTCAAAAAAATTTAAAAATTTTCTAAAATTAAAAAAAACCAACATTTTCAAAAATTTCAAAAAATTTCAAATATTTTAAAAAATCGAAGTTCCCAAAAATTTCAGAATTTTTAAAAATTTTCCAAAATTTCCAAAAATCCTCGAAATTCAGTAAAATTTCAAAATTTTCAAAAATTAAAAAAATTCGAAAATTTTAAAAAATTTTAAAAAATTTAAAGAAATTTCAAAATTTTCAAAATCGTCGAAATTCCAAAAAATTTAAAAATTTTCAAAAATGTTCAAAAATTTTTAAATTTTGAAAAATTTCAAAATTTCAACAAAATTAAAAAAGTTAAAGATTTCAAAAACGTTAAAAATTCTTCAAAATACAAAAATATTCAAAATTTGCCGAAATTCCAAAATATCTGAATATTTCATAACATTTTCTAAATTTCTCAAAAATTTCAATTTCCTATGCTCCCTCTGGATGCAAGGATTGGCTCGAGGCTACAGATGTCAGCCACGGCATCCTCTGGGCTGCATCTGCAGGCTAGCCGATCCCAACTAGCATTACAGTAAGTTAAAAAATTAAAGGAAATTTAATAGTTTGTTAGAATTATCAAAATTCTTAAATTAAAAAAAAATTTGCAAAATTTTAAATAATTTCAAAATTTTCAAAAATTTCCGAAAATCGTCGAAATTCCAAAAAATTTGAAAATTTTCAGAAATTTAAAAAATTTAAAAAATGTTGAAAATTCTTCAAAATTTTCAAAAATTTTCAAAATTTGTCGAAATTCCAAGAAATTTCAAGATTTTAAAAAACTTTCAAAATTTTAAAAAATTTCAAAATTTTCAAAAATTAAAAAAAAAATCAAAAATTTTCAAAAATTTTCAAAAACCTTTGAAATTCCCAAAAATTTCAAAATTTTTAAAAATTTTAAAAAATTGTCGAAATTCAAAAAAATTTCAAAATTTTCAAAAATTTAAAAAATTTCAAAAACGTTAAAAATTTTTCACAATTTTCCAAAAATTTTCAAAATGCCGAAATTCCAAAATATCTCAATATTTCCTAACATTTTCTAAATTTCTCAAAAATTTCAATTATTTCCTATACTCTGCCTGCCAACACAGATAGGCTCGAGGCTACACATCTGTCAGCCAAGGCATCCTCTGGGCATGCAGCTCGCCGCTCCCAACTAGTACAATAATTTCAAAAATTAAAGGAAATTTAAGAATTTGTTAGAATTATCAAAATTTTTTAAATTTAAAAAAAATAGTCAAAATTTTCAAAAATCATCGAAATTCCAAAAAATTTCAAAATTTTCATTTTCAAAATTTTCAATAATCAAAATTTTCAAAAATTTTAAAAAATTTCAAAATTTTAAAAAATTTCAAAACTTTTCAAAAATTAAAAAAAAAATTTCAAAAGTTTTAAAAAATTTGAAAAATACCAAAAATTTTCAAAAATCGTCGAAATTCCAAAAAATTTCAAAATTTTCAAAAAGTTTCAAAATTTTCAAAAATTTAAAAAATTTTCAAAAAAATCCAAAATTTAAAAAAATGTTAAAAAATTTCAAAAGTTTCCAAAAATCTTCGAAATTCCAAAAAATTTCAAGACTCAAAAATTTTCAATAATTTCAAAAATTTCAAACATTTTCAGAAATCATCGAAATTCCAAAAAATTTCAAAATTTTCAAAAATTTTCAAAAATTTCAAAATTTTCAAAAATTTCAGAAATAAAAAAAATCGAAAGTATTAAAAAATTTTCAAAAATTTCAAAAAATTTAAGAAATTTTCAAAAATCGTCGATATTCCCAAAAATTTCAAAATTTTAAAAATTTTGAAAATAATACTAATAATAATAATTTTAATCTCACTTGTGAATACATCTTTTGTGCGAGATCGTACGTATTTGCTTGGTTTCCGCACAAGAACAATCCGCGGAAAGTCTAAAATTCCACATTCAGTATTCCCAACCTAACACACAACAATTTCCCTCTTCTTACCGATTAAGTGACATATTGATTTTACTGCTTTAGGCTTTTAACATATTATTTTTAGAGACGTTCAATATAGTAATAATTATAAATTGGAAACTTAACACTGCAATTTCACCTAAATTGCAATGTTAATTATTGTTTTTAAATATTTGCAAAAATTAAGTAAACTCTACAACTCCAGTAAAGTTACTGTATTCGTGAAGCAAGTAACATTAAGGAAGCCGTGAAAAAATCAACAAGATTCCAGACTCATCATAGACTGGGGGAAAAAAAAGACAGACGTATATCACGGCCTGCTGGAGTATAGTAAACACAGAAAACATTTTAAAGCAACAATGTTGAAGATAGATATTTTTGTTTTGCAAATTTGCCGTCATTAAACAGAAACCAAGATGGAGATTTCATTGCAACTAATTAGAAATTCCTCTTTCAAGTATGTAATAAATGATCTTCGCACAAAATAATGTACGATATACGAGTGGTATGTTTTCTTTCAATTCTCGGAAATTAAAAAAGCTCAACTACGTTTCGCTTTTTCAATCTTTTCCTCGAACATGAAAACTTCAACATACCGCTCTTGTAACGCATATTACTATAACAGGAGGAATGACAGATCTTAATGAAGCAAACTAACTAATTACATGTTTTAATTTGAACTGAAATTCACTGTACAACATTTGAGACACAAAATAGAGAGGCAACTTTACAAATGTCTTTCCTTATTAGAACAGGCCTAGAAATATTTAAGCTGTATTCACTGCAATAAACACACCACACTCATTTTCATTGTCAAGTTTTTGAATCCTGAGTATAAAAATTCTTCTTCAGTTTTTACTTATAATGAGACTTGAACACGCCATGGGGTTCAGGTGTGGGGTCCCTGTGACACTGCACTGTCAGCCACAGTCCAAGGAAACGAGACGTAACAGACCAAGATGATGATGGTGATACAACTCACAGAAATCTGCTGAGCTACCAATGTCACTGTTTCTGCCTGGACACTGTCAGTCACCTGTAACAGAAGCAGCTGTTAATATCAGTTTGTGTACCACGTTAATTGGTGGAATACAATGCACTGTTGCGGTGACGTAGCCAGGGGAGGGGGCAAGTCTTGGGAAGATCATTTGGCAAATGTGCCTATAACTTACATTTAACATATTTAAAAAACAGTAACAACTTAATTGTTGTTTAAGGGGAAGGACCTACAGGAAATCTCTTTTCTCTTATTATTTTAAGTATAGCCTCTATTCTCCTAACATAGTTTCATATCAATGTATGAAGCCTTTCAAATACTACATTTTCACTTTTGCCCTTTATGGTACAGTCACAGACATAAAAAATGCAGCATTATAAAGAAAATGATATATCTGCTCTGAAGAGTATCACAGAATCACAAATCTTGTCTTAAATGAAAGCTAAAAGACTGCTAATCAATTTTGTTCGATGATTTTTAGAAATTTTAATCTTCATTTTGCATTTTTATGAACAGAAAGAAAAACTGTAGTCTATTTTTAACTTATTCTTTAATTTGCAATTTGACAATTTCCTCTTACAGAACTACTCATGTATAATGTAAGAATATCTCCTGAAAATTTTACCGAATTATCTCTATTATAGTCTGAGATATCACATATTAAAATATGTTGAAAAATGTAAAATAAACAAACTCCGGACATTCAAAGGCACTGGAGTGCAGCGGCTATTTAAAAATGGAATAAAAGTAATTATTTTCTTCCTAATGACATTGAAATTTCGCTCAAATGAAGTCAATACTATGAAGTATTTTTAGGCTAAAAATAATAATAATACAAAAATGTTAATTTTGACACATATTAGGCCATTCCTGTAGGTCCTTCCCCTTCATATTGTGGATTTTAGACTCCCCAGAAGTTGCTAATAGAGCAAACTTCATTGTTCATCGCAGAGTGAATCAACAGACACCAACGATAAATAAGTTGCTTAATCTAGTTAATGTGCTTCATAATTTCTTTGAAAAACAAAACATTGGTCAAGTTAGAACAATATAAAGGGCATAACTGAAGGCCTCCCTGGAATAAGGGTGTAACCAACAACACTGCAATTCAAGATTCATGATAAAGGAAAATAATTTTAGGGACATATTTCATTATGCCTTTATTTACTACCACAACTATTTGACTAAACAAGATAAAAGTTCATTTTGGTATTGAATGCAATAATTTATTATTATAAATAAATTCTTCAAAACTGCTTTTTCTCGTAAATCACTTAATTTAAGAATTTGATGTTACATCATTTTCCGGGGAGTTCTTCAATTGTGGAGCATAACAGTTCAGAAAATTCTGTGTTACGACAAATATACTTGTGAATACCGTATTTACTTCTGTATAAGTCCTGCCCTACATTTGTTGAAAAAAATAATAATAAAAGAAAGATACCATACTCCTGAACTAGGTGTTTCAAAGTTTCCATGCAGCACAAGTCAGTACAGTGGTTGTTCACACTCATCTTATCTGCATCAGGTAATTACAGTTCGTGTCCAATATCGGGATACCTGCAAGCTTTACCTGTAAGCAAACATCATCTGTTGTAAGGCTTCAGAAAACAACTCAGATTCCTACAGCAGCTTCATATTATATGGAATTCAGACTTTATTGTTCTGAAATACGGTATTGCACAGTTTTATGGCATAATATACCGGTAATGTGGAAGTGAGGATGAAATTTACTTTAATCAAAAGGGAGAAATAGCCGCCATCTTGATTCATATATCAATCTTTTTGGCTCCCTCGGCAAGGCAGTGAACCACATTGCCGGCTCATTCTATTTACAATATCTCTTCTATAGGCTCCACGCATGGTTTTACGACAAAATTTGGAAAAAAATATGGGGCTTGCATATGAGTGAAGAGGGTAAATGAGGACCGTTTTTGCAAAAAACTTGCTAACTGAAAAAACTAAATTTTACAGCAGACACAAAAAACTGAATGGAGACAAATAGGTTATAGGTGCAACCATCACACTTTGCCACACTACAATGAAGAGAAATAATTCAATTTCACTGAGATAACTTTAACATCGTGTAGAGGCCTGTTTTATGTTAACGAATCCACCAAAATCTCAATTTCGCAAATTTTGCAGATAGCAAGTTTTGCGAAAACGGTTCTCAATTATACAGAGGAAAAATTACACAACTGAAAGTGAAATCATGCCTAAATATAAAACACGAAGTTATAACCGAACCTTGTTTATACAATTATGAACTCGTGTTTCTAAACGAGTACACAGACTGCAATTGAAATGACCCTGTGGACTGAAAGGGACGACACAGTACACGTAAATTAATAGAAAACCTATATTATATTTTGTGATTAAATACAGAAAATTAAGTTGGAAGTTTCAGTAGTCTGGCAACTCTTTCTTCTCATAATACACATGTAACGAAGTCAGAACTGTCGCCTTAGCAAACTACCCTTGTGGCTACAAAAGTAATCTGGTGACATCATTCAGTAGCTTCAAATTATTTGTTTTAAAATTAAATTTACACAAAAACCGTCCACACTATTGAAATGCGCCAAGGGATAAATGATTCTTTATTGGATTTGTATCAATACGGACGAAAATCACGATCCTACTCAGAATAGTAACCGAATAAGAGAGTGTTATATATTTGGGAAAAAAAAAATTTTTCTGAGAAAACCATGGACTTTCCACCAATACAGTATTACATACAGCATGAAAATCTGCGGGGTTATTCACTTTCTCTCGGTATAAACATATAGTATACCAAACAGGAACAGATTAATTATTCTTTATTTATCATATCATGCAAAGTTTTTGTACATTTCCAGGTCATTCGGTTTCTTTTGTACAGACTGTAAAATTTGTCCTTTGTCAGAAGAGAGCCAATTGTTGATCCATAGGTTTGTAAAATGTGACTTTACTGAAGCAAAAGCACTGGATAGAGATATCACTTGAAGAGGTCCTGGTTGCAAATATGTTGCCTGTTTTGCAATATTATCGACTTTCTCGTTTCCAGGTATACTACAATGATTAGGTATCCATTGAAATGTTATTTCCTTTTGGCGTTCTTTTAGTTTACTTAGTTGTTTCTGAATTGGAATAATTCTATGTGCGTATAGGTTTGGTACATATTTAATTACATTATATATAGCCCCCTTGAGTCAGTAAGTATGCAAATAGATTTTTCAGGAATTTGAGTAACACACTGAAGAGCAGCATCAATAGCTAGCAATTCAGTGTCAAGACTGGAGGAGGATGAACATGGTATGAAATAACTTTCCTGATATTTTGGAATATAGTACCCTGCTCCTGACTACAGTGGACTTTATGTTGTCGGCAAACAGCTGGATACATTAAGAAGATTGATTGATCATATCATGCAAAGGGTAGAGTGAATAATTTCAAGGAAAAATTGTTCCGGGGCCGGGTATCGATCCCGGGACCCTTCGCTTCTGAGGGATAGCTCAGTCGGAAGAGCGTTCGTGCACTAAGCGAAGGGTCCCGGGATCGATACCCGGCCCCAGAACAATTTTTCCTTGAAATTATTCAAACCTGCTTTACAGGCAGCTACTACCTGAAAGCCAGATTTGTATAAAGGGTGGAGTGTTACAGTAAGCAGATACCACACGTTGCTTGCCCTGTTTTTGTATTTCAGGTGGTCTTCCTCCATTTCTATGATTCTTTTATATGTCACAAATTTGATGTGATCGGTTTTACTTTCCTCCTGTACAGAGTATGAATTACACATACCGTAACTGATTCCATGCATGAAGGACATCGTGATCAACCCTACAGGTGTTTTCAGAAATTGCCCCAACTTTCCTAATGACATGCGACTGGCGAACTCACATCATTGCTTGCTGACTACGCACTCCCGGACTACAGGCAGGACTTGTTTACGAGATGCCTTCACATTCAACTGTTTGAACAGCTGAAGGCCAGGAATCAGGTTGCTGACGTCTTCTAGCTGCAGGACGGGATCTGTACTGCTTTTCAGACATTCGACAAGCTGCAACAAAAACGTTAGCAAAACACTCACAGACTTATTTACTTGCTGAACGACTATACAAAAAGCACAGTGGGGGTGACTGAAGAGTTCTCATCATCAGGTTGACGCCCACATGAGCACACTCTTTTTCAAAGCACGCGGCCTGTAGCACACATGCTGTGCAGTGGTGCATGTCGTCATTGCAACTCTTCTTCTAGTCCGAATGCCCCACACTCACGAGGAGCGTACAGTGGATGATCACTGTCACTTCATATTCAGTGTAATGAGAACTGGGGGATTTTCATCACGTGCCTGATTAGTGAGATGAGTTCTTGTCCCAAAGCTAAGCATAGAACTCCAAAGCCCAACATTGGCAATGGTCTGATAAAATGTCTAATTGCTCCACAATTCTAGAATGGTTATACTGACGTAGCAATAGCTTTACTTTAGGAACTGAATACAGCATTAACATAAATAAGCACATGTGAACATGCAAACCACTAGCAGCAATGCAGACAGCTTCACTGAACACCAAACAAAAAGTAGTAAAACTTTCAGATTCAAAAGAAGCCACTGTCAATTACAAATCGTAATGAAATAAGTAACGAGGTTAATTAACGCAACAAGCAAAGCAGCAGTAGTAAAATGGATACCTGTACAAACAAGCAAATCAACTGGTAAATGAGGAGTCAATATAAAACAGAAATTGGAAGTCCACAAACAAATACATAATATCAAAAATCATTTTTAAAATGAACACAGAAAATACAAGAAGAAGAAGTAAGTTTTTAAGTTACTGCAGTAAAATTTTGCATGCAACTGTCTTTCATACATGAACAAGATGAACTACAATTACTGCTGTAACATTTGTAGTTTATTTAATTTATTTTTACCTAAAAAGCATTAAAAATTTAACTTCTCATAAGAAATTAAAAGAAAAATGCTTCTCTGAGTGTGCCAGGAGTACAAACTACATCACTGTAAATGCAGCATGCGATTTATATTGATGGAAATAATTCCATGGTGTGTTGGTTTCTATTCCTTTGTGACAGCATTAATATGAATTATGAATAAAAAAGGGAGACAGACAACAATCTTGTTCATCTCCTTCATTTACAGTCAGAATGAATACATCAATATTTTAGATATAAGTTGACTATTGCTGTTATCACCTGCTAAGATGCATTATCATTTCATTAATACATACATACATATTGTCGGACCATCGGATCGGTGCCCCTTCAGCGCTGTCGCCGTTTTTGGAAAAGTTAACGCCTGTACTCACTCCATTCCACCCGCTTTCCTCCCACCACGTTAAACAGCAGGCCACGAACCTTGCCGAATAGGGCTGTTGCCAAACTTCTGTCAAACAGTGTCATAAATAACTGGTCCTCCATGCTACAATATTATTTCTTTCAATCAAACTACATCTTGTATTTCTACATTTTTTAAACCTAAATCCCGTGTCTCACATCACTTTCCGTAGCTTTTCTGTCCAACCTTCAGCTTCAGTAATTTCTTCAATGTTGAAACTTCTTTCTGAACAGTATAAAATTCTTGTATCTTTCTTCTTAAAATACATCGGTTCATATCATCTACAATAATTAAAAGTTCCCTTGGTCTGTTCTTCTCTGGTGATTCTAGCTTTTCATCTCCTGCACAGACTCCCTCTCTCCTGATTTTCTTTATTAGGAGTTATGACCTCCCTATATAAATTACATAAAATGTTGTATTATCAGTATTAGTTAAGTAAGTAATTTTAATACGTAATCAATTGAAATAAAATAAGCCTCACCTGTGATAGCAGCTGCTCTTTTGGTTGCCTGAATTATAGGAAACAAATATTGACCTGCTTGTTTCTCTTCATCGCAAAATGCTATTACGTACTTGCTTAATAATATTTCTTTCGCCACTCCGTGCTACAGTATTCATGTTGAGTTGACAACACTGGACTGCAAGTGCAAATATTGTAAACTGTCCCGCAAGAAGGCCAAAATTGTGAGTAGTGGGGGACAGAAAGGGAGAGAGATAGGAATGCAGGGAGAGAAATGAATTACTGAGGCTGAGAAGGAATTAGGGTTCAGTTCGCATATCTTACAGGGGCACAGATCCGATGGTTCAACTATACATACATACATACATACATACATACATACAGTAGTATCTCGGTTATACACAATCCATTATTTATATGTAGTTCTCGTTTGTACGTAATTATGTACAACTCCTGGCACTATATCATTTAATTGCATACAAATTAAATTCTGAATTGTGCATACATAATTCGCCTTTTCTCACAATCCTCAAGGTCAGCTGCAGACCGCCGGCTCTTTACATCAGATCGCAGGACTCGTACTAATAAGAAGCAAACTGACATAGCCAAGGAAGCCGTAGGCATACTTCCCAATAAGAGATATTTTGGACACCGAAAATTAAAGATAACTAAAGCTATTGAAAAAATATAAGAATACAGCAATGTAGTGGAGTACTGCCTACAGATATTACCAGTGTAATCAATAAAATATTTTAAATAGGTGGGAGTAAAAGCACATCAGGGGCAAATATAACTTGGTGACTTAACGTACAAGTTCACAATGGTGCGACATAGTGCAAAAACCCTGCAGTTTCACACCACGAAATAACTAAGTTAATACATATTTTATATTTAACATCTTCTTCAGACAAACAAGGACCATAAAATTACCTTGTGAGCTGCCTCTGGTGCTGCAACATGGAACACAGCGATGTCTCTCTGTATCACGCCGCCCTCTATGTGAAGACCCATCACTACTACGATGTTCGTTTGCATTTCTGCACAAAACTCCTTCAAGGCTTCCATGACGTTGGGGCGTGTCAAGAACTCCTGCAATATCACAATTCACAGGCTTCACGATGCCGTATGTTGCAAAATTTACACAAAAACAAGTGCAATAAATAGGCAAATTCATGAATCAATAAACGGATAACTAAACTTACAAAGTATTGCATAGTATACGAAAATAATGTGTAATTATTTGTTATTCAATGATGCTGTATGAAATGCGACATTATCTAGCTTTGGTAGTGAGGTAAGATTAGCATCACACAGTTAAGAAAACATCGGAGTGAACCCAACCTGCTGATCAGCCTACCAGCCAGGAAGCACAATCAATATTATGAAGTAACATAAACAATTAAATGTGTATTATGTACTGAATGTAGTTTCTAGACACACACCTTCATCTCAAACAGCAGAAATAACTAAAATGCTCTCTCAATTAATATCACTCAATAAAAGAATTGTATTCCAATGGATACCATCCCATTGTGGAATCCTGGGAAACGAGAATGCGGATGCTTTAGCAAAGAAGGGCAGCACTGCTACTTACAGACCTGTTACTAAATCTACGTATTACTCTGTGAAGAGATTTATTAAATCTACATACTTAGACTTCAACAAACAAAATTTGATAACTCAATCCCAAGGGAAAAAATGGAACTCTCTGCATCAAAATCCACAGTTAATTCCCGATTTACCACGAAAATCGTCTGTAGCTGCATTTAGATTGGCAACAGGCCATGATTGTTTGGCCAAACACCTGCATAGAATTGGAATATATCAGTCCCCTAACTGCCCATTGTGCAACTCAAACCAAGAAATGGATTCGGAACACCTCAAAATCTGTGCTTCAGTGGCTGACCATGACAATATCTTTGAAAAATATTGGAGTGCAAGAGGTCAAATGACTTTATTGTCAAACGCCTGGCATTAGAAAACAACAACAACATTTGCTCAAATTGGACTGAGGAAAAATCCCGGAAAAAACCTCAACCAGGTAACTTGCCCTGACCGAGATTCGAACCCGGGTCACCTGGTTTCGTGGCCAGAAGCGCTGTTACTCCACAGGTGTGGACCTGACACATGTCTAACAGGGTTAAGAATGAAAATGGTAATTTGTGTTGGATAAACAGAAGCTGCAGAAACCTTGCTTCTGTGTCTAATACAGAAGAGAAACCAAATTATGAACAACGGGCTGCTGAAGACCCAGAATTGTTGGATGTTGAAGTAAAATATCACAGAGCACAGGGAGAAGAAAGGATTCAGTGGCGGTTCCTCGGGGGAGGGAAGGGAGGAACGTCCTCCTCAAATTTTTCTTCTTTTGAAAGTAAATACCAAATAAAATATGTGCCTTGAAATTCAAAGAAGATTTGATAACTTTTAAGTTTACAGCTATAAGAAAACTTCGGTTGATCGAGTTTTAAACTACGCACGCTCATGTGCTGCTAGAAAACTGTGAGAAAGATGCGAGATTGTTTGTGTGGAGGAAAGGCTCTTCATTCCTCCTCTACTGCAGTTAACACACATAGACAACAGCACACTAGCGGCCAGAGAAAGAAGCAGAGTTTTAAAGCAAGTAAATGAACGGAGAGGGAGGAGATCCTCCTCTGAATCAGTCATGGGCGGGAAATAGAAACCGACTGGTCGTGCAGCAAGCTCGCTACCGCTGCCATCTAACGATGCTGCATTCAACCGGACTATAACACATCTAGGAGGAGGCACAATAAAAACAGTTTTAACGCAAAGCTATGAAAGACACCATGTAAACTTTTATTTTTTTAATTATAAATAAAAAATATCATTGATTGCACTTTATATAGGCTACTATTCATGTTTTGAAACTTTCATGGATAATTGAAAGTTAAAGTCGGGTTTATATAAAACAAAGAGGAAGTAGTTCTACCTTAGTATCGCAGATCTTTTTGGCCCCTGAAATTCACTTCCATTCATTGTCTACTAGACAGGGCAACAGCCAAGTTATCAGTTTTGTACAATATATTTGAAATTGAAAGTAAGTAGGTACTCCAAACTAGATTATTTTTAACATAAAAGATTGGCCACTGGCAGCTTTGAACAATAATGATAGTATGACTTTACAAGAATTGACATTCTTCAAAAGCATGTGATACGGAACTTGTAAAATGTACATGTAGCAACACAGACCACGTGGGTGGGTGCAGTGTTCTCGCTTTCCTCAGATTATTTCCCATTCCCATTTCCATTTTCATAAAACGGTTCTGGTTACGTGTTAGTAGCTAGTCTCTTCCAACACGTGTGATGCTGTAGTGTGCTCAAAAATGCTGCGAGGTTGTGAATTTCCTTGTAATTGTCAATTTGTGCAATTATTCAACAATGAATGGAAGTGAAAATATAATATATTTTGGACAATTTAGGAAACTCAATTTACAAGAACAGATTATTGCTATACAGAAGGGAAGGCCAACCCCAACACTACCTGGTATTACATGTATGCATGTAGGCTAATTTGTAGCATGTTTCATTCAAGAAAGTGTCATTTCGTGCTGTTAACTTCTTTCCTCCTCTTAAGTAATACGCAGGAGCCGCCACTGAAAGCATTGTTTGAGAACTGTTAAAACACGGTCGAAGGGAACTATACCGACAATTACATGAACTGATATTAGGCATTTGGCAGAGAGAAACCTTACAAGAAAACTTGGGGAGAAGCCATCATAATGTTAATATTCAAGAAAGAAGGTAAACTAAGATATGAAAATGACAGGGGAATTGCTTTGTTGTCTACACCATTAAACATTTTTTACACAAACTGTGTCAAGAAAATTGAAGTCATATATCGCAGAGAGCACTGGAGACTATGAAGTTAAATTAATGGAGGAGAAATCTACAAATACCAAATATTCATACTCAAATAATGTCAAATCACTGAGAATTCAATAAGGAAGTGTGTCTTATGTTTGTAGACTTTTCAAAAGTATATTATGATAGCATAACAAGAGCACATGCATCACAAGTGAGTGGACTTCCTGAGAAACTGACTAATGTCACAAGATTGTCCATTGCAGAGACAAAATGTAAGAAGTAGTCAGAAAGTTTTCCAGTTAGTACAGCAAGCAGGTGACAGTCACCACTACTTTTTAGTTTCGTTTTGGAAAAAGTATTGCACATCTCCCCTTTTGGCCTAAAAATGGGACAAATGAAATTCCATGTATCAGCATATCAGATAATGATTTATTTATTTTGATATAATTAAGGCTATCAGGCCTTCTCTTCGACACGAACACAAAAATCAAACTATAAACATAGAATACAGGCACACGAATTACACCTGCTACAGTAACACACACTAATGAGCGAAACTAAATTTAAGAGGCTGAGATCTTTATTGGGAAAATAAAGGATGAAATTACAGTTGTCACAGATTTTTAAACATGACGCGTATAAAGTAGGTTTCTTTCTATATAAATGTTGAGAGAAGCAGTACAAAATGGACCAAAATCGAAAAAAATTGAGCCATTTTAAACCTCGACTTATCCCAGCTAAACTTAATTGGGTTTGGCTCCGAACATTCTTGCTGTGTTCAGAACTGTATGCCGGATGAGAACGGGAGTGCTGCACAATATGCGTATGCCATCAATGCTTATTACGAAAATGGCGATAGCTTCGTGACTGCACAGTCATCTTTTTTTAGTAGGTTATTTTACGACGTTTTATCAAAATCTCAGGCTATTTAGCGTCTGAATGAGGTGAAGGTGATAATGCTGGTGAAATGAGTCCAGGGTCCAGCACCGAAAGTTAACCAGCATTCGCTCATATTGAGTTGAGGGAAAACTCTGGAAAAACCTCAATCAGGTAACTTGCCCCAACTGGGAATCGAACCTGGTTTAATGGCCAGACGCGTTAACCGTTACTCCACAGGTGTGGACGAAGCCATCTTTGATTAACAATCCGTGCTGTTGAATAAATGGATCTGTGTCTGGTAGCTCAGTTGGTATATTTAACCAAAGGTCTCGGGTTCAACAATTTTTCCTCAAAATTATTCAAAACAACTTTAAAGGGAGTTATACCTGAAAACTTGATTTCCAATCCGTGCTGTTGTTAGAATTGGCAACATTGGCCTCAGTCAGTCTCTCAGCTGGAGTTTAAAGTCAAGTGCAGGAGAATGATCGAAGATTGGAGTCAGACTTTAATTTAAAGTAACATTTACTTTTTGAGGGTGTTTTTAAAAGCTGTTTTTGTTTTTACTGTTATGAGAAAAATGTAACGGTAAGAATTACTATAATCAGGTTCTCAGCCAGGCGAGTTGGGGATTTGCTTCCAAGCTGGCTCCGCCATCTTCTTCAGGAAATGAAGTTAGTGTTGTGGGACCATGTCTAGCCATGTCTACTGATTACATGGTCCTATGACACTTCATTTCCTGAAGAAGATGGCAGAGTTAGCCGTCGAAAGCTTGGAAGCAGATCTCCAACTCACCTGGCTGAGAACCCGAGAAGAGTTATTCTACATCAAATGCTGGGAAAGCCTCAAGTCATACTATAATCGTTTTTCATATTTATTTAACTTACTTAACCTAAAAATGCAGAAAATAGGAAATATTAGAGAATGCTGGGTTTGCAGTGAGAGACCTGTCCTTAGAACACTGCAAATGAATGAAATGAACCCAAACAAAATGTTCACATTTCATTTTAAACACATTTGTATTGTTAAAATTTAAGGATTTCATAGATGCCTAAACAATGTTGTGTTCCAGAATGCAAGTCTAAGTGCGATCAGGCAAGCGTGTAACAACATTTTCATTCCCCAAAGATGAAATAGAAGAGAAGCATGGATTGGTGCAGTACATCGAAAAGATTCCACTTCTATCTTTTCCACAGCTGTGTGCCTCAACCACTTTGACGATAAAGATGAGACTCTTTATGACAATTATTATAGACACTTATGAAATTACTTCTCAGGTATCCTGAACAATGCGATGCCCCGTAACTCAGTACAAGAAAACATAACATAACCCAAATTCTGGAAGAGAAGGCATAGAAATGAGGAAAGAAAAGCACAGGTATTGAAAATAGACGTAATAAGTGATTAATAAATGATTTTAATAGCTTTGCTGACAAATTTAAATATGTGAGAATGGCTCTTTACATGAAATGATGATTATGTATGGCTATACAAATTAAACTGTGATGTCACTGATAATGGCAAAAGCGTAGTATGTAGCAATGTGATTTATATGTGTGTGTATCTAATATCTACCCACTTCACTTGAGTAACAACCTAAATTTAAAATATATTTAAAAAAAAAACAGTGAGATTCCTGTAAATGATTTGAAGCATGTGCAGAATTCACTTTGAAATCTAAGAGTATGTTGGTAGAAGAACAGTGTGTGAAAGGGTAGCAATCTATATATTAAAATAATTGGCATAACTGTTTAGCTTTTCCTTAAACTGAAATATCTCGAGACCTAATCGAGCTATGTTAACGTACATGGGATGTTCACATTATGTTGAGCCCCAGTTTACTTGATTCGGTCAATTTGTGCCAAAGTTATAGTGGAAAATGTATTGGTTCACATGTGTAATTCAAATGTAGACTTTCTATGAAGAAGACGTTAAATGTTAAAAGAAACAGAAAATTATACTTAATCATGGGGTTACTTATGTAGAACATAATTCATATAAGATGAAAGTACTGCTGCCATTTTGTTATTCAGTCATTAACAGTTCCCAGAATGAAGACAGACTGCAGTATCTGCACCGTTACATGAATACTGAGGCCCAAGACCGATTACTGTCTTCTGGACTATAAAACAGAGGGGCTTCACTGCCAAGTAAATGTTGCCAAGGTAACAAAGAATGGAATCGCTTCTCATACGCTCACCCTGACCAGGATGGGCAGGCCAGGCACTGGGATGCCAGACGCCACCTTCATGTCCTTGAGCAGCAACTGGCCCGGAGACAGGGTGCTCACATCTGATTGGGCCGCCAGCAGCTCTGAGAACAATTCTTCCCGTTTCTGGGAGCCAGCGCCCCTAGCCTCCAGCTGTGCCACCACCTGGAGGTCCAGCTCTGTGGTGCGTTCCGCTGCTGCAGAGAAACATGCCGTGTCCAGCACAATGGGGCCTGCAACAACAACACTCATTATACACCACATGCGGGATCTTTCAGAAGTAACGCATAATTTTATTGAAATTAAAATTGAATGAGAGAATTTTAGGCTGAAAGCTCAGACGTAACAAACCCTGTACTTCGAAAGAAACATTTTTATAGCAACAAAATATTTTTACGACTACTGTTGTGCAAGATATGACGTCATCGAGAAAATTTTGAAGTGATACCATATTTTTTATATCATCAAGACAGCCAGTTCAAAAGGGAAACAACTTAAAATTTTAAGTTTTCAGAAACTTGCATTTTAAAGCTTTATGTTGCCCTTTGAGAGAGGAACAGAGATTAAGGGTGTTTAAGAATAAGGTTCTTAGGAAAATATTTGGGGCTAAGAGGGATGAAGTTACAGGAGAATGGAGAAAATTACACAACGCAGAGCTGCACGCATTGTATTCTTCACCTGACATAATTAGGAACATTAAATCCAGACGTTTGAGATGGGCAGGGCATGTAGCACGTATGGGCGAATCCAGAAATGCATATAGAGTGTTAGTTGGGAGGCCAGAGGGAAAAAGACCTTTGGGGAGGCTGAGACGTAGGTGGGAAGATAATATTAAAATGTATTTGAGGGAGGTGGGATATGATGATAGAGACAGGATTAATCTTGCTCAGGATAGGGACGATGGCAGGCTTATGTGAGGGCGGCAATGAACCTCGGGTTAATTAAAAGCCAGTAAGTAAGTATGTTGCTGTAAAAGTCACAGGATCACTGAAATGACTCCAAATTCTGTTAATGATGTTTTATATAAACTGTAAGTTTCGAATCAGAGTAATTAACAGCAACATGAAACTCTAAAATTAAGGCTTCTCAAAACTTAAAATGTTGATTGAGTTGTTTTTGTTTTGAACTGGGCCGTCGATTTCTGAAAGAGCATAACTTTATGTAATATTTTTTTTTATTGTTAACAGAGGAAGTATGGCTGCGGTTACTATGGTGGCAACTTTATTGTTGATACATTTTGCTAGTCCCTGTGTTATGAATCCGGTTTTATTGATGAAATCACCATAAAACAAGATGTTCTTAACAGGAAATGAGAGAACTGAGATTCTGACGATGATACATGATAGGCTTTGGTGATAGAAGACAAACACAATAAGAGGTATACACACTTTTCATCCAAAGTAGTAGTGACTGAGGAGATAAGATTGCCATAAAGCAGCTCTGTGTTTTCATACTCATATTTAACACAATTCTCATATATATATATTCATAGCATCATATTTAAAGATACTTAAAATACTCACTAATCATTTGATATATAAATCATAAATTCATAACATCCATTTTCCACGCAATTTTGTAATAATATACTTCGCATTTCATACACAACATAAATCGCCATATTGTAAACAATTAACCTCAAATCAACACTTTGGTCACTATTCCCGACCTTTTCTTCTTTTAACTTGAGTAATTCTTAACTCATAAGTTGACTAATTTTAAGGCTCTTTGTTATTTGTAAAGTTGAAATATTTAATTGATACATAAGTAGGCTTAATTGTAACACTAATATAGAACGTGTTTACATATTTTAACAAGGACTAGGCTAAATTATTAATAGCACATTTCAATATAAATACTATTGTTGGTTAAGAAATTGCGTGTGTTAAATAACATAAATAGTGAAGTTGCATCAAGACTGAAATATAAGTGCAGTGAAGTGACGTATCGTGTAGATTAACGTCGACAAGTGTTGTACCGGATAGTGAAGTGATAAAGTGTAGTGTTGGTCCATTGAAATATTGTAGTGTGGTGATACTTCAAAGTAGAAATAATTTAAAACATAAATAGTGAAGTTTCATCTAGACCGAAATATAAGTGCAGTGACGTGTCGTGTAGTTTCAACGTCGAAAAGTGTGGTATAGTGAAGTGATAAAGTGTAGTGTTGGCCTATTGAAATATTATAGTGTGGTGATACTAAAGGGTAGAAATAACCTAAAACGTAAGTACATTAAATTGAAAAGTGAGTGAAATTGAATTTGTAAATAAGGTACACTATATACATAATGTGTGCTATGGCTGCTCTGTCTGGAAACTGTCGTAGTTGTAGAAGGATTGTAGTGAAAGGATTGGTATGTAATAATTGTAATTTCTGTTTTCATTGGAAATGTATAGATATAGATCCTGATAATTTTGTTGACAAAGGTAGTTGGGAATGTAGTGATTGTATATATGATAGAAAGATGCGCGATCAACTGGAGAGAATCAGAGCCCTAGAATTGGAATTAGATGAGGCAAAGTGTGAAATTAATAAATTGAGAGCTTTGAAGGATAGCATTAGTGTTTCGAATAAAGAGAGATCTCACACTTGGATGAAACCGAAGAATTCCAAATCTAGGAGTAGACGTTTCTCTGCGGATGATGCTGCATCAATCAAACTGACCAACAAATTCAGTGCTCTTCAAGCAATGAATGTTGATCAGGAGAACTCAGACCCAGTATCGACACTAGTAAAGGTAAGTCAGAAAACAGATAAGGTTAATGATTGTAGGAGTAAAGTATTGATTTTAGGAAGCAGCCATGCAAGAGGTATTTCCTCACTTTTGAAGTCGAAACTGGGCGATGAGTTTGAAGTATCTAGTGTATGTAAGCCTAATGCTCCTCTCAAGAATGTTGTTGAGGATATGATGAAATTGAGTTCAGAATTTTCTAAGAGGGATCATGTAGTTATAGTGGGTGGGCCAGGTAATAGTATTGATAACGATTGTAACTATTCTATTGAGAAAGATGTCAACAACATAATTGAGATGAGCAGCCATACCAATGTGGGATTTCTCAGTCTTTTCAGCAGGTACGACAAGCCGTATCTTCACAGGAGGGTGCGGAGCGTGAATATGCGGCTTGAGCGGGCTCTGATGAGACCTGGGGCATCACACATTGGTTTGATAGATGTAAGCCCTATAAGAAGGTATGAATATACGTCACATGGCCTGCATCTGAATGGTAGAGGCAAGGAGCACCTTTCGGTTCTTATTGCTAATAGCATCAGAGGCAGCCATGTTAAAAAGCAGAGTTGTAATATTCCTGTGTTAGTTAATGCTAGGGCTTCTCCTTTTTTAGGTTAAACCTCCCACCGGTAAGGTGTTTGAAACAAGTTCAACTAAATTGTAAATGCTCTGATGTTTCTAGTAATGAACACAGTAACTTCACTATTTTCCATCAAAATATTAGGGGATTAAAACAAAAAACTGATGAATTGATCACTTCTTTAGCAACTCAAAAGCATAAACCTCAGATATTATGTATAACTGAACATCACATGAAGCAACAGGAAATACTACAACTGTCTTTACATGGATATGTATTAGGTTCCCATTTCTGTAGACATGTCTTCCAAAAAGGGGGTGCCTGTATTTTTATCAGAGAGGATCTATTATTTAGTAAAATTGATATATCTGATTTTTGCCTTGAACAAGATATTGAAATCTGTGGAATACAAATTGGTTATGAGATATCAAATTTAATTATCTTATGTGTTTATAGGGCGCCAATGGGAGATTATAAGAAATTTACAACTAACTTAGATTCATTATTGAAAAGACTTTATAAACCACATACCGAATTTGTAATCTGTGGTGACATAAACATAGATTATCTATCAGAAAGCTCACGTAAAAGAAAATTAAACTCACTTCTTGAAACTTATAATCTTAGTCACACAGTAAGTTTTCCAACCAGAACACAAGCTGGAAGTAGTACTGCCATTGATAATATATTTATAGATAAAAGTAGATTGAATTCCTATTCAACAGTACCATTAGTCAATGGCCTGTCTGATCACGATGCACAAATTCTAAGTGTTTTCAATATGAGTGAAAAATTCCAAAGTGTTAATCTAAAAATAAAAAAAAAGGATTATAAATGCTGAATCTCTTCATCATTTAAATACATGTCTACAAAATGAATCTTGGGAAAATGTATATAGTACCGATACCATTGATATTAATACTAAATTTAATGCATTTTTCACTACATTTACGAATTATTTCAATGAATGTTTTCCAGTCAAGGTGGTGAAAAAATGTAAAAGTAAAAACACGTGGATAACTCAGGGAATTAAAATATCATGTGCTAGAAAAAGGAATCTATATTTAATGAGTAGGAATAGTGATGATCCTCATGTTCTTAATTACTACAAGAATTACTGTAAAACTTTGACAAAAGTTATAAAAGATGCAAAGAAAATGTATCTGAATGAAAAAATACAAAATTCAGATAATAAGATTAAAACTATTTGGGATATTATTAAAAATGAAACTAATCGATATTCAAAGAGTGAAAATATTACTTGCATTAAAATCAATGATAGTAAAATAGATAACCCAAAATCAATTGCAAATCATTTTAACGACTTCTATATAAATATTATTCAGAACTTAAACATTCAAGATTGTGCAGAAGATGCTGCACTTGGTTACCTAACTGATGCATTTAACACTGAGTTTTTAGGTCTCAAATTTATTCCCACTACCGCAGCAGAAATCATGCATGTGATAAAACAACTAAAAACAAAATATTCCTCTGGATATGATGAAATTCCAAGTAAAGTTCTGAAAGCTTGTTCTGAAATATTATCCCCTCCGTTAAGCTATCTATGCAATTTGTCAATGCAATGTGGTATTTTTCCAGAAAGACTCAAATATTCAATAGTAAAACCAATATACAAAAAGGGAGATAAATGTACTATTGCTAATTACAGACCCATATCATTATTAACAACATTTTCAAAAGTGTTTGAGAAAGTTATGTATAATAGATTATATCATTACCTGGAGTCCAACAATATATTAGTTTTAGAACAGTTTGGATTTAGAAAACAAAAATCGACAGAGAATGCTGCTTTTAGTTTGGTGGATGAAATACTAAATTCATTAAATTCGAAACTACATGTAGGTGGGATTTTTTGTGACTTGGCTAAAGCATTTGATTGTGTAGACCATAGTATATTAGTAACAAAATTGAAGTTTTATGGCATTAAAGATGAGATGTTGGGTTGGTTTACATCGTACTTATCAAATAGAAAACAAAAAGTAGAAATAAATGTACCAAATAGTCATAAAGTTACTTATTCAGAATTTAGAAATATTAAACATGGTGTTCCGCAGGGGTCAATTTTAGGTCCATTGTTGTTTCTAGTTTATATTAATGATTTAGCCTTGACCATAAACAATTCATCCCATGTAATTTTATTTGCAGATGATACAAGTGTAATTATTTCAAGCAAACAATACGATCATTTTATAAACACTTCTAATACAGTGCTGAATCTAATGAATGAATGGTTCCATGCAAATAAACTAGCACTTAATGTTGATAAAACCAGTGCAGTCAAATTTAGTACACACAATAGTGCTCAGGTTTCCTACAGTATTCGATTAAATGGAACTCATCTCAAAGAATCTATAAGCACAAAGTTTCTTGGTTTAGAATTGGATAATCACTTGAACTGGAAAACGCATATAGAATGTATTACTCGTAAATTGAGCTCTGCCTGTTATGCATTAAGATCCTTATCTACTATTGGTGATATAAACTTACTTAAAATGTCATACTTTGCATATTTTCACTCTGTAATGAAATATGGATTAATACTCTGGGGTAACTCGTCTGAAGCTAAACACGTTTTTGTTTTACAAAAGAAAGCTATAAGAATAATGGCCGGTGTGCATAAAAGGACCTCATGTAAAAATATTTTCCGAAACTTAGAAATCTTGACTTTACCTTGTGAATACATTCTTTCCCTAATGATGCTGTATATTAAGAACCAAGATAAATTCAGTACTAATGAAGACATTCATCATTTTAATACAAGACATAAATCAGATCTTCATCTACCCTCTGTTAGTCTAAGCTGTTTTAAAAAAGGAGTTCGCTATTCATGTATAACAGTCTTCAATACACTGCCTAATTATCTTAAAGATTTGAAGAACAACGAGAAAAGGTTCAGAAAAGAATTAACCAAATTTCTACATACTCATACCTTCTACACAATTGATGAATTGTTTATGCTTGTGAATTGAATTATTCTACTTAAATGACATGTACAATTTTATATAGCTCAACTAAAATATGTTTTTATATTGACTTAATCTGTTTACTATGTATTGTATTTTTTGTTTAGCATAACTGATGAATTGTATGTACTGTAAATTGAATAGTATACTGTATAGGTCAACTGATGAATTGTTTAAGCTTATAAATTGAATTAATCTACTTCATATGAATTGTATAGCTTAACGAAAATAAGCTTGTAAATTGAACTAATTTGATTGTATATGTTTGTATAGTTTGGCTGATGAATTGTATATGTTCTTAAATGATTACTAGTCAGTGTAGCTCTACTGATGAATTGTATACAGACCTACTGTAAATTGAATGGTAATATGTATAGCTCAACTGATGAATTGTTTATGATTATAAATTGAATTAATCTACTTGATATTAATTGCACAAATTTGTATAGCTTAATGAAAGTATGCTACTTTGTATTGTATATATTTGTATAGATTTGGCCGATGAATTGTATATGCTTTAAATTGAATAGTAATCTATATAGCTCTACTGATAAATTGTTTGTGTTTGTAATTTGAAGTAGTTTGCATGATATGTATTATCAATTTCTGTATATCATAACTGGTTGAATTGTTTATGCCTTAAATTTAATTAAATTGTTTTGTATTATAATATAGCTCAACTTATGAATGATCGTTTGCGTTTGTAAATTTAATAATCTGATTGGCTATGCATTGTATACTTTTAGTAGAGCCATCGATGTTGGTCAGTCGACAGACTCGCTGGGCTGCTGATCCGGAGCTGCGTTCGGGCTTGGGTTGGACCCCCCCTTTGGACTTTGGTTTCTTCGGAGGTTTTCCCCAGCCGTGGGACTGAAGCCGGATGGTCTATGGCGAGTCCTTGACATCAACCCCTTTGATTTGATTACCCCCTTTGATTTGATTACCTGGTTGGGTTTTTCCGAGGTTTCCCCCACCGAAAAGGCAAATGCCGGGTAATATTTTGGCGAATCCTCGGACCTCATCTCATCTCACTACATCTCGCCAAAATGTAAAAAAATGTAAAAAAATGTAAAAAAATGTAAAAAATTGTACAAAATTGTAAAAATTGTAGAAAATTACTAAATTGTAAAACTATAAAAATTTGTAAAAATTGTAATTGTAATATTGTAAAATGTTGACATGTTCCACATCTTAAAGCTTCATTGCTCATGTAAGATCTATGGAAAAAAAAAAAAAAAAAAAAAAAAAAAAAAAAAAAAAAAAAAAAAAAAAAAAATCGGTTACCTATTTCTCAGTCAGCTGTGAGTAGAATAGAAGCGAAATTCAGAGAACATGGAAATTTCAAAGACATAAAAAGATTATTTCCTGGTAAGAACATCCTGTGTTATTCTGATTTCGTCAATAAAACTGTTTTCAGAACACAGGGACTAACAAAATGTTTCAAGAATAAAATTGTTTCCATATTCTGTATAAAACAAAATGAAGTATTACATAATAATTTGCTGTTTCAGATGATATAAAAAAAAATAAAAAAAAAACCTATAGGGTGTCATTTACAAATGTTCTCGATGACGTCATAACTCGGACAATAGTCGCAAAAATATTCCTTTGTAAATTTATTTTATTGGGTTATTTTACGACGCTGTATCAACATCTCTGGTTATTTAGCGTCTGAATGAGATGAAAGTGATAATGCCAGTGAAATGAGTCCGGGGTCCAGCATCGAAAGTTACCCAGCATTTGCTCGTATTGAGTTGAGGGAAAACCCCTGAAAAAACCTCAACCAGGTAACTTGCCCCGACTGGGAATCGAATCCGGGCCACCTGGTTTCGCGGCCAGACGCGCTGGCCATTATTCTACAGGTGTGGACTCCTTGGTAAAGAAGGTTTGACGCATCTGAACTTTTTGTTGAAAACTCCCTATTCAATTTTAATTGGACCATTTTTGCAAAACTTGCTAACTGAAAGAAACTAAATTTTACAGGAGAGACAAAACACCTGTAGTAAAAATTTTGCTGTAACTCTCACTTATAGCAGAAAGCAAGTTTTGGAAAAACGATCACACTTTGACACACTACAATGAAGAGAAATAACCCAATTTCACTAAGCCGCCTTGAACATCATGTAGAGGCCTGCCTTATGTTAACGAATCCATCAAAATCTCAACTTTGCAAATTTTGCAGTTAGCAAGTTTTTGGAAAAACGGTCCTCAATTGCAATTGTGGGTTAGTTTTGGAACACTTTGTATATAAACTAAATAAGTAAGTCATCCATTATTTAACTGTTGGGCACAGCTACCACTGGTAGGTCAACTGCAACAGCTGAACTATTAATTCTAACCCTGTATCTTGATTGTAGCTCAATTTATTGTAGATATAATAAGCAATATACACTTGAACAAGCACTCAATTGCAAGGATAAGTACATACATGTGTAGAAATTCGTGAGCAAAATACAATAAATACGCACTTACATAAATAAGTAAACGAATATAAAATATATATTGTAAAATATAAACACATTCGCAAACGGATAAATACAAATGAAAAAAATATGTAAATACAGAAACAATTATTAAAGTATAAATACAGTGAAACCTGTTCAAATTAGAACCTGAATAATCCGGAATCCTGTCTATTTCGGAACAATTTATTGGACCCGGTGAAATTCATATGTATTATGTGTAATTTTTCCTGAATAAAACGGAAATTGTCCAACGCAGAAACGGAAACTGTCTGCTATTGTTCAAAACGGAAATAATATTTTGGACACACTACTTTAATGTGAACTATATTTTCAAACAGTATGTGCTTTCAAGGAATGTACGAAATACTAGTAGGTCACTAAAATAAAAACAAGTTTTCTTTGTAAAATTTTTGAGGGTGCGAGTGTGTGTTGGCCTGATGGTCATAAATTTTATTACCCTATTGCCTAGGCAGACGAGTCCCTTCAAAGATGTTTAGTGCTTCACCCCTGTATACTGTCGTAGCTGGGTAGAACGCAAGTGTATTAGCGATTTCGTGATAAAAAAAAAGTTGCGTAAAAATGTTGTACTATCATTAATCGATGAAGTAAAAGTTATCGAGGAAAATGAGAAACGAAGAGTATGGAAAATAATGTTGAAATTTATGAATGGAAAGCTCATGTGTAACTTGACACTTTCAAAAATAAAGGCCGTATCATGAGTGAGTGGCTTGCGGTCAATAATGGTGACATAAAAGGAAACAGAAAACATCTGGTTACATAGAAATAAATGAACTGTTGTAGGAGTGGATTGTTCTTGCCCTTTCAAAGATCGTGCAATTTTCTGGACCTATTCTGCAAAGAAAACCCTTGAACTGGCAAAGAAATTAGATAATCCAGTTCAAGGCTTGTAGGCTCCTAGTCCAATTAAATAATGTGCTGTGATATACACTACAGTATTATAGCATAGTGTTAGATATTAAATTTAGTGTAATTAATAAACTTTACAGTGTTTAATGAGTGAGTTACGATACAATTTATACACGAAATGAGATTTTCATCAAGATCATTCACCAATTAAATAAGTGACAGGAAGCTGATTTAATGTCAGTAGTGTTAAACGGAATATTTTGTAATTCCTACAATTTGCGGCATGCCATTTTGTTTTTCATTTATGCAAATGATAAAATATTCCATTTTAATTTCACACCTGAATAACACGGAAATCTGCCCACAACGGAAAAAAAATTAGGACCATGTCACTTCCGTCTTGAACAGGTTTCACTGTACATATATTTGACAATTAATAAGTGGATAAAATAAAAAAAATAATAATAAAGGCAAGATCTATAATAGCAATATATGTGAAGCCCTCTTAGAGATCCACAGGATCTCCATTTCATAAGACAAAGATGGATAAGCTACAGCAAGGTGCAGTCATGAAGTCAAAGCAATAATGGTGATGTCATTGACATATGGAGGGAGGCAGAGTTCCCTTGCCGTCTGGACCTCAACACATCATGCTGAGTGGATGCATATTACTTCCTTGAGCTGGCTTTGAACCAAGGCTATTTCAGTCTGTTACCTTGTTGAACTCACTCACCATAGAGCAGCGCAGCTGCCTGCACATCCAGCAGATGTGGGCGGCGTGTCAACACTTGGTTCGCAACCAGAGTGGCGCACGACCCCACCGTGGCTAGGATCACATTCTGCTCTGTCCAGCGCCATGCCGGATCCTGCGGGTGGTGGTCAACAACCTCAACAATGGCTCCACACAGGCCCTCGGTCTCTGAGGACAACACGTGGTGATCCACCAGCGTCAGCTGCAGCTGGCCTGACTCCAGCAGACTCCTCAGCTCTATCGTGTCACTGCAATCAGAAGTGAACCACATTAACACGTTCCCTTCCTTCACAGGAAATAACAGATTATTTCAAACCATCTGAATCTATCCACAAAGAGTCAATGAAAGAACTTTTAATAAAATTTCTCATCAGAAATAAATGTGTGGCTTTAAATACCTGACAGTCTATTTTGTTCCTGAATGTAAAAAGAATACAATGTATTTACCACACGCATGTGGTCTGCATACAATAAATGAATACCATGCACATTTTATCACATCTATACTAATAATAAATCTGTAGCCAAAGTTTTTCTGGTAATTTTTTATTTTCCAAAAATAATTGGTGTTAAGATGTATAATTAACCATCCAGAAACCGAAAATCGCTTTTCTGAAATTTTTGTTTGTATGTCTGTCTGTCTGTCTGGATGTTTGTTACCTTTTCACGCGATAATGGCTGAACCGATTTATATGAAAATTGGAATATAAATTAAGTTCGTTGTAACTTAGATTTTAGGCTATATGGCATTCAAAATACTTTATTTAAAAGGAGGGTTATAAGGGGGCTTGAATTAAATAAATCGAAATATCTCCCTTATTATTAATTTTCATGAAAAAGTTACATAACAAACGTTTCTTTAAAAATAATTTCCGATAAGTTTTATTCCATACAAAATTTTGATAGGACTGATATTTAATGAGATAAATGAGTTTTAAAATTACAATGACGCCATCTAAGGCACTGTACTGAAATAAAAACAAATGACTTCGTCTATAATGGGCCATGGACAACAATCGAAAGCTATTAAACATAGCCTACAGGGAATGTTTCTCTGTTTGTATGAAATAATATCGGAAGCTAATTGTTTAATTATTATTTTACCATTGGAAAGTGTAGTTTCTCTAGATGGACATAATTCTACAATGTTAGTACAGTAACTTCTGAAACATATAGCAAGTAATATAAAGTATACACATAAAACTAAATGATATGTCAATCTTCATTAAACTATGGTTGCATGTAATAACAATTAAGAAACATGTTAAAGAAATTGTCATTGCACCAAATGATTGCTCTCTGGACCAAAATGACCGCATTGTAATTATTTAAATAAAATTTAAATTAAGTAACATATTAAACGATTTATCCTTCTGTCAAACACGAATGTTCCCTGGATCAAACATCCTATTTTAATTATGTAATTACTTTATATTTATTTCTAACGGGTGCAGCGGAGCGCACGGGTACGGCTAGTATTAAAATAAACACAAAACCAATTTTTTGCTTCAATTAATACTGTACTAGTTTTTCATTGTGTGTTCCAAGCTGTTTCTGAACAGTGGACTATATTAACAGCGAACAGTTTTACGCTCTGCATAGATGTCCTTTGTACCATTAGCGTCAACCATGAACAACTTGTCCCAAATAATCTCATTTGTAGATGATACAAGTGTGATTATCTGAAGGAAACGCTCTGATCATTTTATAAACACACAGTGCAGTGCAAATCAAGCTTTCAGGTGTAACTCCCTGTAGAGTTGATTTGAATAATTTCGAGGGAAAAACTGTTCCGGGGTCAGGTTAAACGTACCAGTTGGTAGAGTGTTGGTACGTTTCAATAGCCGGCCCCGGAACAATGTTTTCCTTCGAAATTATTCACATAGTACAGTGTTACAACTAATGACTGCACAGTTCAGTTAGAGCAAATAAACCAGCGTTTAATACTTATGAGGAACCAGGGTAATCAAATTCAGTACATATAGTAGTACTTAGTTATCCTACAAAATTAGATTATATCTCAAGGGATTTATAAGCACACACTTTCTCCTCCATTGGTCTCAGCTGTTTTTCTTAAAAGAAAAAGGAGTTCACTACTTTTGTATTACGGTCACTGTCTAATAACCTTAAGAGAAATACGATGAAAGAGTAATGGAACGGAGAAAAATTCTCTCCGGCGCCGGGATTTGAACCCGGGTTTTCAGCTCTACGTGCTGATGCTTTATCCACTAAGCCACACCGGATACCACCCGGGCGTCGGTGAGTTCCCTCTAGTGGCTGCCCTCTGCACTACGTCATAGATGTCTATGAACGAAGGACTGAAGTCCACACATGTGCTGAGGTGCACTTGTTATGAGTGACTAGGTGGCTGGGATCCGACGGAATAAGCGCCGTCTTAAATCACGAAGTGATTTACGCATATCATATATATTATTTTAATGTACCGAAGTACATATGATATTTCCATGCAGATATTCTGCGTCATCATACGATGAAAGAGTAATGGAATGGAGAAAAATTCTCTCCGACGCTGGGGTGGTATCCGGTGTAGCTTAGTGGATAAAGCATCAGCACGTAGAGCTGAAAACCCGGGTTCAAATCCCAGCGCCGGAGAGAATTTTTCTCCGTTCCATTATTCTTTCATCGTATGATGACGCAGAATATCTGCATGGAAATATCATATGTACTTCGGTACATTAAATAATATATATTAAGAGAAATAGTTGAAAACAGAATTACTAAAATTTCTCCATACTCATATCTTGTACTCAATTATGAATTGTTTATGCTAGGAATTTCTTTAGCTCACATGTGCAGACATCAGAAAGCTACACAATGGCGAGCCTCCACACAGACTCAACCGGAAGACAAGACGATCTAACGGTATGCCGTTCTTCCTGAGGAAATATGTGACTTCTGTCCTCAGAAGCAGCTCCCTCTGCAGGATGTTGAGCAGTGGAATAACAGCCGTGCTGGGTTCGACCTCGCTGTGGAGCAGGTATGCGTACACCAAGGCCGAGATGCACGAGTCCAGATCGCACGACTCGTTGCCCATGACGACCCTGACTGCAGCAAACCTGTGCAAGGCAGTCTGCAACAGAAAGAGGACAATTAGCTAATTTCAGGAAGAGGCCAAGTAAAAGAGAACCTTATTATCCGGAGCAGTGAACTAACGAGTGGACAGATGCATGATAAGAATTTCATGATACTGAAAATTGTTTAATTGTGCAGATTTATTGTCTTTTACTTCGTAGCATATTAAATATAGGATGAAACGAGCGTTGAGGGACTTCCGCCGACTTCTCTGACTTCTGCTGCATTCAAATAATTATAAAATACGATCATTTGGTCCAGGGAGCATCCGTTTTTGGTGCAAAGATAATTCGTTTGGCGTGTTTCTTAATTGAAATTAACCTAAGTGGGTCGGTGTCGGTCTAATTCCAAAATCGGCGGAAGTCCCTCAACGCTCGTTTAACCTTGTATCGGTCTCTACACATAACCAAACAAATTTGTCGTACAAGAAAGACAATTGAATTTCGCAAATAGTTATTCACAGTTCTGTACCCTAATTATATCACTTACCACTACATGGGATACATACTCCAAATACTCATCCATATTCTAATACTGGAAACGTGAAGAATCTATTAACAGATACAACACAGATCAGGACAGAAACCCTTCCGTCGCGATATTTTTGTTTCCTCTTTATGAAGAAAAGCGCACAATGTGAACATGAGGTGGGAGCAAAACGCAATCTGTGTTTACGTCTCCACCACCGCCGTCTCGATTGTAATATATGCAATCCAGATGGCGGTTGTCTCCACATATTACGAATTTTGCACCTTCAAACCGACATCTATTAGGAACTCTGATAACTAATCGGTGTAGCGACAGGCTGGAAGGTCCTGGGTGGAAGCGAGATATATCTCGTCAAAACTTCCAGAACTGTAATTCCTGTAACGGTCCTTATGTCAGACACCACTTCATGCTGTGCAGCAAGGGAGACTGCATTCGGCGCAGAAAAATACTATTTTTCACATTGCGCGCATTTATTTAAGTAATTAGGTTAAAATGTTATGTATAATTTAACGACGCTCGCAACTTCCAAGGTTATATCAGCGTCGCCGGTGTGCCGGAATTTTGTCCCGCAGGAGTTCTTTTACATGCCAGTAAATCTACTGACACGAGCTTGTTGCAGTTAAGCACATTGAAATGCCATCGACCTGCCCCGGGATCAAACCCGCAACCTCGGACATAAAGGCCAGCCAGCGCTATAGCAACTGAACAAACCGGGCTGACAAGTAATTAGGTACCGGTATATCTGGCGTGAAATAATTCTTGTTCGCATCTAGAATGAACACCCGGTCTGAGATCCTTAGTGCGACAGCAGAATTTCAAATGCTTCTGTAACAGCACTATGCGCCACAGCCGAATACTAATGTTATTAGTAGGTAGGCCTACCGTAACTTGTGTAAGCAGGCGCAGTGATGCCAACTCCTCTCGTTACAGGGTGCATAAGTTGCGTATAAACTTAGCCATGCAACACAGTCTCTCTCAGTAATATCTTGGCATCGTGACCAGCGAAACCTGTGCGACCACTTGTTTGATTTGTAGTCATGGTAATATACACGTACGATATACTTTGAATGAACATAACAAAAAAAAAATGTAGCTGGGAGTAATTTCGGAATGTCACTTCATATGAAGAGGTAATTACATGCACTTCATTATTTACTCTCCACTTCTAAACCAAAACAAAAATAAAACACTCAAACCAATGCAAACTGTACGGTAGTTTCACTCCCGAAAGTGGGTGATGTATTTTATAAGTCAGTGTATCCCTGATACAGTGCAGATTTTTTTTTTATTTCCAGAACTGTCCCAAGGTTCGACTCTGTCTCCTAGCAAATTGATTACCAGATCTTCCTTAGGGGTAAAAGTTGGGGCATGGTGATTCTAGTGGTCATGAAAGCTTGAAACACTACCTCTATGCCTCCCACACACTTTCACAGCGTATACAGAGATACCGTTAGTTCTCAAGTCATGGACGACCTCTGGCGAACCTGTTCGATTATGCAATTAGGTTGCCGGCCTTATATTACTTCCTTGCCTTTTCCGTTTCACTGTAGATCTCCATTTTATGTAGGATACATGTATTCAGAGAGAAGAAAACATCAGACTTTGTCTTGGCAACCATAAATGATGTTCTTTTATTTTACAAAGCCTGCTAATTTCTAGACATGACCCACTGATTAAGTTATTTGTTCATTGTTTTTACACATAGGTCTTATGGCAATGTTAAATCCCTATATCCTATATTCAGAAAAATAAAATAGTTTAATCAGTGCCATGTTTGCAAATGAGCAAGCTTGGAAATTTATGAAACAAGAGAACAGCACTGTCCGACTCATAAGCTCTCTCCTCTGTTTCTCAGATGTTGCTACTCTTATAGAATGGCACTTTGACAGATTTCGCAACTACTGAATGATCAAATTAGCGTGAAATATATATAAAGTAGTATGTATGTATGTATTTATTTACATTGCAAGTGGGCAAGCACCCGGTGGCAGTAATTCATAACAAATTTAATGATTTTGTGTGCCGTAATGTGGACATTACTTAGTGATTTCGTGTTATGAGAAGTTAAGTTGCACACCTCTGTTCAAGCTGCTAGTACATGGCCATGCTTGGAGAAGGCACATCCACAGCTAGTGTCTGAACTCGAGTCCTGGTCTAGTAGTGAGGCACTTTGAGCTAACAGTTGCAACTGAAATAAGAAGTACAAGTATCTATCAAATCGAACCAATAACAAGAAGAATGTAACTGCTACAAAAAATATTAACGTTGAAGGATGAAATGATATCAGTTTTATTTAGACAGGAATATCTATAATGGAAATTTCTTTCTTTGTTATTGTAACTGTAACATCGGTACACAGAAGTGCTAAAACTATATTTTCATCAATTACAGCATGTTTTGGTACAATGTGAAAACAAACTCTAATTACAGTTCATGCAGAGGAAAGAAAGTGCCTGAGCACACACTTGGCTCTCACTTCAAGATCAAAAGCAGAGCTTTTTCTCAGAATCAATATTCGCCGCATTGCTAGGGAATCGTGTAGGACTATTTTAAAAAAAGTACAAATAATGCCCATGGCTTGTCAGTATATCTTTTCATTAATAGTCTTCCTCGTATGTAATCGTGAAAACTTTGTAACTAATTCAACAGTTCATAGCATAAATACACGTCAAAAAATGACTTTCATACTCCATCAGCAAGTCTATCGTGCTATCAAAAAGGAGTGCATTATATGGCAGTAAAAATTTTTAATAGCCTCCCTATCGATATAAAAAATGAAACTCAAAACATAAAATTATTTAGGGCCAAATTAAAGAAGTACATAATTTCTCACGCCTTCTATTCTGTAGGTGAATTCAGGACATTCAATAACACTTCATGAAATTGATACTAAAAACTTTGTGTTGTACTAGTAGACTATATTGTAAATCTCTTCTGTATATATTTCATCTAGACTGTGACTATAAATTAAGACTTTATAATAGTCCATATTCTAGCTGTGAAGCAATGTATGAATACCATGGAATGTTAATAAATACAATACAATACAATGGAGGCAGGCATAGCCACCAGTTCTTCTGTATCACACAAACACACTCCACGACTTACACAATGTTGTCAGAGCATGTGTTCAAAGTCAGGCACTTCTCTTACCATGCACACAGTCAGGTAGAGGAAGAGATGGGATATGAAGCTGGCCATACAGAGAAGAGCAGGGTTAATGCAAGGAAGATTCTAAAAAAACATGCATTCACATATTTTTTTCTCAACTAACAGGAATTGTGGGAATTTTTAAAATAAATAATGACAACACATTGAGTTGAAGTTATTTTTTATAATTACACCAAACCATTAACATCTGAAAGTTCATGCTTTAATACAAGTATTCAAAATTAAAGATTACATTTACATAGGAGATATTTCATAACTCTCATGGAGCAAATTTCTTTCTTTACATTGTGATGTTCTTTTTTTCATGTGTAAAAGTAAGGAATTAAGAAAAATCTAAAATATATATACTATACACGATTACTAATTAAAGGAATTTATTATGCATATCACTTAAGAATTCAGTTATAACTACCTACTGATAATAAGAACTTTGTAGTTTTCAATTTAAAACTAATAACTAAATTCTTAAAGTATTTATTAAGCTACAAGCTCTGCAACACAACTGCCCCCTGCAGACTGACAGGTACCTTACAATTACGACCAGTGGCAGCTCATGACACATGTTACAATCCAAGTAATGGAATACTTCAAATTACTTCCTTAGGAGCACTTCACCTCACAGCTGCTACTGGTTAAAATAAATAATAAATATAAAAATAGGTCCAGAATTTTTGTTGGAGGAGAAACAGCACTGAACAAAACCATTAATAATTCAGCAGGAATTAAAGAAAATATATAAAAGTCGCATTTGTATAAATAATGTTCAATAAACCCATTTTCAATTTAATGAAAGTTAAGTTTAAATACATAGTTATCAAAGTTCATGCAATGCCTTCAAATCAAAAAGAAAAGAGAAACAAAATTCTCCTGAAAATAACAGAAGTATGTTTGAAACAATAAGAATATAACCGTGAGCAAGAAGTTTAGAAGATTTTGCGATGTTGTGCAACAAGATGGCTGTGTTAATCACAGTTAACTTCAGCTTCATGTAGGATTTGGCTGTGGACTTTATTCGTGCTCTTTAATGTTGCCCTGTTACCATAACAACATGGTTTAAACAAACCACTTACTTACTTACTGGCTTTTAAGGAACCTGGAGGTTCATTGCCGCCCTCACATAAGCCCGCCATCGGTCCCTATCCCGAGCAAGATTAATCCAGTCTCTATCATCATATCCCACCACCCTCAAATCCATTTCAATATTATCCTCCTATCTACGTCTCGGCCTCCCTAAAGATCTTTTTCCCTCCGGCCTCCCAACTAACACTCTATATGCATTTCTGGATTCGCCCATATGTGTTACATGCCCTGCCCATCTCAAACGTCTGGATTTAATGTTCCTAATTATGTCAGGTGAAGAATACAATGCGTGCAGTTCTGTGTTGTGTAACTTTCTCTATTCTCCTGTAACTTCATCCCTCTTAGCCCCAAATATTTTCCTAAGCACCTTATTCTCAAACACCCTTAACCTCTGTTCCTCTCTCAAAGTGAGAGTCCAAGTTTCACAACCATAAAGAACAACCGGTAATATAACTGTTTTATAAATTCTTTCAGATTTTTTGACAGCAGACCGGATGATAAAATCTTCTCAGCCATATAATAACAGGCATTTCCCATATTTATTCTGTGTTTAATTTCCTACCGAGTACCATTTATATTTGTTACTGTTCCTCCCAGGTATTTGAATTTTTCCACCTCCTCAAAGGATAAATTTCCAATTTTTATACTGTATTTCCATTTCGTATAATATTCTTGTCACGAGACATAATCATATACTTTGTCTTCTCGGGACTTACTTCCAAACCTATCTCTTTACTGGCTCCAGTAAAATTCCCGTGTTTTCCCTAATCGTTTGTGGATTTTCTCCTAACATATTCACATCATCCGCATAGACAAGTAGCTGATGTAACCCGTTCACTTCCAAACCCTCTCTGTTATCCTGGACTTTCCTATCCCCAATAATTTCATCTAGATAATCTTCTCAAAAGAATATTGGACGAAATATTGTACGACGTCAACAAAAGTGATATTCCTCGAAAGTTACTACAGTTAGTCTTGTCCCCCTTCTTAAAAATAGGTACGATTATGGACTCCTTCCATTGTTCTGGTACAATTTCCTTTTCCCAAATTGCAAGTACAAGCTTATAAATTTCGCTATATAATGCACTTCCACCCTCTTGTATTAATTCTGCTGAAATTTGATCGATACCTGGAGACTTATAATTTTTCAGATTTTCTATCGCAATTTCGACTTCAGAAAGTGTGGGTTCGGGTATAAATGGCTCAGCAGTTTGTATTTCAATTTCGTCCCGATCATTTCTATTTGGCCTATGTATATTTAGTAGTTGTCCAAAATAATTTTTCCATCTGTTCAGGATCAAATGAGCATCTGCAAGCAAGTCACCATTCTCATCCTTGAACACATTTACCCTTGCCTGATATCCATTCTTGAATTCCTTTATGCCCTTATATAAATCTCTAATGTTTTTATTTTTACTGTTTCTACCTCATTCAGTTTTTCCTTCAAGTAACCTCTCTTTTTATTCCTAAGCGTACGATTTGCTTCCCGTCTTATATTGAAATAATTATCTCTATTGGCCTCAACTGGATCCTGTAAGGATTTCAATTTTGCCTGTTTCCTTCTTTCTACTACCATGCAACAATCTTCATCAAACCACGGTTTCTTTTTCTTAGTTTCATAATAACCTATGCTCTGCTCAGCTGCAATTTTGATCAGTGCCGTATACTTGTTAAAGGGTTTGGGCTACCGCTGACCCTATTATTACACAAAATATATCTAACAATTACTTTAATTTTAATTACTATGGTAAAACTAATAATACAAAATTATTACATTATGTTATATTATAAACTTTTTCTTTTGTAATTTCCTTGGGCTACCGCCGGTAGCCCCGGTAGCCCGCAAAATACGCCCCTGATTTTGATATTATCTCGGATATTTTCCCACACGCTATTAACATCTCTTTCTCAACTTCGTCGGAACTTGCTAATATGGCAAACCTATTTGAAATTTCTACCTGATAATGTTGGTTAATTTCCTCGTCCTTTAATTTCGGAATATTGAATCTTCTAATATTAACTTGTTGCTCTACTCGCTTGGCTACTGATAGTCTTTCTCTTAGTTCTCCAATTACCAAATAATGGTCAGAATTACAGTCTGCCCCCCTGAAGGTTCGAATGTCTACTAAAAATTGTAATGCTATCACGATGCTTTCTGTATCACGTCTGTTTGGGGTAGCCTTTAATTGATCATTTGACTATAAACATTATTCGTTCTTTTATATACATATTTCTTAATTTTCAGAATTAAATTTTTTAAAATTCCAAGTACATAAATTAAAGTAAACACAGTGTTAACTAAGGCACTAAACGAAGTGCTTATTACTGAGAGAAAAATTAACTCAAAGATCTCAAAGCAGGAGCTATAAGAAAATAAACTCTAAAGTGTATTAAAAATTATGGATTTAGTACTATGAGTAAAGTTGCCGAAATTCTGAAAAGTGAAGACTGTAATGAAATTGTGTCTTAACACCATTCCTTTGCTGTAATATGCAAAGCACCTTCTTGGGCCTTCTCCAGACATCATGCATTGTTCCACGATAACCGACATTGTCTTGTGATGGTAAGCATGCAAAATCTGCAGCAACAACAAAGTATTGTCCCCCGTCAATGTCTCGTCACAATTGGTAAGTAACAGTACTTACTTTACATAATTATAAAATTAGTTTAAGTAATAATGAATCAAAATATCGATGATGGTTGAATAGGTACCTCACATGTAAAAAAAAATTGAACAAAGTGACATTTCACTTCATTCTCATCAAAAAAATTTTCCCGGATCTTCCACAAACACAACTTAGGTCAAAGGATGGATACAAGCTTCACAAGAAGAGATTCTCTGATGCCAGACATTAAAATGTTTCTTCACTCTCCTGTAAAATTGAATTTTCTGACATAGGGTTGCAGTTCAAAGCGATTAATAATTTTTTTTACTTCTTTTTATAAATAAATTTATATTTTCAGTACATAAAAATAAATATTTTACATTTTTCAGCACCTAAAAATCCGTTCTCTGGTAACCAGTCTCGTAAGTGGGCTATGAATGAAGAGACCAAGTTAATAAACTGAGAATTCAAGTGTAATGTTTACAGCTTCTTTGTATTTGTTTAAATAAAGAATGCCAGATGCTCCATAAGATACCCTGCCTAGCAGCTCTCTGTTCCACAGACAGGGCTTGTTCTGTCAGTTCTCTCTTGTTATAATTATAGGATTCATTATTATAGACAACACGACTGACTATTTTCTGTTGTCGAAGTTGTAATACTTGGGTTGGATAAAAAGTAATGGCAACAGTTCGATATTTCTGACATGGCTTTATTCACAGGGGTACAACATTTACGTACCTTCTATATAGTCGCCCCCCTTATTTATTACCTTTTGCCAAATGTTTGGAAGGCGTCGT
Source organism: Periplaneta americana (assembly GCF_040183065.1). Taxonomy (NCBI): domain Eukaryota; kingdom Metazoa; phylum Arthropoda; class Insecta; order Blattodea; family Blattidae; genus Periplaneta; species Periplaneta americana. Next base: position 170,998,690 of record NC_091132.1, on the reverse strand, counting down.
ACACCATCAGCGCATCCATCTTTGTTGATGTTCCATACTGACCGCCCTAAAGCACGGATAAGTTCATCTCTGGTATTGTACCGGGTCCCTCGCAGTGGTTCTTTCACTTTGGTGAAAAGATCGTAATCGCATGGATCATATCGGGTGAGTACGTTGGATGTTTCAGTAGTCCGCGTTTTCCGTCTGCCTTGGAGGTACAGCGTGGTGCAGTATTACCCATCAATGTCATACGCCACAATGAACATCTCCTTCACAGCACTTTGTGCAGGGCGCACTTTCTTTGGACGAGGAGAACCGGGATGCTTCCATTCATTTGATTGGCGTTTCAAGTTTGGTTCATACGAGCGAGTCCAGGTTTCGTCCATAGCGACGATTCGTCCAAGAAAGTCGTCACCTTCCCTTTGGTACCGGTGCAACAAGGCCTTCCCGAAACGCTTTAACCCATCGTGCAACTGTGCGATATGGCAACGCTGCATCGCCACATGCTTCACGCAGTCCCTGAAAACATTCTTGTGCACTATGACCTCGTGCCATTTCAATTTTGATCCAGGAACGTTGCTCTAGTTTTGTAAGGATGGTCTTAGGGCGCTCGCACTATTCCTATGAAAGTGAACGTTCTACACACTGCAGTAGATTGATGGAGTACTGTCGCCGCTGCCTGCACTAACTCATCTAGCAGTCCTTGTTCATGTCCACACAGCTGGCAGCTCTCGAACGCACCATCGTCACGTGACAGCAGTGTTGCCATTACTTTTTATCCAACCTATGTATTTACATCGTCACTGTTTATCCTTTGTTCATATTATAGTGCGAAGTCTCTTCATATGTTACAAAAGGCTCTTGTCTGACAACGGCCTCATACCAATTTTCGATTCTGAATTTATCTCATTCGTCAAGGACAGCCATGGCTTACGACAAACAGACCCAAGTTCAAAAATAAAGAGCAGTTGGATTATGTGGTGGACAAAGCCATCATTTCACAAACTAGCCACCCCTTGTGTTTGCATAACACTGGAGTGATGATGGCTGATGGCTTCTAATTCATTCACAGCTGCATGGCAGAGGTGAACTTGATGCAGGGTGGAGCAGCACAACTGACACGAAAGCCTCCTTGCATTCAACGCTTAGGGATGCTCCAAAAAACACCTGAGCCACCGGCATAGCTCAGTCGGCTAAGGCACTTGTCTGCTGATTCGAATTTGCCCTCAGGCACGGGTTCGATTCCCGCTTGGGCTGATTACTTGGTTGGATCTTTTTCCAGGTTTTTCCCAACTGTAAGAAGAATGTCAGGTAATCTATGACGAATCCTCAGTCTCATGTCGCTATCACCAATTCCAGTTGACACAGTGTCGTTAAATAACCTAGCTGATACAGCGTTATTAAATAATTAAAAAAAAATAATACTTCTACTGCAAATTGGACAGTGTATAATGTCGTCTGCAGAGAATATGTTCCACGATTTTAGCTTTCTCTAAAATAATTCTGTAAGTAGGCCTATACACCATTTTAATTAATATTAAACTTTAGTGTCCGACGACAACCTCATAAGTGACACCATAAGGCATCACTCATGAGACAACTAAGGCAGGAGATAATGGGTAGGGTGTCCAGTTCCTTTCCCCCTCCATTGCATACATTGCTGACTAGCTACATATTACACTAGTCAGACTTCAGATGCATACAAACAATTGTTCTTCCTCTGACACATATCGTCAAGTGAGATGTACTGCCTAACAGAAGTACATATCAGCCAGCACCTGAAACAGATAAGGACTGAATTCAGCAATGCATAATCACCAGCTTAGCTCGGACTGTACAGCATTTGCCTGCTGATCGAGAGCTGCACTTGAGAGTGGGTTCGATTCCCATTTCGGTTTCTTCCGAGGTCTTCTCCAACTGTAAGGCAAATATCACTTCATCTCGCCAAAAAATTGTAATCTTGTAAAATCTTGACTTGTTTCACGTCTCAAAGTTTCAATGGTAATGCAAGATCTAGGAATACAATAAATGAAATGGTTCAGATCTCTGGAGTAATGGTTAGCGCGTCTGACCGCAAAACCAGGTGGCCTGGGTTCGAATCCCAGTCGGGGCGTCACCTGATTCAGGTTTTTCCGAGGTTTACCCTGAACCCAATATGATCAAATGCTAGGTAACTATCGGTGCTGGTCCACAGACTCATTTCACCGACATTATATCACCTTCATTTCATTCAGATGCTGAATAACCTGAGATGTCGATACTGCGTCATAAAATAACCAAATAAAAAAAATGAAAATGGCGGAAAAAAGTAAACCCATGCCGAATCTTCGGCCACATCTCACTATCACCAATTCCATTGACAGTAAATAACCTAGCAGTTGATACAGCGTCGTTAATTAAAGAAATGGCAGTATGAAGCAACTCTAATTTCGGTTCACCAGCATGGCCTTCGTTTTGAGTACTTGCCCTATAATAACTAAACAATGAACCCAAAACAAACAAAAAATGGAACCTCAAAAGAAATAATAAAGTATTTCTTTCTACTATACGCCAAAATGCTGATTTCCTAAAACACAAACCAGAAGGGTTTAGAAAGCAAGGAAGCCCCACTTCAAAATGGGAAGACATAACCCTGATGGCGAGATTTATTTCAGTTGTTCTTGTGCTAATCACGCGATACCTCATTCTGGTTGGATGATCGTTCACCTCTGCTCAGGCATGTGGATGTGAGGCCAGGAGCCGGCTGTTGCGCCTCAGATACTCTTTTATTACTCTATAGTACGAAGAAAACACGAGAAGTGACTTGAAAGAGTGAATTTTTTTTTATTGGGTTATTCTACGACGCTTTATCAACATCTCAGGTTATTTAGCGTCTGAATGAGATGAAGATGATATTGCCGTGAAATGAGTCCGGGTCCAGCACCGAAAGTTACCCAGCATTTGCTCATATTGGATTGAGAGAAAACCCTGGAAAAAACCTCAACCAGGTAACTTGCCCCGACCGGGATTCGAACCCGGGCCACCTGGTTTCACGGTCAGATGCGTGACAGAGTGAAGGCAAACTAGGGGAAGCATTTGAAATATGGATATGGAGAAGAAAGGAGAGTGTGAAGTGGACAGACAATAAGAAATGAAGCTGTGTTGGAAAGAGTGGGTGAAGAAAGAATTATGCTGAAACTGATCAGGAAGAGGAAAAAGAGAAGAAACTGCCTATTGAAGAATGCACTGAAAGGAATGGTGAATGGGAGAAGAAAAAAGACAATACACAACATTAAGATACATGGACCGTAATCATGCAGAGACTAAGAGAAGGCAGAAAAGAGGGAAAATTGGAGAATGTTGGGTTTGCAGTGAAGGACCGGCAGATCACTATGAATTATATAAGAAGTGTCGTCCTATTACCCTGGCATTCAACAACCATAAGATTCAAGAATTCAGAATTTAGTGGAAAAAGTGAAAGCAGTTCATTTTTAAACATAAAGATGCATGTATCACGTTGTAACCGAAGAATAATTGCACTGCATATGCTATAGTGGAGAACAACAGGCTGGCATATCAAGACTTGGAAAGGTAAACTACAGCCTTATAAGGAAACAGTGTACCATGTGCGTAGAGTTCATATTGATGCACAGCTAAGCCTAACACCAGACACTGCAGTTCTGCTTCTAGTCGCACAGCATGATGATTGGTGTGCAATCAGTCGTACGAGAATAACTGGGCCGACATTTCTTTTCATGATACCGTGAATTCCAAACGTATTTTAATAATATATTATGAAACTAGTTTATGATGTTATGCTTCATTGCGTGTTTGGGAAATTGACTAGTGCAATGACTCTAAAACATTACAAACTTATTTCATACGTTAATTTTTGTATGACAATATTATGAAAAATCAATTCATAAAGAAATAACACATCAAATTTATAATGACTGATAGTTTGACATAATGGTCTATGAGAAAGGGGTTGTTATGGTAACAATGATGTATTGAATATTAAAGCACGACGTAATACAAACTTTTTTTGTAGTTACTTCAGCATTATAAACAGTCTTTCTTAGTGAAAATCGTGCATAATATGCCACATTACTGTACCAGAGCCATTAAATATTACCAGATAGATTATTTGTAGAAACAAAAGCCGCCCTAAATAAGGATTCGATAGATCGGCCTACTAATCAATTCATAAAGAATAATAAGTAAACAAAACAATTTTGTGACACTTGGAAAGAAAAAGAAAAAACATTAAGATAAGAAAACGTAGGAAATCATTTACAATAAAAATTTTGTTGGATACAAATGATTACTAATTATAGCTAAGGATGATTTTAACGCGTGAGATCCTATGGCATCAATCGTTGCATCAGAAATTTTATATTGTTTAAGTTGATTTAAAGTTTCACGTGGGATCATGCCACGGGCACCAAACATGAGCCCAAAAACTGTCCAATGTGTGACGTGGTATTGTGCTCCAAGATGCTGACAACAAGGCTCATATATGACTTGTTTTTCACGACACACCTCTTGTGGCTGTTGCTCATGCATCTCAAACGGATTGTGGGATCAAGAATGACATCCTTATCCTTCTGCCGATCAATTATGATGATATCAGCCCGTCTAATAGAGCCATCAGAAGAGACGCAACCAACCTCCTCATAAACCTCATACGGAGCATTCTGACGGATTGAAGCTGCGATGAGAGAACGAACCATATTATGTCTGTTGATTCAGAGCAATTCTCCATGACGGCAGAAACCCAAGACGTGAGGAAGCGTTTCTTGCTCGTCGCATCTTCTGCAACGGGTTGAGCCAAGAGTTCTACCAGGGAGAGTATGTACAGGTATTGTATTAAAAACTAAAAACTAAACCGTCATGTGCCACAAAGTTAACATTATGAAACGATTTGCCATGCTATAATATTCAATACACCACTGTTGCCATAGCAACCTCTTTCTTCATAGACCATGATATCAAACTACCGATCATTACAAATTTAATATATTACTTCCCTATAAATGCATCATACAAAAACAGTATGAAACACATTTATAATGTTAAACAGATATTGCATTCGCTTCATTCGTTCCATAACATTGACTGACGCCATGAAATGCATCATCATAATCTGTGAAGTAACGGTTAGTCTGCCTAACCGTGAAACGAGCGGGTCCGGGTTCAAATCCTGGTTGAGGTAAGTTACCTGGTTGAGGTTTATTCCGGAGTTTTTCCTCAACTTATTCGGAGCAAATGCTGGGTAACTTTTGGAGCTGGACCTTGGACTTATCTCGCTAACATTATCATCTTCATCTGTTTAGATGCCATATGGCCATAGAAGTTGATAAAACCTCGTAAAATAATCAAGTAATGTATATAATCAGTATATTGCCAACACAAGACATTTAGAGAGTGAACTGAAAACTAACCTCGGCAAGTTACCTTTGGATAACAATTTGATCTCCCCAGACACCATTAAGAACAAAAGAGGCCTAATTGACTCAAGGAAACTCAGGAAAATTTTGCGCTTTGAAGAATTTAATAAATGGTGTCAACTGCCACAGAAAGGTAAAGGGGTCAGCTTATATCAAGACTTCACTCCGCAAACAGCTGGTCAGACATCACACAGGCCTTTCTAGCTCCGAGTGGAGAGATGTGCTAAAGATGACCGGTAATGTTGCTGCTGAACGCGCTATTCAAGACAATAACCACTGTAGGCGATGCCACAGTGAGGTTGAAATTTTGGCTCATGTCTTGGGTTCATGCCCATTTGGCGAAACTCTTCGTAACAGCAGACGTCACAAGATCAGGTCTGTAATCGCAACATGCCTTCAGTCCAATGGCTACACTACCTATGAAGAAGTCCATGGAATAGCGGATACTGGAAGTCATCGGCATATTGATATGATAACATTTAAACCTGTAGAGACAAAAGGTTGTATTCTGGAACTGACCATCAGATTCAAGACGCATCAGAATCAACCTGAGGAGGTTAACCTAGGGAAAACTAGAATTTATGAACCCACTATCCCTTATTACAAAACATCATATAAACTCGGGGATATAGAAGTCATCAGATTAATGGTGGGTGCTAGAGGGACCATAACAAAACAATTCGTGTCATTGTCATAAATTCGGAGTCCCAAGAACAACAATTAAGGAAATTTCTTATTATAGCTTGAAGGGTTCTCTGCAGATTTTACGGCGACATTTATATTTCAATTCAAATTACAGTTGAATTTTCTCAGTCCATTTTTTTTATCTGTATTTTATAAATTTTCATTATGTGAAATATTATCTACAGCAAATTGCAGTTTCTTGTAAACAAATTTCTTGTAAGACATTTTTAATGTCATTTTAAATGTTACTGTTTAACATTCTTTGTCAACCTCACCAAGTTGAGGAAGATTTATATATATATATACTATTATGGCTCAAGTTATGCTGCCATAATATGTTTTAGTTGGCATGGTACTATCTTACGGCACCTCTACAATATGTATTCAGGTATATTGTGGGCGATTTTCACTAACAGAGACTTTATGTTGCTGGTGTACAAAAATATATGTTGTTGTTGTTTTCTAATGCCAGGCGTTTGACAATAAAGTCATTTGACCTCTTGCACTCCAATATTTTTCAAAGATATTATCATGACCAGCCACTGAAGCACAGATTTTGAGGTGTTCCGAATCCATTTCTTGGTTTGAGTTGCACAATGGGCAGTTAGGGGACTGATATATTCCAATTCTATGCAGGTGTTTGGCCAAACAATCATGGCCTGTTGCCAATCTAAATGCAGCTACAGACGACTTTCGTGGTAAATCGGGAATTAACTGTTATACCGCCAGCATTCCATTGTAAGATGTTTAGTTGATTCTGTACCATTAAAGTAGTCACCGCCCAGAGATCCGACTGGGGGACTATTTTACCTCCAGATAATTTTACCTTAATGGTACTCATTTTATATTGGAGTGAAAATGGCAAGTTGTAGCCGATTTAAGTGAACACAATATTTTAACGTTTTGGTGGCTACTTCATTCACACACAACCCCCAGGATGTCTGGAGGACCACACCATTCTGTACCATTAAAGTAGTCCCTACCCAGAGATCCGATTGGGGGACTATACAAAAAAATATTACGAATTTCTTCCAACAGCTTGCAAAAGAGAAAAAAATCTACGGATATTTTCAATAAGACGGAGCAAGAGTCCATATCGAGATGTAGTGTTTGTGGTCATTACTTTTCAGAAAAAAACTAACAGAGCTACGTAACGCGACTGAAAATAATCAGGTCCATATCTGCGAGTTATACCAACCAAAACAGATAAACTCGATGCATATTCAAGGAATAGACATGAACCACTTCTAAAACAAATTTAAATAAAAAGACCACTTGAAAAGTGATCTCAAGGCAGGAATCAGATGTGATGAATTCTTACCTTGTGAAATCCTTGAACCAACATCTTGAGTTGCTCTTGACTCACTTGTTCCAGATCTTATGCTAATGTAAGATTTATGGAATACAATAAATGAAATGAAAAAAATTCCATCCCACTGCCTTCACCATCACGGTTCACACAATGAAGCACATTTTCTTTAAGGACATTCATAAGATATGTTTCTGCATATGATTCCACACAAGTTTTCCTGGAGCACGCGCACATTACAACACGTTGATTTGAGTTTGCTCATTCATGTGAACTCGTGAGTGAGTTTTCAACGAAGCCAGGCTGGAGAAGTTTTCGTTGCACTTCCTGCAGACGTGCGTGTACTCGTTGCAGTGCAGGCGCAAGTGCTGGATGAACTGCTCCTCGGTGAAGGTCCTGTCGCACAGCACGCACCGGTGAGGCTTCTCCTGTCCGTGGACTCTGACGTGCATCTCGCGCGCGTCCACGCTGCCGAAGTACACGGCGCACAGTTCACACCGGTATGGCTTCTCCGCGCCGTTGCAAGTGTCGCATGTCAGCTGTTTCTCTACCGGGAACTTGCCTCTACTGAGCGACGAACGTAGATATTCGGAATGCGTCTCCATGTGCGAGTACAGTTTGTAGGAGTCGCTGAGCACCTTACCACACAGCCTGCACTTGTGCTCGCGCTCTCTGGAATGCAGCTTGTAGTGCAGCTTCAAAGTGCCTGCGTTCAGAAACTTCTTGCTGCACATGATGCAAGTGTGAGGCCGACGTTTCTGATTCAGATAGCATTTGGAGGAATCAGCTGCCACTTTCCTATTCTCCTCTGAAGACACGTTTCTTCTCATTCCCTCTGTTGGACGAGATGCAGTGGGCACAGCATTCCTGGTAACACAAAAAGGCAAGGCTGAAAGATGTCAGTGGAATCTGAGGGTAAAGTAGATCACCTCCATGTGGTAACCCCTGGACAGTGCAAAATGATCTACAATGGTCCAAATGGGCTCCAGCATCCCAAAGAAGGGCCATTAGAAGAACAGTTGGAATCTCATTGCATTGTTTCCATAATCATAGTTTTCACGCCCTTTTCATTTGCTTTTTTCGGTCCCGGATAGTCCCATACTTCATGCTATTTTTTCCCCGGCTTCATCATCAGTCCGCCTGTCGTTTCACTGCATCGATCCAGTCCTGATGCAATAGTTTCCCACATGGATAATTTTCCTTCACTTTGAGAATCTATTTTGCTCTTCATTATTATCTGTGGACTTCATTATTATCTGTGGTGACAACACTGTTGTGGAGAGCAACACAATGTTTCTGAAGCATCACTTCATTATGAACCATAACCAAATTTTCTACACACATCACTTTTCAGCTGTACTTCTTTGTGTTTTCATATGCTTCCACTTCCAACATTTATTATCCCCTCACATATGTTTCATCCATTATTTATCACAAGTTTGTGACTTCTTTAATAAATATTGTCAATGATAATTTCTGTGGGGAACAAGAACGATAACATCGGGAAACCATTAAAATTATCTTATTTATGCTTGTTAGCCTCTACTTTCCTTTCTAATTTATTCCCTTCCCCTCATTGCATATAAATCACTAGTTCGTCCAGGAATGGAATATGGTGCTGCATGTTGGGATCCTTACAGACTAGAACATATTAAAACACTGGAAAAGATTAAAAAAACGGGCTCTCAAGTGTTGAATGTTAAACAGTAACATTTAAAATGTCTTACAAGAAATGTTGTCGGAAAAATTCACCATTAAAATGGGACACACTCAAGGACAGGAGAACGCGAATTCGATTATGCGCACTGTTCAAAACATACAGAGGTGAGCCTGCCTGGAGAGAAATAAAAAATAGGTTGCAGCCGCCAAATTACTCTTCAACGAACGACCACTCATATAAATTGGACGGACACAGAGAACGGACACTGGAAAGTTTTCTTTTCTCAATCGTACTATCAGGGACTGGAATGCTTTACCTGCAGACTTACTAAAGGCTTTACCAACAACCAAAAATGTATTTAAAAATAGGCTTAAGGACTTTACTAATAGACGGTAATTATACACAGTATTTAAAGGGTGTAATTAATATGTTGTTATTGAAGTGTTGTATCAGTGAAGAATTATGTTGTGTCAGTGAAGTGTGTTGTGTAAGTGAAACGTGTTCCTGTCAGTGAAGCTTCATAGTTTATAGTGGCAGTGCAAATTATTTGAACAGTGAAATGTTTTTGAAGTGTTAGTGAAATCAGGATAGAATCACTGAAATGTGTCGTAGTTCCAGTGCAGTGAGTGAGTTGACAGCGAAATGAGTGTAATTTGAAAGGTACTTGTGCAGATATGAACATATCATACTCGTGGGTTTTAGTTCGAACTTAGGTTTAAGATAGAAATTAGATTTATTTTAAATGTTATTTTAAGTGGTATTGCTTCATTTAATTTAGGATGTTCATTGTTATTGTTATTATTATTATTGTTATTATTATTATTATAAATTATTGTTAGTATTAATTATTAGTATTATTATTAAAATTGTATTTTTAATTAATAAGTTTATTATAGTCATTATTGAGTGTGATTAGTTACCACTGCCACCGGTTATATACCCATTGCAGTGTGAATAAATACATACATATACATGTAGAAGACGCCACATAGCTACGGCTTCAGTACATGTAAGATCATTTAACTAGTTCTGAATGTTTCTTGCGAAAATTTTATTAAATTGAATTAAGGGTACGAATAGATAGAAATAGTGAAAAAAAAAAAATCATCAAAACAGGGAAACATATATTGCTAAAAAAATAGTTTAAACGATTCATCTTTCATAACGTATAGTTTATTCAGCCCTACTGTATGTCACTTTTAATTCCCTTATAATTAAACTTAAAGTGAATGGTACATAGCAACATGTTTTTATTATCAGCCATTCTCTCCACTTTCTGATTTTCAGCACATTTTATACTTCAAAATGCTCCAGTGAATCAAGTTTTTCTTAAAATGGCCTGAAAGTTTGCAGACATGTTCATAAATGCGTCATAAATTAATAGACATATCATTTTCATTGCACTAATTAAAATACTGTAGCCATTAATTGTTAAAAAAAATAATTACAATGTAACATTTTTTTTCTTCAAAACTTGCCTTCTAATTGCAAAAAGCAATTGTCAGTTTTCTTATTTATGTATAAATAACATAGGATTTTTTTAAGGGAAAATCATTTGAATTATGAAAACTAGAGCAATATTTATACAACGTTCATTAACACAATATAAAATTAATAACTTAAAAATTACTTCAGGTAGCAAAGGGAAAACTTGTATGATGCATACCCATATGACCTACAAAGTGTGGTAAAAATTTCAGCTGCATAGGACTGAAATGCAGAAGTTTCAAATTTCAGAAATCCATTGTCTTAACATATTCTTCTCATGCTATTTTAGATGTTAAGAAAACAGGATCTAAACTAGGTACTACCCGTCTGCGATCTGCATGGCCTAACACTAAGGAGGTCCTCATTATAAACTTTATTTTTGTAAATTCCAATATATACAGTAATGTTCAGACAGGCTCACAATTTATCGCTCATTTTGCACACTACACATACATACATACATACATACATACATACATACATACATAACATACATATGATTTGGACAGAACTCAAAACTCACACACTACAAGCAGAAACTTACAGACCACTTCAGTGAGCTAAATGTTAGAGAGTCCGTTTTCACGCGTGAGTTGCAGTCTAGTTCAGCAGCACAGAGATTAGTATTGGCAAAGTGACTTATGTTCTCTATCCAAAACTGCGGACAAAATGACACCAGCACGTGCAGGGGAATGATCGTTATTTTTCTCTGCTGCAACATGTTCCAAAGGACGTGGGAAATGTTTAGAAATCTCAAGAAAGTTATGTAACACGTATTTCACAATTAAACAAATACAACATCATCTAAATATAATTCCAGTCTTGCTGTAGTGTGACATGCACCATGTTACTGATGCAGAAACATTTTTTTATTTTATTTTTAGCTACGTAGGCTTACTCCTTCAGGAAAACAGAAACTAATCTGTTGTATCTATTAGCAAGAATTGTTCTGCAGGACTCGTCCAAGTAAGTCTCCAGTCTTAGGGATGTATTGCTTGTGTTGTAGTCAGAGGAATCCAGACATCATTTGGAGGAAGGAAACATTGTCCTCGTGATAAAATGTTAGGCTTCCACAATTAATTCTGAATATCTTATTTACTCGCGGATAAACCCCATCTGTGTATAGGCCCCACCCTAATTTTAAAGATAATTTAAAAAAATTAAAGTGGATACAAAATGTATTTGCACACCCTTGTTTTTCTTAATATTTAAATAAATATCAAGGAAAATTTTATAAATGCAATTGTAACAGGTAACAGTAGTAAAATTAAGAGCTATGTACTTGATAAGACTTGGTTACAGCTCCCAATTGAGATAAGAATCAGAAAACTTCAATTTCTTATAGTAAAAAAAGTATTTGCACATTAAAACTCTCAATGGATAAGTCCTATTTTATTGGGTGAATCCCATCCAATTAAATATTTTGATGTTATAGTGGGGATTAGTATGTGTATTGAAGGATAGAACACCAATAAGTGACATGAGTCCGAAAGCACAAGAGCTATTAGAATCTATACAGATAGAAATGTTTTTCAATGTTCGCAAGGCCAGAGTTACCGTCAAACTGGAAAAGATCTGTCCCTGCCTTTTTCTACTGTGCGTTATGTGTCCAAGAAGTACGAGGAGACTGGAACAACAGACAATAAACCGCGAACAGGAAGACCAAACATTCTTACAGTTAGGGAGAGACGCCAATAATCCACACTGTCATCAAAGATCCATTCCGAAGCGCTGCATTCTTAGCTGCTGACGTTTCTGTACTAAATTCCATGGCCGAACTCCGAGAAAAAAGCCCTACATTAGTGAAACTAATAGGAAGACACAGAATTCGCTAAAGAATACAAAGATAAGCTCCTGGAATTTTGGGACAAGGATATTTTTCCTACGAGAGCAAGTACAATCTATTTGGTTCTGACGGAAGAAAGTCAGTGTGGCGGAGATCTAATCAGGAACTGAAAAAGGAAAATCTTAGAGTCACAATGGTGGTCATTATCTCGGTTTGGAGTTGCATGGGATTCTCTGGAGTGGAAAAGTTAGCAATAACTGATGGAATAATGAATTCCAGAATGTATATCAAGCTGTTGCGCCATAATTTACCACCTAGAGCAGAAAAATTGGGTGTCAGTGAAAATTATTATTTCCAACAAGACAACGACCTCAAGCACACTGCTCAAATAACAAAGATGTGGTTGTTGTATAACACGCCCAGAAGGCTTGTGACCTCACCTCAAATCACCTGATCTGAATCCAATTGAGAATTGGACAAAGAAATCAGACAACACCGCATATCAAACAAGACAGACCTTCATAATGCTCTTATGGAAGAATGGATTAAAATTCCTCCCGATACAACAAGAAAGTTAGTGCACTCCATGCCACGAAGACTAGAAGCCGTGGTTGAAGCCAATGGCTTGCACACAAAGTACTTGAAGAGACTTATCTAGTTTGCTTGGGTTTATTATTTTATTTATTGGGGGTGCAAATACTTTTTTTGACATCTAAAATGCAGTTTTTATTGTAGTAATTGTATATTGTAACTATAAGCAATTTTTTTTTATTATATAAATCGTTCTTTCCATGCTGTTACTTATTAAAGTTGTATTCAGAAAATCATCGTTATTATTTCTCTGAACATTAAAAAAAAAAAAGGATGTGCAAATGGGTCTTCAAGGCGCATTGACATCATCGCTATCCCAACAAGATCAACAAGCGGATTCATAATTGATCCAACTGTAAGAATGGAAATGTACGAAAATCAACCTGCTGAGGTACATCAGGAAAAATGCGACATATACGACCCCACTATACCATATTACAAGGAAAAATATCATCTAACGTCGATCGAAGTTATTGGATTACTGATTGGGGCTAGAGGAACCATCACAAAAAGATTCGCGCATTTTGCAAGCAGTCTGGTCTAGGACAAACTCTTGTCACTGAAGTATCTCTGTCTGCAGTGAAGGGATCTATAAAAATCCTAAGAAACCATCTCTACAGTTACATAGATTGAGCTCTTTGCTATGGCGATCTGCTCACTTAAGTTGGGTCTTGCAAATAGACGACTGTGATCATCCAGTAGCTAATAGATAGTAGGGAATTTTATGTTTCTTCTGGAATTAATGATGTTTTGTTTAGTCTTTTCCAATTATTTCTAACTGTGCTATTTCTTATTCTTTTTCTTCTCCATTGTTTTCTTTTTTTTCTATTATAACAACAATTTTATGGTAAGCTTTGTCTTCTAGGCAGCCTTCATTTGGAGGAAGCTAAATAAAACTTATTCGAAATAAAAAATCCACTGTATAAAATAAAAATAAAGATACCATACTCTTGAACTAGGAGTTTAAAAGTTTCCATGCTGCACAAGTCAGTACAGTGGTTGTTCACACACTCATCTTATCTGCATCACGTAATTATACAGTTTGTGTCCAATATTGGGATACCTGCAAGCTTTACCTGTAAGTAAAGGGTTCTATATACATGATCTGTTGTAAGGCTTTCAAAGTTCATCTAAACACCTCTGATTTTTATTGTTACAGCAGCCAAGAGTCTGCTTCATATTATACGGAATTCAGATTTTATTGTTCTGAAATACAGTATTCCAGAGTTTTATGGCGTAATATACCGGTAATGTATTAGTGGGGATGAAATTTACGTTAATCAAGCGAAAGACATGGCCGCCATCTTGTTTTGTAGTGGGCCGACCTCTTCGGCTCTCTCAGCAAGGCAGTGAACCACATTGCCGGTTCTTTCACCTCTTGTAGACCCCACCCAGGGTGATTAGATTTTGAAAGTAGAAAACTGGGACGACACTTTTTAAATGCAAGTTAAAAAACACAATTTCAAATAAAATTTAGACAATGACAACAGCAAAATTAAATTTGCTCATAATTTTAATTCTAATGCAACAACAGCAATACATGTAATTCACCATACTTTACAGTAATAAGTTGACAACCCTTCAATCATATATGTGGTACTCCTCAGAACTGATCCAAGTGTACAAGAGTGATTAAAATGAGTTTTAACAACCATGTTGCTTTATCTAAATTTAGGGAAGTACGGTTCTTTTAGCAGACAAATGTCCATAAGGCTGAAAACACGTTCCAGATTTGCATTGCTCCACGAAGACACAACAAAAACTCAGAAAATAATAAACTGTTATTCAAAGTAACAAAGGTTTCTTCGCACTTTTGTACAACACAATTCTGCCTGTCAGTCACATTTGTTTTTTTTTTCACATTCCATTCTCTCAGATTAATGTCTATAGTTTCTTTTAATTGAGCGAACTCATCAAACAACAAGTTTCCATAGAGATTATCTGACAGTGCTTTATAAGCTGTCGATAAACTCTTCCTACTTCATCCCACACTAATTTCTTGTTGATAGTGACACATTCAAACAATTTGAACTTTTCATCATGTTGAGTCCATCCATTAATGATAAAAAGCATCAGAACAATTCTAAACTCAGATCAAGTAATGTATCAAGTAAATCTTTCACAGGGAGGGACCTGGTGGTTGCTATAAATTCTGAAACCTAAACAGAGCTGCCAACATACTTTTAATGAATGGCACTATATTTCGAGGAGAATATAAAACAGTTCTAAAAACATTTTCACCAATTAAAGGAAACTGGGACACGTTTCATCCTGTGCAAGGAACCCAGGACATTTTTGCATCCCAAGAAAACTTTTCGGGACACCCACCGTTATTTTATGGCAAAAAAGTGGGGCTTATACAGGAGAAATTCGTATCTTTGTCCCTTGCAATGGGACCAAATTTATTTTCTGAATATTATTAATTGTTTATTATTAACTGTCATTATTGAGTGTCATTAGTTATCACTGCCACCCATTTAGAGTGTGAGTAAATACATACAAGTTGTTACGAACCTGATTCTGGGAGTGTTCTCAGAAAGCGCCGGTTCGTAGTGCAACACTTCATCCTTGATGCGTTTTATATATATGACTTTTGGTTCATCATCTATGGTAATGATATTGTCTTCCACTTGCATTTCACTTTGCGAAACACTCACAGAAGTCACCTGGAAAATAAAAATGGAATCAGATTTACCTTTCATGAATGAAATTTACACTGTGATTAAAAAGCCTTCAACTGATGTAAATTGGAATTCCAAAATCATTCTCACGCTTTATATTCAGAGTTCTGTAACAATTCAGTTACATATAGACTCCAACGGAGCCAGTTATAAAAACAATATCATACTCGTTGTTGGCAGTGAAATTTAATAATAATAGTGATGATAATGATGATGATAACAGCAGATGTTGTTTAGTCAACTGTCCGAAGACAGAGTGGAACATCACAAGTGACACCATAAGGCATCACTCATGAGGCAACTAAGCCAGAAGATAATGGGGTATGGTGGCCAGTTCCTTTCCCCCTCCATTGCATACATCGCCGACTAGCTACATATTCCACTAGTCAGACTTCAGATGCATACAAACAATTGTTCTTCCTCTGACACACATCGTACAGTGAGATGTACTGCCTGGTAATAGATGTACATATCAGCCAGAACCTGAACCAGAGATATAATAATAATAATAATAATAATAATAATAATAATAATAATAATAATAATAATAATAATAGCACCTTTAGTAGTAATTTCCGAATTAATGTCAGCCACCACTAGTTCCACCTACATGAATGTATTAGAATATGTTCTCAATAAATGTTATGTTTTATTTAACGACGCTCGCAACTGCAGAGGTTATATCAGTGTCGCCGGATGTGCCGGAATTTTGTCCCGCAGGAGTTCTTTTACATGCCAGTAAATCTATTGACATGAGTCGGTCGCATTTAAGCACACTTGAATGCCATCAACCTGGCCCGGGATCGAACCCGCAACCTTGGGCATAGAAGGCCAGCGCTATACCAACTCGCCAACCAGGTCGACTTCTCAATAAATCTTACTACTACTTCGTTAAATATTTTAGCAGTTAACAATTATTAAGAAGTAAACTAACAAAACCTTCAGTAAATTATTGAACTAGTAACTAGACTGGTGACTAATGAGTCATTATCTCACCATTCGAGAAACCAGAAATAAGACAAATGCATAGACAAATTTCCTTGGGAGAATTGAAAAATGTTTTCTACTTCTCATGTAACTTACAATTCTGTTTTCATCAAATTGCGACCTCAAAACAATAGTGAAATGAACTTTAATAAACGAGATGGTTGCATCAACACGATGCTTGTCTTGTAGGGATGCAAAACAACGAACACTTCAGCTGCTGCATCAGAAGTCGTCTGTTGGTAATGGCTCTGAAACATTTCATGTTTCCACTACTTGGTGTACAAAATAATAAAATCTTGCATCAAGTAAATCTTCGTTTGCAAAATGCAAACAAGAATTTGGCAATTAAAGACTGGGAGAAGTGAAGAATTGCACTGCCAATGAATGACGATGATTATCATAGCAGTCAGCTAGTTTCTTCCACTGTTTCTTTTGTGCTCTCTCAAGTGTAGCTTGCCTATTGTCTGGGAGAACGATCATGGCTGGATTCGTCCTTTCTGTACAAGATGCAAGGCACACTGATAAGGTCTGTTATCTGTACACACTCCCAAGTCTCTTCCTTACCTGGGACTGAACAAGAGACCCCTGTGCACTGCTCAACAGCCCAGCTTCTTCGTCATCAGGAGCAGCAGCCTGTATGCCCATATCATAGTCGTAAATTGAACTGAAAAATCAAAATGTACTGATAAATCCATCAAGTGGCCAATAAAAACTAAACAAGACTTAATAAACTGTGTATCAGAAATTAGAATTATGATAAACTGTTACATTTTTAATACTGTACAAAAAGAGGTCTTCGGGTTTTCATTTATATTGTACATGTTACCTGATATGAATCAGTGCTCTGAAAATGGATTTATTTAACATTACTTTCAAACGTCTGTATTTGTTACTTACATTATAATGATCCGATTTAAAACTAGTACACTGATCCAAACTGAACACAACCTGTTATGTGCTACAGCCACAGTAAAGAATGCGAAATAGAGTATACAACTTGTTGATTATTCCAACTTCACTGGGTGAATATAAATTAATCCAGTTTTTAAATTACAATCTCACCATACTGCATCTACTGGAAGCACTTATAATGATCTAAATGAGGGGTTGGAAAGCAATGGTGGATTGTTAATGTTTAGGTGAGGGGTTTGGACTTTTTCCATTGCTGGTTGTCACAATAAAAAA
The DNA here is from genome assembly GCF_040183065.1 of Periplaneta americana. Taxonomy (NCBI): domain Eukaryota; kingdom Metazoa; phylum Arthropoda; class Insecta; order Blattodea; family Blattidae; genus Periplaneta; species Periplaneta americana. Next base: position 170,980,911 of record NC_091132.1, on the reverse strand, counting down.
ATTAAGACACAACGTTTCGAAGGGTGGAGGGGGGTGTGTCTTTCATCAATTTTTTAGCCACTTCACGCCCATCTTCTTTATCCCGTTTGGTTTTAGTGCCAACATACTGCAAATGACTTCGGGTCTTTCTTAATTATAATCTCCACCGAAGTCAGGAATCGACGATCAGTCATACAGAATAGCTGTACGTAACGATCCCAACAATAGGTTTTTTCTCTTCTCTCCTTCCTTCCACCTGAAGACGAAGGGAGAACCACCCTTCGAAACGTTGTGTCTTAATTTTTTGATTGTGACAAACAGCAATGGAAAAAGTCCAAACCCCTCACCTAAACATTAAGCACTTATAATACATAGAAAGTAGTGACGTAATAAAATTGTCAGTAAATTACGAAAAATCTAATTGTTTGAACTTACAAATTTTCATATTGGTTTAACTTAAAATCAATATTATGAGGAACCTTTCAAATAAGAAGCCATTGGTAAACATGCTGATAAGATTAAACATCTTTCCCACAGAACTGCAGATTGGAAACGGACCATGGCTACTCAGATCAGTGGTCTTCAACCTTTTGTGTTTATTCTGGGCACTGTTTTTTTGTACTAATGTAATGAACATCATGTTTTCATATTCACATTGCCGGTATAGCATAATAACTGTCTAGAATAAGGTTTATTTATTTAGTTAAAATTAGTATTTCTTTGGGGGCCACCAAAATTAAAGCAAAGTGCCGCATTCAGCCCCCCTGACAGGAACAGGTCCTCCCTGTGTGGAGAAGGAACACTGCACACAGCTGGAGGACGCCAGCAACACAGTTTGTGTTACAATGGTGTAGCACAACTATGCCATATTTAACACTGTGCTGCCATGAGTTCCATGTACTGCTGCTTGGAACACTGCCCATTCTGCTCTGCTATAGGGAACAGTTCTCTCTGACGGCCAGCCAGAATTTCACTCATAAGATATTTCGCAATGACTACCAAATTTACTCGCGTATTTTTCATACTTTTATAGCGAAAAAAATCATCTTCAAAGTGGGGCCCCATAAACTACACGAGAAATAAAAAATACACTGTTTATTAAAGTAATGCACTCCATTGCAATGCGTGTCTGTATAATTTGAAAATGGTCAAAAACACAAAGTATCATCGGGAAACTCACAGCATCGGGTACCCTGAAATGAATACCCTATTTACTTGCGTAATTTCCTTCCTTTTTCTAAACATTCGGATAAAAGATATAACGTAAATGAAATCCACACAAATAGATGAAATTTCATTTTCTGATCTGCATACAAAAGACATTCTTTACAATCCCAAAAGTAAGATACGGTCTAGGCTTTATTTACAGATTGAACAGTTTCAATAATTTTGTACAAAACAGCTATTGCTAAACTGCAAGCATTTCTATTTACGGCATTTAAAAGCAATAGAAATACATTATGACACTCTGACTTTCACTTTCATTAAAACTTCTCCTATGGAGATTTATAACTGTTAAACTTCTAATTGCTTAAGAAAAAATTGGGACTTAGAGCTAGTGACCGGCATTTCTTTACAACAATACTCTATCTATGCAGTTATCTAACCAGAGGAGGTAAATCAGCAACGAAAAGTGTGTATGTTGTAGGTTTTTCGTGAAGATCCTCGGCACATCATACAAAACCACCCTATAGTGAAAAAATACAACATTACACTTCTGCTGCCATTCTTTATGTGACCAAGAGTACTGGAAGGACGACTTCATTTAAATCTTTACATCAACTGGAGAAACGTCTATTTAAAATGCAGCAGGTAGTGAAAAGTTGGGTTCATTTTCTATATACATCAGCTGATTTTTTTTTCCAACTTTATTCATTACAAGTTTCATTTAATGAGTAATAGTATCAAGAATCAATATTTCAGTACAGAAATAAACAAAAAGAGCAATATTTTACCTCATTAAGTACCTGAAGAAAACTACGGTCACAAAAATAGGTCTGAGCTTACATTCTGCACGTGGTGTTGTGAGTTAGATTTCCAAGTACTGCATTTTCAATACTTAACACTGAATACCGGTTATGAATAATACTTCATACATTTACTTCAATTTCACATTATGTGAATGTTACAATAACATAAGAAACCAACATAACCTCAATTTCTGGGGTTACACACATACCTTATGCATTTTTCTCACGACAATTGCTTTTATTGGGCCTTCCTTCATGGTATTTGAACACTTCTTCCTTGGATACTTGTTTTCCTAGCTCAATAGTCTCTCTCATTCTCCACCTTAATTCACGTCTTTAAAACTGGTAAATTTCAACAATATAAGCTAATACTGTAGCATACTTCAGCAAGTAGATAAAAAAGATGAACTTTCATCAAACGGCGGCTTGAGCTAGTTACTTCATGAAATCCCAAGCCACTACATTATTTTAAATTTGTTTCATAAAAGCCAGTTTTTTCACGATGTGCCTAGGATGTTCCTGAAGAGATGAGTTTGAGGAGAAGTCTACAACATAAATTCTCTACCGATCGATAATAACTTCTCTTGCCAGGTACAACTAATTCTCATTAATGACTTTATTCTATGCAATGCAAAATATTACAATGAAAACCACTAACTTACACAACATCACCATTTTGTCTGTTTTTTATTTTAAATAAAGTCTTATTCATTTTTTTCTTATACATCATTCCAAGTCCTTCACACCTCTACACCTACCTACCTTGCCTCCTGTTTCAGTTACCTGTCATCATATCATAATCTCTTCACACGCACGCCAAACAGCCGCATACTAGCCATACCAACACATAAGACATCATCGTATTCATCATCATACACAATCTCGCTCTCGCACTTGTGGAATACCCTATCCAGTGACATCAGAGACTGTCGGAATTTAGTAGCATTCAAAAGCAAACTTATTAAGCATTTTCTTACTGCGTAGAGTAGGTTTAATTTTTACTTAGTTAATAAAAAAAAATTTCTCTCTTCTTAACTTTTGCAATAAACTGTCTAGCTTTTATTAGTCAGTTAATCTTTTAGTACTTCGATTTTTATTGTATGTAATATTAATTGTAATTATAATTGTAATTGTAATCTTAATATTGTAGTTGTAATCCCCTGGTAGAGGGGGAAAGAAGGCCTGATGGCCTTATCTCTACCAGGTTAAATAAATAAATAAATCATTCCAGAATGACCTGACTCATACATATTGAATATGAAGAAAATCCGACCAGCAGTTCATAGGAAATCGCTGCATAGACAGACAACTGACATGACTAAACAGTTTTCAGTGCTTCAGCCTTGCAATTAATTTTTTTATAGCATAACAATAGGGGGGGGGGGGAGGCAAACTAAATGAAAACCACCTCTCCATACAGTACTTCAACTTTGACAGTCATGACTGTTCACAGCAATTGATCGTATTCAACTCCCACCACCTTCTGAAGGCCCGATGTAATTTTGGCTGTGACTATGTTTAGGATTGCTACTTTGACTTGGTCGATAAATGGTTCCAGTTGCTTTACCGACCCACTGTGGATGAAACAGATTCTAAGCTGAAGTATGAAGTTGAATTAACAGTAAAATTGCAAAAACACAGTGCATGTGTATGTGTATGTGTGTGTGTACTAATTATATCCGAGGTGTGGTACAGCTTACTTGCTCTGCTTCCTCTTCTATTTTGTATGTTTGAAATGAAATAAGAGGAGGAGAAACAAAAGAAGCTTGGCTGGCTGATTTCTAATGTCAAATGCTGCAAGCTTGTAGACCAGTGTATCGACATACAGTATTTAAATTCTTTCCTACCATCACTGGCATGCTGACATGAGGATGCAGTAATGGAGAGCCTCAACATTCTCTCCTTATGAGTAGATAGCGGAAGTTTAGGCACTAAATGTTAACAATGCTAGAGTGGATGTGGTGTCCATTGGGAGATTTAGGCCTGGTTCAAAATACTCTGAAACCTGACAACAGAGAGCTGTGCCACATGGACTGGAGCATATGCACTGGCGTGTATGTGATGAGTGAGACGATTAAAGGAAACAAAACTGAAGACTGGCAATATCTTGTTAGCAGTCTGCACACATCAGTCCTGGTTTACTAGATACCTACTTTAGTGACTGTCTCTCAGTTGTGTATTATGAACCAGGCCTAAAACTCTTCCAAACATTCACTCTAGCATATTCTTAACCAGTTGGAGATTTATCCTTCGAAGAGGTAGAAAAATTCAAATATCTTGGAGCAACTGTAACAAATGATACTGAGAGGAAATTAAACGCAGAATAAATATGGGAGATGCCTGTTATTATTCGGTTCAGAAGCTTTTGTCATCCAGTCTGCTGTCAAAAAATGTGAAAGTTAGAATTTATAAAACAGTTATATTACCGGTTGTTCTGTATGGTTGTGAAACTTGGACTCTCACTTTGAGAGAGGAACAGAGGTTAAGGGTGTTTGAGAGTAAGGTGCTTAGGAAAATATTTGGGGCTAAGAGGGATGAAGTTACAGGAGAATGGAGAAAGTTACACAACACAGAACTGCACGCATTGTATTCTTCACCTGACATAATTAGGAACATTAAATCCAGACGTTTGAGATGGGCAGGGCATGTAGCACGTATGGGCGAATCCAGAAATGCATATAGAGTGTTAGTTGGGAGGCCGGAGGGAAAAAGACCTTTGGGGAGGCCGAGACGTAGATGGGAGGATAATATTAAAATGGATTTGAGGGAGGTGGGATATGATGGTAGAGACTGGATTAATCTTGCTCAGGACAGGGACCAATGGCGGGCTTATGTGAGGGCGGCAATGAACCTCCGGGTTCCTTAAAAGCCAGTAAGTAAGTAAGTATATTCCTAACCTTCACTACAGTGGACCAATAGCTTTACTCCTTCACTTATCATCCAGGCAGGCTTCATATTCGTCCACTCACCCTCTCATTACACTTACCCTATGTCCTCCACGTCCTCTATACATATTTGGTGTTCCTCGAATGTGATTTCTTCCTTCACCTCACTCTTAGCACTCAGGTCTTCCAGGAACAGGGAGAACTCTTCAGCAGGGATTTCTTCCTGTTCTTCCTTGATGCTGGCTTGCTCAGTCCCTAGCACTGTGTCCTGCCTCTCATCAGCGCTGGTGCCCGCGTCACAAGGCTGGCCTGCATTGTCCTGGGCAACAGAACGAATGTCTGATTACACGCTTCCTGGAAAGAGTCCCATTTATTCTTTGTCCAGTTATTAAAATGAGTGATTTCTCTCTTTTTTATATGTTTTTCGTACTTTTTAATATTCAAACAGTATGGTAGAACTTCTGTCCACACACAATGAGCTTACCATTTTCACAGGTTTTCTAATGACTTTATTGTACGCAGTATTACAGCCTGTCAAAGTACACAATGCTTCAGTTTACAGTTTATTTCAATAATACAAAATTACAATAGATTTAATCAAAGTTAAGGAATGTGTGTGTCCAGGTCTACCAACTTCACTTCTGCGATTCAGGTTTCGCATAGTGCGGATACATAGCAGCAATGTGACCCATTTTCAAGTTGCAAACAAATTCGGCAGATCACACTGTGCATTATGTGTACTAGGATGAGTGCATGTGTTAGTGTAGTGCATGGGGAATGGGTGAAGATGATGATGAAAATTAGAAGGGGAAACTCGGTGCCAGCATGTAGCCTACTCCTGTCAAATAGCACCAAGGGAGCTGCCAGGCTTAACGTCCCCATCAGACGGACGAATCACTAACAGTGACATGCCTTCTCTTCATATGCACTGCGGAGAGATTTGGGATTTAACCCAGGCATATCGGTGCACAATCTAGTGATTAGAAGTTGTGCACCGCCATCTCTCCTAGTCCAGAGGCAGAGATTTTACTCAAAAATCTCTGACCTCGCTGGTAATCTAACCCGGGTCAGCTAGTCTGGAGGACTACCACAGAGCTAACTCAGCAGACTAAAATTAAAACTATTTACATACAAATTAATTAAATTTACATTCATAACATTCCTGCACTGTGTACAAAAATTAATTACCTAATAATGTTGTTAGTTACACAAAATGCTGAACAGCCTCACCTGCAGGTGCGTGGACAAGGAATCCAGATCTGCAGCTTCCTGAACATGCGAAGAGCTATCCACAGAAAGAGAAAAAGGTTTCATTATTCATATTCCTGTGATTTCAAAAGAAAACAATTATTTGAATGTCTCTATATTAAAATACAGAAATAATGCATTTTCTTCTCATTGTCTTTGAACAGCCTTCGTATCCTAAATACACATTAAACAGAAAACAAGTGAAATATTGTTAATGAAACAAAATGTGAGTAAAATATCGCTATATATTATTGTGGTAACCAAAATATTTTCTCTAGGTACGGTTATCAACAGCATTAACGTAGTTCTTATAATAACAATAATAAAAAGTAAGAAAATTGAAGTATCTATCTTTGTGTGCCTGTGAGTGTACATTGTATTACGTTATATCTGAACAGTGTTTGTGATTTAAAGAGAACATTAAATGAAGACTTATAATGAGGACTATCACCTTATCATAACTACAGCCAACAGTCCAGCTGTTTGCTTCCTAGACTGTTTTGAATTGTACAGTTACCCTGAAAAAGAATGAGACGATTCTTGGTCGTCGGAAGTTAAAGTTCTACAGCGCGGTTCACTCGATATCGACGTCACGATATATAACATGACAAATAGTACAAGAATTGTTACAAGGACCACAACAAGGACAAGGACCAGAATAAGGATCACGAATAGACAGCCATTTAAGGCCAGGATTTCACAACATAGTTCGAGTCACAAAATATCATTGCTTCACTGTACCGAATGGCAAATGCCTGCTAAGGGATCTACATTCTGGACTGCTGCTGTCACTGTCTTGTCTCGGTAGCTCATATAGTAGCGTGTCGGTTCCAATGTATAACCGAAACGTCTCGTGTTCGATCCCGGGTAAAACTTTTTTTTTATTGAGGTGTAATTAATTTGTTCAGAGTTCCTCGACTGTCTAATTTGTCGAAAAATATGGAATAATTTATGCCCAATTTCTGGGTCTTACAAGTGGGCTGAACCTCGTCAAAAAATAAATAAATCTTACTTCGAAGTTAAAATTATTCTTCCTCAAACAAAAATCATAAGAAACAAAAAGAGACCTGTTAACTTAAAATCTTGTCCACATGCCATCAGCTTCTATTACAGCTCTAAGTCGATCCGGCATGAATGTCACGAGATTGTGGAATAAGTTCTGATCCCCGGCGAGATCTTCCCAGGTGTCAACAACTTGATCCCACAATTCGTCTCGATTTCGAGGGCGTCGGTGGGCATAGGTGGCTATCCCTCTCTTTTTCAATTCCGCCCATAAATTTTCGATGACATTCAAATCAGGTGGCTTCGGAGGCCAATTAATGATTTCGATCTCGGGTCTCCTTTGAAACCATCTTTGAATGCTTGCAGCATAGTGCACAGGATGGTTATCTTGCTGGAACAGCAATGTTCCTTCGGGAAAACGTTCTCGGGCGGAGGGAAGGAATATATTTTCCAGAATGTGCTCGTAAGTTCCCACATTAAACCGGCCATCGATGCGTTCTATAACGCCAGGTCCATCGTAAGACATCAACCCCTAACACGATATGCTAAAGCGCCCCGATCTTTCACGTCGGTGCACATAGCGCTGATCATGTCGGAGACCATCCTCACGATAGACACGGACAGGACCTTCGTAATCACTCGAGATGGTTGTTTCGTCGGAGAAAATTACATTTCTCCAATCGAAATCCACTCGATTGGTAGCGAAGGCAAGACGGTCGACAGCTTGTGCTTCCCCCAATATTTCCATTTGCGCAGCCCTCCGGCTCCTAATACCGCGGTTCCTCAACCTGCTGATCACAGTCTGTGAAGAGCCGGGAAAGTTAGATGCTGCTCTTATTTCGTTAGCAGTCAGAAAGGGGTCCTGTCGAACTGTCTCGAATAAGAGAGCATCCTCTTCCAATGAAGAAATCCGCGAACGCCCAGGAATAGGGCGATTTTCGACCTCCCCTAAATTTTGGTAACGATGAACCCACCTCGCGGCTGTACTTCCAGGAACACCGACCAAACGGCCAGCAGATCTAGCCCCATATCCAGCCTCAACTAGAGCTATAACTCGCTGTCGCATGTCACGTCGGTTCGCCATTACGATGAGAAATGAGGGATGACGATAATACTTTAGTGTAGACAATGATTATTTAACGTGATATAGAATTATTGAAATAACAGGCATCTTGCATAGTAAGAGTTAATAAATCAACCCTAAATTAAATATCTAAATAACAGGATATAACAGGAAGTCCAATTGTTGCGAAACTAATCAAATTAAATCTAATTACATTAAGTAAACAAACCCCAAGTTGTGACACCACATTGCTACAGCTGTTAATAAAATATTGTAATAATTACTTAACAAATGACTTAACCTAAGGACTCTAAACCTTTGTAAAAGTTTGTCCATTATTACATATATTTTTTAATTTCATTTTAATTGTTAGTTTTTAATATTATATGCATTTACATTGTATATGTGTGTATAAATGCATTCATTAAATTAACGTTTATAATATTATAACTTGTAATTTTGTACTGTTTGCGATCATTAACACTTAATCTCAGGACTTTGTAAAACTCTATTTCAACGTTACTTAGCTATTTCAACGTTATTTAGACCAAAAAAAATCGTTGTGTAGACTAAGGATCGAACTCGCACTCTTCTACACAACACGCAGAAGTCTTACCGTCTGAGCTATTGAAACGACATGAAAGTGTTCCTTTCTGTGCGGAGTGTCGATCTAGTCATGAAGGTCCATTGTCGATTTAACTACACGATTTATGTATATATTTATCTTTTATTTACGTAATATTATCATATTTTTTGTAGTTTTTGAAGTGAATTTCGGAACGATGCTAGTAACAAACCAAATAGCCTGAATTTAAGTAACTCAATATTCGTTATCTTGTGTATCAGTGCTCTGGTCTCCGATCATGTGCAGTGTCTCACATCTGAGACTTAGGAATATTCAATCGTCTCATCCTTTTCCAGGGAAACTGTACATCAACAACAAATGTGGAATCTGGCTGCAGGAAAACAGAGTCCATTGGTACCAGAGATAAATATGAAAAACGATTAGAGCTACGTACACTTCAGTGTAGTTCATCTATGACAATATTTTTTACGCGAATTTTGTATTTTATTGCGAAAGTCTTAATTTGCTCGATAGACATGAAAAATGTTTTTTCTTTTATTTTCTTTATTTTGAAAACAAAATGATATCGTATCTAATTTTTCGCGGGAATACTCTGATAAATCTTTTAACTTTCTCTTATTTAGATACGTTCAGACTTCCTGTCACCGACAGAAGAAATTACTTCTGCCTGCCAGTTAATAGCTTGACCACCCCTTGGGAACATTGCTTTCAGCCTATAATACAGTACCGTTAAAATCCCTCTTTCCTGTTCATAATATGAACAGGAAAGAGGGATTTTAACAGTACTTGAGACAATATGTATTCATCAAACAACCACAGTCTAGTATATACAGTCGCGAAGCTCAATACGTAGTAAATATGCAAACATTAGATAGTTGCTCACCACTAGGATCGCTAATATCGCCTCATTACAGGCAATGCAAAATAGTACCATCACATTCTATTGTTTCTAGCACCCTCAAAACTCAAGCTTCGTGACTGTATATAGTAGACTGTGAAACAACTCTGTATATTTCAACACACAGAAGGAATTTAACGGCACCGTGCTCCAGGCAAATGAATCTTTGCAAATTATTTTTATTCTGCTTGGTATGTGTAACAGTTGGTTGCCCAAGTAAAACGATGAGGCAAAGAACAGAAATAGGTGCAACTCCTCGTATGGTTGAAGATTTTATTAAAGTAATAACAATACTGTTCTGTGAGAATTCTGTAATGTTAGAATTGCGTGAAATGCTGCGATTCATATAGAAAGCATGTAAGAGTGAATCTCACGAAAAACTTGTAGAAGAATGCTGAAAAGATACAAACAAAGCCCTAAAGAGGCAACTAGTTCTTCAAAGCTGCTTGAAAATCTAACAAAGGCTGAAACAAAGAAAACGAAATTTATCATGGATACTACAGAAATGTTGTTAAAGGTAAGCTTTCCGAATAATATTTCTAATTGTCATAATAAACTGTACATCGAATATTAAATACACAATCAGTATTAGTGCTATGCAAATCATGACGTTCACTGTCAGGTGGATTATCCAAAGCTTTCCCCATAAAACAATTCAGCATAAATTAAACTGCATGAAATGTTAAGTCGAATGTTCACACCAATGACACACACATTATTTTATTTCGACATTATAGCGGAAATTTGATAACTTAAAAAAAAAATTTTTTTTTTCAAAAACGATACAAGAAATTCTTATCTTTAGTAATGTCACGAGAGTTCTGAGATTTGCCGATAAATCTCAGACCTCGAGTGACATTTATTAGGACTATTTCGTGAATAAAATAAAAACGTAAATAATATATCCCTAAAATTCGATCACAAAATGTTAATAATTGTATATTAACGAATACTTAACCTATTCAGACATTATGAAATTGAAATACTCGTAGATGAATATCGATTACTGCAATAAAGAAATTCGATGTTATTATTCAGTAATGCCAATTGCGAAAAGCAAAATACAGGTTTAACAATGTCAATTATATGTACTACACTTTTCTCTTATTATTATAACATAAATACATTTTCATTATCTGCTGAAATCATAATTTAATTTAACAGTAACAGTGGGGACAGCTATATACCAATGCTTATGTATTCACAGCGAGACATGTTGCTACACAGTGAAGCCATCTCTGTATAGATAGGCCTAATTAAAACACGAATTTTATTACGCCATACGGAAGGCAGTTTGATCAAAGACATTATTACTATGCAAGGTTTTTGGGTTTGATATGCGATGATGTTACATAAATTTGAACATCTGACTTTGTATTAATTGTTTCATTTCATTCACAAAATACAAATTTTATAGGCTACTTATAGGTTACGTTACCTGTGGGAGCAGGACCAATGTCAGCTGTGCCTTATTTCGACCGTTACAATCAGTGCTACACGAAAGCATTTTTTATAGCTCGACAAACGCATTCTCGCTGTAGTGTGTAACGGAACTAAATTAAGATGCATGAAGATTTTGTGTCTACATGGTGCGCCGTTTTGAACGTCGTCTTCACTGCGTAAATATATTAATTAATATTAAATATCAATCTTGCATTCATTGCTTTAAAGTTGAAAGAAAAGTTTAACCGTGTAGTTGCATCTTAATGTATTCATGATCATCAATTTACGGGGAAACAGTTGGCGAAGACTAAACAAAAGAACGACCATTCGATAAATTGATGGCGATAAATCTAGCTGCAAAAATTATCGCAACGTGTGACTGGTTGGAATTGAAAATTTCATTACACTTCATTGGTCGAAAATGGAATGACGTCATATAAACGAAGTAGTCAACAGTAATTTCACTAGAGGTTTTGATTTATCAACAGAAAATCAAAACTCGAGTGGGATTTAATCGACTATTACACGATTAGAAGAAAGTGTATAAAGATTAGAAGTACTTTAACACAAAGTATTAATTGACTTAGTAAAATTCTATTTTACTAACGTCAGCTTCACCAAAACGTTTGAACGGAGCCGCCATTTTCAGTTGATTATCTATGCTGTAAAAAAAAATGACGATCGGAAAGCATGTTTTATGGTACCGTAAGAATTTTCAGTTTGAAATGTTGGCAAACAAAGAAACAAACGCTACGGTAGAGATAAAAACAAACAAATGCTAGGGAAGCGATAAAATTGTGCGATAAGCAGCCATGATTGGTTGAAAAACGTTCTTTCATACCGTTTTATTGGTCAAAAATAGTATAACGTAGTAAAAGTGTAATAGTTAACATAAAAGACACTGCTCTGCTAACAAACAAAACAAATGAAGGTCATCAGTATTAATTTGAAAAAAATTAAAACACTTCACTGAAACTATATACGGCACTATTTTAACACATATGCAGTCACTGAGTTTGACATATAAAAGGACTTTTAGGCTTTCTAAGTAAATTTTTCAAACTGGTCAGTGCATCCTTTTCTAGAGTTTGTACTTTCAGTTGTAGATGGCATTGTCAACCTATTCCTTGTAATATCTGAAGGCAGATATGATGTGAAAATTTCCTAAGATCCTTGCAGCAAAAGCTGTGGATACTGTACCATTTAAGAACAGCTGGCCTGCATTCTCACAGATATTGGTCACATGTGTTAGATATTACTTTGTAATTGTTGCGTAAGGATTGTACAAGACCATTTGTTGAGACGATAAAGTAAAAACACAAGTCGCATCCTCGAGTCTGGTCAAAGAGTAACCACTCATACTACGCATACACTTGTCTTCTGCTTCTATTCTATTTCTCCCACTTTGCAAACAACTCTCTCTAACACACACTAAGCATGACATTATCTGTACACACACCTTGTGGACTCTTCTGGCAGGTCATCTGGAGTCTCATTTGTGACCTGTATCTCTGGTGATTCCTGTTCTTTCTCGCTATCTGTGGTGATATCTCTTGTTTCGTTGACTGTGCCAGATTCTTCATCCGCCTCAGAAGTTATTGGTACTTCCTTCTCTACATCTACGTTGGAACGGATATACTCCATCTGTGGATGAAAAAACAAAATGATATAATGAACAGGAATCGCTGTTTTTATGAGTAGGAATCCTCTACTCGGAAAAATATGTGGTACAAGTTAATCGTTTTAATTACTCTGGCTGCTATCATTATCATGCAATTCATTACAGCTTAACTCCACTTTTCATACTTGATCTAACTTCGGGTTGACATTTTAGAACTTGTCGTAGGGTTCCTTTTCTTCAATTTAATTATAAGCTGTTCCATTATGTCTTTTGTGATTCGGAAGTGTAAAACCAGCAATTCTCCTTATGGACTTAATTTCTGTGGTTTTTTCCTTCCCTTCCAATCTATCTTCTTAATTTGTCCCCCAGATCCTATTATTGGTTTTGCTAATCGACTGTAAATATTAATTGCTCTAGTATGTTCTTGTATTAATGAATCAGACAATTTTATTTATGATTATGTTGTTCCTGTACATTTTAAAATGTATAATGACATATTTTATTTTTACATGACAAATCGAAAATAGTTTTTATAGCATAGACGAGTTTCTTAACACTTAACGATGTTTGTCTGATGTAACTCAATGATGACGAAGCCTATTACATATAATTGTATTGTTTAATGGCTAATAAAGATTATCATTATTATTATTATTATTATTATTATCATCATCATAACCATAGTGCTTCTATGCTAAACAACTGAAACACTACATTAAAAATATGCTCTTTCAGATGAAATTAAAAAAAAAAACTACAGTGCGCCATTTAAAAATGTTCGTGATGAAGTCATAACTCATAACTCGCAAAAATATTTTGTTTCGATAGAAATATTCTCTTCTAAAGGTTTTGACGTGTTAGGTTATGTCCCAATTTTAATTGCAATTATGCGTTACTTCTACTCCTTGTATATATGTGTGCACAAAGACCAGGGACAGGGACATTTTTGTTACATTAAGTATAATGAGTCACATGGCTTATCTTAGAATTGTTCACGATGGTGACGATAAAATTACGATATTACGACTTGGTGACGATTTTCATTCTCAGAGATATTAGCTAGTGGTGGTGTAATACAATATTTTGTTAACAGTCTTCACACGTAAGCACAATGACAATGGTTACCATTTGTGGCTTAATGTCTGGAACTATTTCTTCAACCCGCTGCAGTATGACCTTCGGTATCTTCGTTGCCAGGTGATACAAGACGCGCAGGGCATCCTTCTCGATGCCTTGTGGCTGACGGTACTTGTAGGGCCTCATGCCCATCTTGCAGGTTGTAGTTCCAGTCAATCCCTGCAACAACATTAACATCACTGTGAAAATTACTTTATACTTACTTTATGCATGGAGAGGAACATTTCAGACTATGTTGTCCTTCTAATTGCTACCATCGTGCCAACACAGACAGGAATACCTTTCATATTCGAATACCAAAAATGAAATGGTGTTATCCATGAGAGAGCATCATACACAAAAGAGACATCTCTACTAGCAAGAAGAAAACTGACATTATCATTATGTGTAATGTTTATTGTTAAATGTGCTATTTTGTGCCCGATAACATTTACTAGATGAAAGTTTTGAATTTTATACCATAGGCTATATGTGTTTCAATTTAACTTCAATATTTCAGAACTCCACTATTAGAACCACAGCTAATGGATGTTATATCTGGCTAATCCAATTAGTCAGGCATAATGGTACAGAACCTGAAATACACAATAAGATACTGAAAACTATTCTTCTGTAATAAGTCAAAACTGGTTCATTTCTTTGGATTAGATAGGCATAATAGCTGGGGTTTCTGTGTCCTGTAAAATATGGGACATCCCTTTTTTCACTAATCTGTCATATTATCCCATTTCATATTTAAAAAGTAATGGCTGAAAAAACAACACTGGGAATATAAACTGTTACTTTATTACAAAAATCAGTCTCGATCACAGTTGATATTGAAATTCGCTACATTGGCACCACTGGAGGTGATAATGAATATACACAATGTTCTGAAAACAGTTTATATTATGAAGAAAACTGTTACCTTGTTTGATGAGATCATAATAATGGAAAATGTTCTGAATTCCAAAGAAGATGGTGAATTAAAGAAAATTCCTAAATCAAAACATTTACATTAAGTCTCCTCAAAAGTGTTGTTGAAAAGCTCCCAGATTAAAAAAAATGTGATGAGTTCATTACATATGTGCCCGGCACAAATACAAACACTGAACCCACTGTGGACTGATGAGAAAAACACGCTGCATGTAAAGACAGTAATTTTCAATGTGGACTATGTTAATGCTTCAGAACAAGAACTTCATTCTCCTGAAAAGTATTGCATGTGTAACTGACTTATAACAGTGTATTCCCGGTGAACCTATTTGTAAGAACATTTTAATTCAATTTATTCTTAAGTACCTACTTTATTTTAAATACTGCACTAGTATTTACTTTACAGATTTAATTACATTGTTTTAATCTATTCAAAGACAACACAGATAATATGATGGAAAATAAGTTTAATTTTTAAATCAGTGCTGAGTGCCCCATATTTTTTCTGACGTTCCTGAGAACTCTAATAACAAACGCAGAACAGTGAGCAACTCTGTGATGAAATTCATTCACTTTTCATTATTTGGTTCCAATGTAGACACATGCCCTCGCAGGACAGAAGATAAACTGGAATCACTGATTCGGTATTTTATTAGGCCTATTATTCAAAACTGGAAAGAAAGCCACACGTCCACAGAAATTAAGCAAATTTGGAAAATGTTCTCGGTTTATCAATATTATCTCAATTCCGTAGACTTTGACTCAGCAATCATGCTCTCTTGCTTTACAAAGTCTGCTAATTTCTAAACGTGACTCAATGATTAAGTTATTTCTTCATTGTTTTAAAGAATAGGTTTCTTGTAACAATGTTAAATTCCTATGCCTTATACCCAGAAAAAAAACACGGTATGAACATAAATAACTTGTAACTTGTAACAGAAGAATACACTACACGAGTAGATCATTATTCTTAGTATGAAGTGACTGTCGGTGAAGAGCTCCCACTTGCCAACTGCAGCTTTGTGTCAGTGGAAGACAAGACACGATTAAGTAATGTATGTCCTGAGGTGGCTGAGAGGTCACACCTAGAGCCTCTCACGCAGATGGTCCGGGTTCGAGTTCTGGGAGTTTTCATTGACACTTGTGGACAAGGTCGCATATTATGCATCCATATCATTCCATCACCATTTCCCCATTCCATAGCATTCCACAAATGCCAACTCATGAAACACGCAGGAGGCTGACCTAAGAACCAGGGTGTTTGCCTACTGGAAACCTGGGTATGCAGCGAACCTTAGTGTAGTCAGCCGGTGTGGATTTGGGAATGCATCTAGCTTGAGGGTTAGCACAATAGATCTTGAAAGGTCACAGTGCTCCCTTACCGAAAATTTCATTCCATTCGAAGTAATGTACGTCTGCATTTCTATTTACAATTTATAGCTTAAAATGGCACAGAGATACAATTTAGTACTGAGCAGAAAATATTTGTGACAACAAATTCTGTTTTGCTCGGGAAAAATATCAGAAAAGTACCTACCTCAGTGTTAATGTTCCAAACAATTCAGTGATCCATGACTGTGTGATAACAGAAAGTGTTAGAAGTGTTACACTCATATATAGGAAACGCATGCTGTCCTGACCGAGGAACATCTGAATGACATCACTTGGAAAATTCTTCTAAAATTACAGGACACAGATCTGTCTGTACGAAATGCTATAAGATACTGACGTTAAAACTTTACAGATAAAAAAGCTACGATCTAGTGATACCGTAATTAGATGTAGATTTAGTGAGTGGGTTTCATCTCCACGTATTTTCAGACGGGACTTGGTTTCATCTCATGGACATTCACTATCTGAAGCAACAGATATTAGAACTCTGAAAATCCACCCTCATTCATGAAGAATCCCTCCATTAAGTGAAAATGAAGTAAGAGTATAACAGGCCCCATTTTTTATGTGGAAGTAATGCTGCACCCTTTTCTGGCACGAGCGCGTGTGCTTATGCAGCGCACTACTGTAGAGTGTTTGAGGATAGAATCATCAGTACAAATGTGAGGTCTCCTTCATTACCTGTGGTCCACACCTGTGGAGTAACGGTCAGCGCGTCTGGCTGCGAAACCAGGTGGCCCGGGTTCGAATACCGGTCGGAGCAAGTTACCTGGTTGAGGTTTTTTCCGGGGTTTTCCCTCAACCCAATACGAGCAAATGCTGGGTAACTTTCGGTGCTGGACCCCGGACTCATTTCACCGGCATTATCACCTTCATATCATTCAGATGCTAAATAACCTAGAAGTTGATACAGCGTCGTAAAATAACCCAATAAAATAAAAAATAAATTCATTATCTGTGCGGAACTCTAAAGGACAAAGAGTATAAAAAAATATTACACATACTTCTAAAAATTAAAAATAACATCGCCTCCATGTCTGAAACCAAACTGCATCAAATAATGCGGAATTTCTAGAGAGAGGCAAGATACGTTAACCATTCCTGCTAGCGACAGAATAGCAATAATAGTCATGGTTCATGATGTGTAGAATTCAATTAACAACATGAAAATTTTTATATTTCGTAATGTTTTGGTAAAATTTTCATATTCTATAAAATTTTTTTTTTTCATACGTCTACAAGATTTTTCCTCACCCGTTAATATTTCTATAACTACCATGGAATCGAGCTTTCCATGCATCGTAAGAAGACAACAGAGATGTTTTACAAGATACACTTGAAAAATCCAAGCCAAGGGCAAGTCAAATCTCCAAGTTCCCCTTTAGAGTCATAACTCATTAATGAATTTGAGGAGCAGAACCAAAACAAGTGGTTCCTATTCCATCTTGCTCATTCTTTTGAATCAAATGAAAGTCTTTTTGGTGTTGCCATGTGTACTCAGATAGAGTAAATTAATTTCTGAATGGGTTTCAATAGTCAATTTTTCTCTCTACTTAATTTCTCCTCTTTTGTAACTGTATGACTTTTCACACTCAAAACAAGTTATCTGACAAAAGGTGCAATTTTTTGCTAGGAAAATGTACAAAAGTTGTCTGTGTTTCATTGTAACCTAACCAGTGTTGAGTCTAGCCAATGTAAGAACTCTTTTTTTTTTCTTTTCTTTTTTTGTTTCCTTCTCCTAAGGATTTATAATGCTAACAAACTGTTTAATAATACACATTTATTGTATTTTACTTGGTAGCATAATGAGTAGCCTAACACAGAAAACTATTAATCTCTAAAGGCTTATTTTGTAAATAATGATGCAAACCTGCTTCGAGTGGTTTAGGAACGAAGATATTTAGCACTGAAAAATTTATTTCATATTTTGGCAAAATTTTCTTCATACTGTGCTTGTCTCTAGCTGTGACTTAAGCAGGTGCCGTAAATGTTTTGAACAAGACGCCAAACAGTTTCAACATCTTGTTTAATTTGGGTGAGCAAATGACGTTTCAATATTATTTTACAGTCATAGTCTGAGAACTGCGGACGCCACGCGTTCTCTATAACAGATGCTTGGGAGTGCACCGACTGATAGTCAAAGTCAAACTCAGGACAAACAATGGCTTGTTACTGTATGAGTAAGGGTTACTCATTATGTACATTATACAAATGTTGGCATTTTTTAACAACTCCTTCATACTCACCACTTATATCTGTACAAGGCTCGAACTCAGGAAATAACGTGCTCACTGGATTCTAACTAGGGCTTGTTTTTACATGGGCAAGAGTCATATGTGTAAACTCTGACATTCTTTTAACAACTTCATATCTGAACATATCAATTACTTACTCTCAGAATTCAGAAAATAAAGCTCTCACAGGGTTCAAACTATGACTCGTTACTATATGCGCTAGGGTCATAAAGTATGTAAATTCTGACATTTTTTTACTTCATAGGTAAGCCCAAGACCTCTACACCATAATAAAGAAGCTACCTATGAATTAAGTATATTATATTTTAGAAACTGTTAAAATATTGCTAAGTTATTCCTGTAATTTGGTACAAAATTTAGACACTGTTACTATTCAGTACATCTAAACAAAATAAACGTACAATTTAATATTTTAGTTTATTTTACACTTTCAACTAATTTGGTATTAATAAAGATCTACAATAACTTCACAAAAATGAAAAGACATACACAAATACACTTCGCTAGGCCTATTTTGTGTTCCTATTGTGAAACATCATCATCTCTAGTAGACCTAAGTGGGACGCCACCAGTACACCAGTACGGCTCTCATAACTCCAAGTTGCTCTCGAGTGCATGTTTGAATCACGCTTGAACTAATTACCTCATTTTTCAAAGGTTTTCTCTAACTAGGCTACAAGGCGAATATCAGGCAATCGCTTGCGTATCACCTTAATGAATACTTACTACTTCGCTATCACCAGTTCCATCGAAGTTAGAATAATCATGTATTTGACAGTGTCGTTGAAATGTAGGCCCTAACATATGGGTAATTTCAGGCGATGTGTGAAAAAGTCAGCATAATCACACAATACTGCACAGTCTATATTATAATCGTGGAAGTGATAAAGTATTACCAATTTATACACGTGTGAAACCATCGGGGAATCTTGGATCTGCCCAAATAATGATCTTTCCTAAGAAATCAAACGCCAAGTAGTCCATGACTATGAATTTAAAACCACTAATTTTAGATCAAAATTGTAAATGAGTCAAATGCATAACAGTGCACATAAATATACAGTGGCAATTTCTTGTAATAGCTCCTAACCAGAAAACATTCAAAAATTTATTTGGAATATTAAAAAGTAATGAACATTCAGCCTTCTGCACTGTCGCTCAGAAAAACTGGAACCGAAAAACTAACAGAATGTATAGCTACACAAAATTTTTTTTCTTCGAAGTTGAATGTGAATTTGTTACACGTAGGAAAAGTTTTACCTTCAACTTCAGTTTGTGTGAAGATAAAAACGTGAAACTTTGTGAATATCACCATTTTTTTCTCGAACATAAATTTCCTGTAATTTATAAGTGTAAAGTGGATAGTTTCTACAATTTACATGTGTAACTGTGAACTTCGTAGATCAACATTACCCCCAGAACTATGAAATAGTCCTATAGCTGCAAAAAATATGGAATATTATTTATGCCTACACATATTAATTAAGAATATTTCATTAAGAAAATTCATTACACTTTGGTACCTTTGTTACTGTTACAATATTGTATCATATTTAAATTTGTATATTATTCTTTGTCATCTAGGCAGTTTGCTATGGAGAAAGAATGTTCAAATCTTAAATCACCACAGTTCTCCTTGACTCTGCAAAAGTTCGTATGTCTTACATAATTAACGTAGTTTTTACGCGGCACACTGCTCTACTACTGAAGCTCAATACGACGACCAGTAGGCCTAATTAGAGAAGCCTGCATAATCTTATGAAAGAAACTGAACTCCTCTTCCGTTTTAATTTAGTATCCCTTTCGGAATCCCAAATACATCATAGCATATCTTATTTCTTGTTATAGTTAAATAGAACAGAATATTACATAAATTTATTCATCTTACCGACCTTACTCCACAATCGCTCGTAGATTTTGCAGGCTAGCCACCTTCGAAAAGGCTTCACCGACTGCATGAAAACGTGTTGTCTAGCACTGCACACCAACGACGTAAATGATGGCAATCTTATCTTTTTAATTTATTAAAGAAGTACCGATAGTTGATTCTCTAGGAATTAAGTTGTTCAATGAAACAAATAATTAGAATGTTTTTTCTTCTGATATAGAAACAAAGGCAATGTAGTAGGCATATGTTTTGTACAGAGGATGGTTCTGCAGCACTGTAATTATCTTCATGAATGGCGAAGTTCAATTGAGTTACACAGTTGCAGTGACTGTTAACGTTCAAGGCATTGCTGATACAATTATGGGGCGAGCAATATACGTAAAACTTTTGCTACAAGAAAATTGCAATAAATAAAGGAAACTATTTAAACAAACATGCTGTTTGTTTTTTTATAGGAGCTATGTCTATTGCATGAATTCATGAGACCTGCATCATGAAACACAATGAAGGAAACAGGTCTTTCACCAGTCAAGATTATGCGCGTAGTAATAAAGTCTCCGCGAATAATAGCAACATTTTAGAACTACGAATGTAAAATGGAATACAAGTTAGGTATAATGAAATTAGATAATTGTTGATCTTTTTTTTAGCCGGACTTGAGTCAGATTCCTGCTTAAGCTGATTACGTGGTTTCTCTTTCTATGATTTTCCCCAACCATAAGGCAAATGTTAGGTAATCTATGGCAATCCTCGGCCTTACCTCATTTCGCCAAAAAATTGTATGACTTTGACTTGTTCCACATCTTAAAGGTCCAATGCTAATGTAAGATCTATGAAATATAATAAATTAAATGACGCTGTATCAATCAATAGGATAGTCTCAATACAGTTGATGATGCCGAGGATGCGCCATGGGAGTACCTGACATTCACCTTTACTAGTGACATACTACAGTCACAGTCTCTGATCGCGATCAGGTACACCCCTAATAATTGTGATTAGGATAATCTTGTTTACCTATTGATAATTGCGCTGGCGCACGGCTTATTGGACGAAATCAAGGTGTCTGAAGATTAAAGTTTCCTAT
This sequence comes from Periplaneta americana, assembly GCF_040183065.1. Classification (NCBI taxonomy): domain Eukaryota; kingdom Metazoa; phylum Arthropoda; class Insecta; order Blattodea; family Blattidae; genus Periplaneta; species Periplaneta americana. The sequence continues at coordinate 170,959,542 of NC_091132.1, read as the reverse complement.
ATTTAGAAGGCCATAACACTTATTTACCCGCGACTGGATATTTTTTTAGTTAACTATATTATTATTAAGATTGAGAAAAGATGAAGTATTTTAATTCTGTATTGCGACAATATTGTTCATGTTAGATTCTTTTTCAAAATTCCATACCGTAAAGGCCTCCCCAAACAGACGTGATACGGAATGCGTTACGATAGCGTTACGATTTCGCGATAACGCAATATCGCACTATCGCGAAGAGGTGCCCAAACTGGCGCGTCCGCGTTATACGATATTCTGACGTCCGCAGCCAATCAGATTATCGTAATGTGTGACCACATATGAGGATTTTAGTTTTCCAGCCACAGCGCAAAGACCAGTTACTTTCAGCAGGTGTATATCACTTGTGTTCACAGATTGCGATTTCGGATTACTTGTAAACGAACGTGGAATTTTTTATTGAGTTCGTAAAGGAAAATCCGTGGCATGGAAAAGGAGAAGAAATGGAAGGAGATAGCTACAAAGTTAGATGTAAACAATAAGTGCAATTATTTATTTATAATTTGATGTCATACTGGCTTGTAGACTTACGCGGGGTTTAAGCTAGAAAATAAATAACTGTCGCACAAATGAAAAAAAAAAAAAAAAATTGTGCAAATTGCAAAATGCTTGTACAATATTGTAAATAATTGTGCAGAAATATAAAATGAATAAAGTATGTGGAAACAAAAAGTTATGTAATTTGTTTCTCGGAGTTTTATTACTTTCAATATCTTACCACACTCTAGATACATTTATGTAAGTAAATCATTAGACGTAGGTATGTTTAGAATAAATTACTACTGAATTTACTTCACATTAAAATTCGTTATTTTATGGGTACTCTAAACATTGAAATTCTTTACTAGTAGGCTCTTCAAGGTTAGCAGAGTGCTAAGGTTAGTTGTTAAACTAAGGTATAAAATTAATCTTTTTCTTCCCTTGTGGCATTTAACTCGTGAATCCACAACCTCCTGCAACAAAAAGAGCAAATTAAAAAAAAATAAAGTTTATAATCGGGTAGGCGTACTTGTTATTTATTTCACGTTCTTGGCAAAGAAAAGCTAAATCATCACTTTATACCTTTTTATATTGTTTATCTTAACCATACATGACTACCATGGACTTACCTGCATGCGACGATTCTCATCCAAGAAAGATAAGTTCCTCTTCCTTTGCAGATGAATCCATAAATGACACACTTCAACCCAGCATCAAAATAAACGCGTGGCGTTCTTGCGATCTACATCTCCGGGAGAATAGAACGCAGAATCGTCGCGTTCTACTTGCTGCGATAATAACGCATATTGCGATAATCGCGTGTGTGTGAACACAATCATTGAACGCAATGAAAACATTTATCGCAAAATCGTAACGCTATCGTAACGCATTCCGTATCGCGTCTGTTTGGGGGAGCCTTAAAACGGAATGAATACGGACGAACTTTTACTTCGTGTCAAAGAGTAACTATAAATTTATATATCTTCTCACCATTCGTGAGCTGCCACAATGGACAGAGTACTTAACCATAGAAATTTTTACAAGTTCATGAAAAAATCATTAATTTTGTTTTAACAATGAAATTCTTACAAGTACATGCTGCAAATATATATATATATATATATATATATATATATATATATATATATATATTTAGTGTTTATTTGTTCACTCGTTATGAATAAAAACAAACACTCGTTATTATATTAATTCTTGTTAACAAAGAAATAATAAATGATAAAAATTTGTCCTTATTCACCCCATTATTATTCACCTAAATTAAATAGACTAACATTTTTTTTTATACTATTGCGTTATTACTGTGTAAATTAATTTGCATTCTTGGCTTCTAGTCGAATAATACGTATCGCAAACAGACAGACGCAAAACAAATAGAGTGCCGACGCCAATTTCACACCGAATATAAGAATTGAAAGTTGCTGTGAAAGTGGAAGCCGGCTGAGAGATGCAGGAATATGTGACAGGTTAGGTTAGTTTAGGCCATTAGTAAAATATACTTTATCCTCTCAGGTAAATACAAATCTGTGGTAGGTTAGTTTAGTTTTTTGGTATGTCTTGCATATATTATTCACATTTGTCGGTCAATATAGAGTATCCACTAGCCACTGAACGAATATTGCACTTTTATCACTGCAAATGTGGCATTATAAACCAATTTTCAATACTTTTATCACAACCACAACACATTTCAACTCTTATTGTACTATATAATACTGTATATAGAATTATTACTACATTAATACGTTTAATACAAATCTGTGATGGGTTAGTTTAGTTTTTTGGTATGCCTTTCATATAGTATTCACATTTATCGGTCAATATAGAGTATCCACTAGCCACTGAACGAATATCGCACACTTTTATCACTGCAAATATGGCACTATAAACCAATTTTCAATACCTTCATCACAACCACAACACATTTCAACTCTTATTGTACTATAGGCTGAGGAGAGGCTGACCTGATTCCGATGATGCAGCAACACGACTCATCGGAATCAGGTCAGCCTCTTCTCAACTATTTTGGCTTTGAATTCATACGCCCATAAAACAGCAGCACAGGCGACCTACATACTGTAGCATGTTTCGTTATTGTGGGAAATACTTCTGCCTGTATTTGAAGATTGTTATGCTTTTATTCTACTTCTGTGTACACTTGTCAATTAGTACAGTGTTAATTGCCTATGCTATGTTCTTCATGGTGTTAATTTCATGCTACATGTACATTTTTAATGGCATATGTGCAAACTGCCTACTGCACTTGTTTTTTTAACTTTTTAACGATTGTTTTAACCTGAATATTTTAAGTGTTCTCCTTTAATATGACCTAAAGATCCCATGGTTATGGCGAAAACGTTTGTCAAAAACTTTTATACACCATTTCATGTAATATCATAATGGTTCAACTTGTGTACCAGGAAGGTCCCGAGACTGAAACTACTGTCGTCATTACGTCAGTGAGATTGAAACTCTTGGCCACGTTTTGGGTGCCTGTCCTTTCAGCGAGATACTGCGGAACTTTAGACATCACAGAATCAGGTCCATGATTACCGAAGCCTTGAGGAAGAAAGGTCTCACTGTGCACGAAGAAGTCCATGGCATCTCTCAAGAGGGATCCTGTCGGCGAATTGACATGCTTGCCATTCCACCAGGCTCTACATCCGCCTACATTATCGACCCGACAGTCAGGTTCGAGGCACAGGAACAACAGCCCGCTGATGTCCACGCAGAAAAATGCAGGATTTATGAGCCCACAGTTCCATTCTATTTGGAGAAATATCACCTCACCTCCATTGAAGTAGTTGGGCTAATGGTTGGCGCTAGGGGCACAATACCTCGCCTCTTTGCCAGTTTCTGCAAGAAGTTCCAGCTGAACAACGACTTCATTCGTGATGTTTCCCTTGTCGCTATCAGAGGATCACTTGCCATTTTAAAATATCATCTATACTTTGTTTCTTAAAAAGGGAGAAATTTGCTCGAATATCTAATCGGTTTTTTACTATGTTTAGGCCTGTTGTGCATGCTATTATCTTTCCTGTACTTACTTTTCCTTTTTCTTCGTTCCCCTCCTTTCTCTTTTATGGTCTTTTTTTTGTTTCCACTCAATATGCTTATTATGCTTTGTCCAATGAGGCAGTCCCGTCATTGGGAAAGCTGTTTATAAAATTTAATTAATGATAAGTAATTTGACTGTAATAAACCTACACTTATTTGATTCTTATATCATACTTATCGGACCCAACATGCCTTTAAAATTTTCAATCAGGTAGGCCTAATCAACCCAAGAGGGAATCGAACTCGCGCAACTCTTAATCGATAGGCAAGTGTCTTAGCTGACTGAGCTACGCCAATGGCTATTGCTATATTCCACACAAAGCATTTCACTAGTCTCTTCCTCAGTTCTTTCTCCAGAGGTCCGCAGAAGATGCTCCTTTTTCTATTAAAAGCTTCCTTGGCCATTGCTTTCCTCCTTTTGACTTCCTGGCAGCAGCTCATGTTACTGCTTATAGTACACTCCAGGTATTTGAAGCTGTCACTTGTTTGACTGCCTTGTTTCGAATTCGCAAGTTTACCTTCTTTAGTTTTCTTCCGATATATGTATTTTTTTTCATTACTTATTCAACGTGTTCTTATGATTGTCAGATCCTTTACACTTCACAGGAAAGCTAATAATCAATTAAAAGAGTGGCTAATACATAACAGACTTAATCTAAACATCGACAAAACAGTTTTTATTAATTTTAATCGAAATAAAACGCATAAAAACTTGCAAATATATATCGACAATCAGAATATAAAAGAAGTTGAGTGCACAAAATTCTTGGGAGTATGGATTGACTCGAATTTGTCCTGGACTCAACATGTAAGCTTTCTCTTTGGAAAACTGCAAATTATGTTATGCTTTTAGAATTCTTACGAAAAGCATATCTCTTCCAACCTTGAAAGTAGTCTACTATGCCCATGTACATTCCATTCTTTCATATGGTGTAATGCTTTGGGGCATGTCCTCTGAAGCTATGAAAATATTTAAACTTCAAAAGAAAATAATACAAATAATAAAACAAGTTCCTATATGCACTCCAAGCAAAAAAATTTTTCAAGAATTAAATATTTTACCACTCCCCTGCATCTACATCCTAGAAACTGTTTGCTTTATACATAAGAATCTTAACTATTTTAAAAGGAACTCTGAAACTCACAACCATAACACAAGAACTGCCAACAATTTGCATATAAACTGTCATAATACTACCAAAAGTCTCAACAGTACTTCTCATGCAGGTATCTCATTATATAACAAGATACCTGGGGATATTAAACACTTAAATTATGAAGGTTTCAAAACCAGGGTAAAAACTATTCTGGTCCAGTCCATGCCGTTCAAAATCACTGATTTCTTGCATTAAAGCTATAAAGCAAAATACCTGCCTTCATTACTGGTGCACATAATTTTTTCTCCAAACAATATTAATAATAATGTAAGACTATCTTGTTTTTACCTAATCTCTCTTAATTAATTTATTTAATGTCTTGTAAACGGGAAATGTATTATATATATATATATATATATATATATATATATATATTGTTATTTATTGTGTCTTTGGTAGTTTTACTATTCTTTGGAAAACTTAAGAGTGTTAAAATTAAATTCATACTAGAAATTAATTAAATTCATACTAGAAATCTTATTTGTGTGTGTATGTGTGTGTCTGTATGTGTATTTTGTGTGTTTGTATCTAATGACGAACCTATAATCTGTAATAGATTGTACAGGGAATTAATAAATACAATACAATACAAAGTAGGCTGTATGCTTTGGACCTCTATTACGGCAAGATGGCGGCCTTGCCTATGTTTACATGATTAGGGTATAATGAATTCCAATAATAAACTGCAGTAATAACTAATATCCAAGTGTGGGGGAAAATCTCTGGAAATACCCTACTAGATTTATGAGCTATTTTTCTTTTTTATGCGTTTATGTCTTTCAGTTGTACACATATAAATGCCTTTCTTTGCTCTTTATGCTTTGGATCATGTAACATTTTCTTTATTTCATTCCCCTTGAGAACTTTTTCTTCACTTTGTACCACTTGTATCTGCTATATTACACACCATCCGATTTTTAAGAGTTCTGCAGATAGAATAAGTTCAGACTATGAAACAAAAAAAAGTAGAAAAGGAGGATAAGAGTAGCAATTGTTCTTTTCTATGATGTGTCATATTACTAGACCTAGGATGATTGGACATTAAAACTGTGTAGTTTAGTGCCAAAAATAGGCACTTATAGTAACAAAGAGCATTGAGGAACAAAATAAGCATTGAATAAACATTTGATCATTCACTTTCATGACTAACTTTAAATATTAACACGACAATGAGATAATTAATGTTCATTCTGTCTGCTATAATTGGCATTGCAGTGAATTAGAAGAATCATTTCTTAATGAATGGGATCTAAGTCATGCTTCTTGCTGCTTAAAACCATTTTATATATAGAAAGAGAACGTTCGACATTTACTGATACTACAGGTGCATATTGGAACTCTGGAATATTCCGAAGTTTCACACTTCGTGGTGTTGCATGTCCACAGCACTGCAACTGGGATTCCGATTCAGGATGTTCAATTTCTTCCTTGCTGATTCCCCAAAATTTCCAGGCACACATTTTAAACTCTTCTGTAACAGCTAAGAAATCATACAGAGATTCTCATTCATTCATTCCATTCAGTGTTATGCCCAAGGACAGGTCTTTCACTGCAAACCCAACTTTCTCCAATCTTTCTTATTTTCTAACTTGTTGAAGCCAAGAGCAGGTCTTTCACTGCAAACCCAGCTTTCTCCAATCTTTTTCTTATTCTCTGCCTTCCTCTTAGTCTCCTCATATGATCCATATATTTTAATGTCGTCTATCATCTGATATCTTCTTCTGCCCCGAACTCTTCTCCCGTTCACCATTCCTTCCAGTGCATCCTTCAGTAGGCAGTTTCTTCTCAGCCAGTGACCCAGCCAATTCCTTTTCCTCTTCCTGATCAGTTTCAGCATCATTCTTTCTTCACCCACTCTTTCCAACACAGCTTCATTTCTTATTCTGTCTGCCCATTTCACACGCTCCATTCTTCTCCATATCCACATTTCAAATGCTTCTAGTCGCTTCTCTTCACTTCGTAGTGATGTTTATGTTTTCACTCCCATACAGTGCCACACTCCATTACAAAGCACTTCACTACTCTGTCTTAGTTCTTTCTCCAGAGGTCCACAGAAGATGCTCCTTTTCATATCGAAAGCTTCCTTGGGCGTTGCTATCCTCTTGAAGATTCTAATTCTAGAAATGTGAGGTTTGAGTGTATGTAGGCCTAAGCAATATCACTCTTCAGACTTTCTCCTTGCAGCAGAACAACACACGCAGCATCATTAGAAAATCCTGCCACGAGGACTTCAAGATGTCACTTCACTGCCTGAAGCCACGTATCCCATCTTGTGAGTACTAATTGAGTTGGGAAAATTTTCCCCTCTGTGAGAAATTTAGTGCAAGTTAAAATAAATTTAGAAAAAAAATAAATAGTGCTAATTGACAAGAAATTTAGAACAAATTACATAAGAATTAAATGTACACTAGAAAAATCCCTAAAATAGGTACTTTTAGGAAGAATAGTATAGACATATGCAGTAACGGTCAAATAGGCATTTTAGGCAGTATAAAACTTCGCCAAATTGACCCCATACATGTGGCTTATAAATGTTTTTTGAAATCGTTGGTTTTTAGGCCTAGGAAAAAAATAGGCATTTTCCTTAACTTCCAAGGTGTAATTATTATTATTATTATTATTATTATCATTATTACTGTTACTACTATTATTATTGTTGTTCAACCACTGCTTGTAACACGGGCTCTGAGGTGACGAAGTACAAAAGCTGTAAAATGTTTTTCATCATTGTCATGGATCTTGAAATTTAATTTAATAAAGAAAATTTAGTGTAGTCATTTGTACTTCTGTCTGTTTTTTGGCAATTATAGTGAAGAATCCTATTCTCAGGTTGGGCACCCATTAGTTCGGCCTGTATGCTAGAAACATGAGTATGGAAGTAGGAGGATGAAGCAGATATGAGCATTGTACATGCAGTTAAGACTTTCGACTGTCGCATTTAAGTACACCCTTCTCAGTCGCACGACTTTGGCTTAATTCTGGCAAGATGTACTGTGTTACTGTTTATTGCGATTTGTGAATATTCAGATCGAAGTGCTGTGTTCTAGTCTTTTATTAATTAATTTATTTAATTCACTTAACAGTTTACATAATACTAGTAATATATTTAATATTAAATTAATATGTACAAACAATAAGTACAGGAGAAAGTCAAGAGTATAGCCTAGTGGCAAAATAATTGTATCAAGAGCTGCAATATGTTTATTTCTCTCAGGAGTACGGTTCGTTCTTGAAAGATGTCAGTTTGTTACAGCAAGAATACATTCTAAGTAGCAGAGAATAGCCTAATTATAATAAGATCTTGTAGCATTATTTATCCACTAGCACTGACCTAGGAAAAAAATTATATCGTTAAAAAACTTACACAAAGAGGTCTCAATTGCAAACCAAGCTGAAACTGGAATCACACTTGTAGACCAATGTGTGGCACGTTGCATTAAAGTAGACTGCCTGAGCCCATATTCTACCCACCTGTCATTCCTCAATGTGAGAGCCACAGCTGGCATTGTTTCAGTCGTGTTGTTGTATTAACAGCTTCGTAAAGGATATCACTTGTTAACAACAATAATAGAACTAACATTCGCTTTTCATCATACGAGCCTTAAGGGGTTAGGTTCAGCTTGCAGCAGTAACATTTTGGAAATATTCAACATTTTTTCCCTCCATTACTGTATTTTGTATAATAATGAAAATTGGTATGTGTAAAATACTGTCCTTCTGCTACATGAAAAACTATTTTTACGATTAAAAAAATTATTTACTTTTTTTTTTTCAAAATGCATTTCACTGTGCAGTGATGAAGCATTTCCAACATAACTAAAAAACTATCCAACATTCTGTGATGAAATTTTTTGTATGTATTTATGCATGTTATATCTACAATATGATGCAAGATCACTTCTCTACCTTCGATAGATTGTCTGATAAAAAATAAATTCATTTAAAAAATGGTCAAGTATCAGTACTTTCTTCTAACACAAAATAAAAAAAAATATTATTTATTAAGCAATGTAGTTGAAAGAGCATGATATTGTAAACATGAGTTTCAGCATAAAATAAAAGAGAGAGAACATGAAAAAGTTAACAAGTTTATGAGTTATGAGGGAAACGCTTCATCACTGCACAGTGAACTGCCACCACTTTGAATCTGTAAAAAAATATATATATATAAATAATTTTTTTTAAATCGTAAAAATATTTTTTTCATGTAAGTTAGCAGAAGGACAGTGTTTTACACATACCAATTTTCACTATTGTACAAGATACAGTAACGGAGGAAAAACATGTTGAGTATTTCCAAAAATTTTACTGCTGTAACCCCTCAATGCCGTCTTGGGAAATGCAGGTACCAGCCAGTCTTTTGTTTCTTGCGAGTAAGTTGTGTTTTCCCCAAACAGGTTACCAGACATTCTTTTTTCATGAAGACAATTTTAAAGCATATTCTGTTTAGAACACATTACACAAAATAACACTAAAAGCTATTGAAATACAAGGTGTAAACGATATACCTGTACTGTTGGTAGAGCTTAAATAACTAAAGAAAAAAGTCAAACACTGTTTTTCTCTAAATGTCAAGGTTTTCCCATAAAGAAATGTGTTTTGTGAGCCTAACTTTTTTTGAAATGAGAATATACATCATTATTTAATTTGCCCGATTGGTACACTGCAGCACTTGTCTGTTACTCTGTTGTGTTGGGCACAAGGTCATTGGCAATAACATTTACCTTCAGTCAGAAGGTAAACAAATAATTAAACTACTATTAATCTTAAAAACATAGTATTTTACAATAAAATTATAAGAAATAATTATTTTTACAAGACATTTGGTCAGTAGACCAATATATTATAATGTCTATATAATTTTGTCAGTTTACAGTCCATATATAAAGTTGAATCGAATTATTGAAACATTAACTAAATATTAGATTTAAATAACAAGCTGACATCATTAAATGCTATACTTATTAAAACCATTATGTATGAGAACAATTTTTATTAACCAAAAAGCAATAACTAAATACAGGGTAGTTGATGAAAGGCAGGCAACAACTTTAGGTTATGTCTTTTGAAACACTTTCGAGTAAAAGGGTTCATTTGAATATGGATTCGATTTCGAGTAGTTGCAGAACTATGGGTATGTCTCCACAATCCTACAGCATGTTTAGACAAAAGAATTACACTGTATGTTCACAGCTGCATACAAAACTTGTCTTTGGGATGAACTTTATGTTTCCATGCAGTTATTATTGTACTAGTTGTTCTTATGGTTTACATGTATTTTATTCGTAAACTTGGCTGCCATGTCTGTTTGTAGTAGGCATGTAAGCGTGAATATTCATTCAACACCCAGCATTGCTCTATGTTCTCAGATGTTAGCTTGATGTGGAAGCTTTCTCTTTTTGCACATTGTGATATGGCACATTATCAGTCACTAATTAGGTTGCAATTTTGGTATTAATTTAATTTCAACCAGAGTACGTAGTTGTTATTATTCATATCATTATTTTAAAATGGAACCAAATCTACACATCAGGAATCAAAATAACCAGTGCTCTAACATTAAATACCTTACTCTATGCCGATGATCAAGTCATAATTTCCAATTCAGAGGATAATTTACAAAGAGGATTGTATACATTAAATACAATATTAAAAGATTTTGGGATGGAAATTTCAGCACAAAAATCAAAAGTAATGGCATTTTTAGGACAAGACCCAATCAGAAGTAAGATAATACACAATAACCAATGCCTCGAACAAGTACAAAATTTCAACTATCTGGGTTGTGAAATATCTTATCAAAATGAAAAAGATGTGAACAAGAAAATTACCAAATTTACACAAATTCTAGGAATAATAAACAATACATTAAAAGCTAAATTAGTACAAAAATCTACAAGAATAAAAATATATAATACACTAGCATTACCCTCCCTTTTATACAGAAGCGAGATTTGGACATTAAAGAAAAAAGACATGAACAGAATCAAAGCAACGGAAATGAAATTTTTCAGGAGGACAGGAGGATGTACTCTTTTAGACCGAAAAAGGAATGAAGAAATTTTAGAACAATTAGAAGTAGAGTCAGTAGAAGAAAAAATCAGCAGATACAAATTAAATTGGCTAGATCATGTAAGAAGAATGGAAAATTCAAGAATCCCAAAAATTATGATGCAGTATAAACCTAGAGGACATCGTCGACCAGGAAGACCTTTTAGAAGACTGCTACATGCGGCCGAAACAGGTCTACAGAGGCCTAATTCGTGAAGGATGATGATGATGATTATTATTATTGTAATCTCCAGTTCTCTGGAAACAAGTGATTCATTAGGAACGAATCCTCTTCGACCACCAGCATGAAGAATATTTACATGTTAGACGGTTGCTTAAGTGTGTATCACGCCAGCCTTTGGAAGAGGTTTGGCTTGTGTACTCCACAGTATATAATAAGTATCATTCTCGTAGATGATGAGTCGACCTTCTTTATGGCTGATAGATATGATACTCTTTGCCTCTCTATCAGTACAGTTCAACTTGTCTCTGTCTTCTTCCACTTGAATCCTAATTCTCTTAAACTGGTGCTCTCCACTGTACAATCGATGATTTCGCGTAGAATGAGGAGAAATTTTGTGAAAATGATCGCATTCGTGAATTTCATTTGTTGTATCATGCATTTGTCAAAGTCGTCAATAGTAGTAGTGATCTTTTACCATGGACATTTCTTCCCTGTTGAACCATTGAAGTTCCTTCATTGTTGTTAGATATCTTGGTTGTCTCTGTTACTCTTAGTTGTAATTTAAGTTTTCTGCTCTGTACTTATTTCTTTATAACATTGTGTACATGGAGAACGATCTGTCTTGTACATCCTTTTTAGTACTACGCTACAGTTTAAAAGTATCAGTGGCTCCTCACTTCATAACAACAACTTCCTCTAGGCAGCCTTTTCTTCAGTGTCATGGCTGCTCCCTGCCAAGGATCACCATGAAGACACGCTTGCTATCTCTCTTTTCTTACAGGTGCCAAATAGATTTGGTGCACTGCCTTGTTGAGGGAGTCGAAGAGATTGGCCCAATGCAATGCAATGATATACAAGTCCACATGGCAGATGTTTTTAAATGTTATCCCAGGTGATCAGGGACATTATACATTATAAAATCTTGAATTTTATTAATATATAATCCCTTAACATAAGATTAATTAGAATAACTCTTCTCGGGTTCTCAGACAGGTGAGTTGGAGATTAGCTTCCAAGCTTTCAATGGCTAGCTCTGCCATCTTCTTCAGAAGCCGTCGAAAGCTTGGAAGCTAATCTCCAACTCACCTGTCTGAGAACCCGAGAAGAGTTATTCTATATCAAACGCCGGGAAAGTCTCAAGTCATACATAAGATTAATTATTAACAAATGTAAAGACTTTATTATTAACAATTTAAAATTTTCCATCTAATTTTTCTCAAAAACAACTTCTTACATTGATGAAGATGATGATATTATTGCAACCAGTTTCTCAGTTATTAGTGTTTGTCGCAAGTATGCAGTTTGTGTGTATAGGAATAATTATTAGATGTTTTGTAGTTGCAGGTCTGGTTACATCACAGGCATGTATAAAAAGTATTAGGCCTAAATAACAGGAACCTTTCCCTAGCAAAACATAAACATTAATATGTAAAATAGAATGTAATTATTGCTATATTATCAGTAGATAATGTGACCTGAAATCTAGTTTAATTTGAATATTTATTTTGTGGAACGTTGATAAATGGCACACCACTGACAGCAGATAAACTCAGAACACTTAACAGTGTAAGAATGAGTGAAGACAGTATTTACACGAAATGTCCACCGAGTTGGGTGCTATTTGTAGTTGTGTCAGTTAATGGCAAATGTGTGTTCTTCGACATCTAATGCTACCTACTGGAAAAAAAATTACATATCCATATTTTCATTACAGCACTCATACAGAGTTCCTAACGTTTTTCTACTCATGGCACACCCCAGATGGGCCTAGACTCAACATGGCACACCAAAATGTTAATCCCCTGAAAAACCTATGATGTGACTCTCTTAATATAATTACGTAATAGAATCAAGTTAATAATAATAATAATAATAATAATAATAATAATAATAATAATAATAATCATAATTATTATTATTATTATTATTGTCATCATTATTATAAAAGAGAAATTGACTCTTGCATTATCTTATTAACAATTCATGAACTTTAATTCACTGTATAAAATACACATTTCTATTACTAATATTAAAGTAAATAACTCTACTCACACCTTCAACGTGATACTTGGGCCTGCTTAACTCCACGGAGGTGGCTGATCCGTGGTAGAATCGTTAACAGTGCAAGTCTCATTTCTTCATTGATGGATCTGAGTCTCTCCCTCTTTGATGTTTTAATTTCGCTAACAAATGTCATTTTCAATTTACTGGGAGCCATAGCAGCATTACTGAGTTTTTCACCACACACAACACAATCGGGGATTGGGCATGTTTTGTCACCACACCAAGAAAACCCATAAGATAAATAATTATCACTAAATTACCAGTACACTACTTTTTTTTTTTTTTTTGGGCTCAATGGTTTCACAACTTGCAGTCGCGGACGAAACACTCCATACAAGGAACTTGTCCATCTTGAAAGTATAAAATAGTTTAACAGTAATAGAAAATAGTAAAACTGTCTAACAATTACAATTTTACGACCACTTCAGAGCACAACTGTGATAGAACTGAAATAATTGTAACTATTGTTGCTTTGAGACATGAAATAATTGGTATGTTGTGATTGGCCATCCAAGTGACCAATCCTATTCGTCAAAATTTTTTCTCACGCCGCCTTCTAGCGAAATTTTAAATTTGGAAAAATCATGCAGAAACGTTTCTTGAAAAATCTTCTGCTAAAGGCAATCTGACACGTTTTATTGAACCCGTACATGACATGAAGAGAGTTTAGTGACTCAGACATACTGTCTGCGAAAATTGTAAATGTTTTAAAAAATGTCAGAGAGGGATCGGTTATTGTCATTTATTATAACAAATATCTTAAGGTTGTGAAGCTGTCAGTTATTGTAAGACATGGGAAACTTTAAACCTGGCGACAATTCCTAGTCAGGACAATCATTCTCCCAGCTTCTGACAAAATGGCAGGCAATAAAGTAATAAAATATAATATTCCGAAAGGCCTGAGCATGGTACACAAAACATATGGTAAGTGTTACAAAGAAACCGCACCATAGCTGGCGCAGCTTAGAGGCGAGAATACAAAAATTAATATATCAATAAGCAAACAACGATACAACAACAATGTTAAATAAATAAATTACACTTAATTTCTTTGACGATATAAAATTCGTAGCACGTAATAATAGTACATTATGCAACGAGCCTATAATGATAGTAATTAAGAAGCGAGTATGGATGTTTATGAAACGAGCGCGAGTTTCATAATTTTCATACGAGCTTCTTACCATTATAGGCGAGTTTCATACGACTTTTTATGCTCGACCATATTTCTATGCTCGACCATATTTCTAACTTGAAATTACAGTATTCAGATGTACTGTATACATTTTATTTGTATCTGACAAGATCGGAAGTGACCTTGTTCTAGGTCGTGAATTGTGAGATGTGCGCAGACGCGAAAGTATTGATTTTTTCCGAAGAACAATAATGTCATTGACCTTGTGTAATCCGTTAAACTTGGTATAACTTTGATTATTGAATTCGACATAGAAAAACGAGATGACAAATTGAATTTATTTGAATATTATTTACAATTAACGCTAATTATTATAGTAACAGAACATAACCTTCTGCGACAGTATTGGATTTCCAGCCTCCGTGACTTTTCGCTAATTCTCTTTCGATTGCATATCTGAGAATAATCGATACTTGCGGTTTTATAACGGTACAAAGCTGACTCGTTATTGGCTGAACACCTGTAAGCTGAGTTGTCATTGGCTGAAAACACCTGAACTTTAATGAGTAGGTGTACTTTAATGACATGCATTAAAGGACTGCTACCAGGTGTATAATTACTACATTTCGGCATGGTCGAGCATAAAGAATAAACAAATACCTTCTTACTTAAAATAGACAATTTTATTATTTTTATTTTTATTTTATTTTATTAATTTCTTACAATAATAGGTAAAAGTTCACGTCACACCTTTCATCTTGTGGAGGCACACCGGTTGCGTAACAAGCTGAATAGGAGAATTATTACAAAATATGAAAGAGCATGCATGTGTACCCCAGGGAAACTCAAGAAATGCTCACAATCTGGAACCAGTATTGATACGAAGCCATTGCAAGATTTGTATAGGATAAACTCAGTCTGGTGAAGAAGATAATGTCAGTGACATTTTACACTTATAATTACTTCTTATTTATCACAACTATTTTTATTTCTGTGCAGGAGAAAAAGTAACAGCAAGCTGGTGCTAGACCATGTGACAGTAACATATTTATTTCAAGGATCACTTTCACTATTAAGGAAGATTTTTAAGGGAAGGAGTTTTAAATGGGAAAGAGAAGGCAGTCTCACGTAATATGTAAGAGAAAGTGTGAACATTCAGTTGAAGAGACTATGTGAGAAATATGGAACGTGGGAATCCAGAGCCTGTTGTTTTTCTGGATGAAATTTGAACGGTAAGCTGTATTACAGCATTTTAGGAAATGTAAGTTATGATATCATTCATTCCGTGTGCAACACATTCTTGGGGCAAAGCAGTTACTGTCGAGGCCCTTGCCTCATTATTCTGCATATTGCATCCCACCATAATAGAACTCAGAGCAGCAACACAGGAAAGATCAGTTAATAGTAATCACAGCTTCTGACAAAGGAAGGGTTTCGGCTTGAACAGGAATTTCGTACCCAAAATTTGTTTACAGGTCCATCTTTTCATTTCTGTAAAGCTCCCAAAAGCATTCGTTTGTGTAATGTGTGGTTTGTCTGTTAGAGCACTGTACAAGTTGAGGGGTGGGGAGAGCACTGCACAAGTTAAGGGGATGGGACACCTTACCCGTAAGCCTAGCCTAGCCTAGAAGCTAGTGCGAGCGGTAAAATGTCTAAAGTCCATTTAAGAACATTTTTCTCCAACGTTCTGTCTGAAAATATTGCAGCTAATCAAAAGTGTACACTGTTGTGTGAGTCATTGAATGCGCACAAGGACGCAACCTTAATAAATTAATCATTCCAAGCCTAGGACATGGAATGTATGATCACCCCACCTCAAAACTAAATATATCCAGCCTCTGAATATCTATTTCCTTAGACAATACAAAATATATGCTTGGAGGATAACAGATTGCATAAGGACTCTTGCTGAGAATCCAGAACTTAACTTGGGAAATCGAGTGTTTATAATGAAAATGCACTCTGTTATTCATAACCAGTTGTCTGCTCCAGTGTACCGCCCTATGCTTCAGTATTCCCGGCAGTCAGCTGGTTACGTGGATTGTGAACAAGTCTCGGAGTTAAAAAATGTAATTCAGGTGACATTTGATTGTTCAGCACTGGAGTGTGGTTCAGAAGATTGTTCAGGTGTTGCTTCTGCGTGTTGTGCTTATTGCTCTGCTCCATGCTGTTTCATGCATTTTATACAGAATCCTCATGTACATTTTTAAAGAAGTGTATTGACCAATACCAACCAAACGGAGAGTAACACAAATTAATGCTTTTACGGTCTTCATCACCATTGTGAAGTAAGCGTCTGTACAAATTTTTAACCAAAAATTCCTGTTCGAGCTGAAACCCTTCCCTTCTGAGTGACGAACATGCTATTGAGTTTCATTCATTTTGCAGACAGGAATGAATTACAACAGCTTTGCAAAAGGAATAAAAGTCATTTCAAAAGATAATTCTCTAAATTGGTATTCAAAGGTATTTTTTTTTTACTAAAGGCGGATATCTGACTGTTTGTCAGTTGAAGCCAGTTATGTAGACCAATTTACCGACACAGTTATTTCCCAGGGTGCGTCACAGGAGGCTAGTCTACGCTACACCCGAGATGATGGATGTCTGTTGAGTTGCCGGAGGGAAACTGGAGCTTGGAGTAAACTGCTGTGTTAGCTGCACCAACAAGTCATATATTGGAGACTGAACCCAGGTCCGCAAGATTATGAGTCCACTCTACCACCATGGTGGCTGTAAGTAAAATGATCGTTGTTCGAAATTAAAGTGATTTTGTCATATTGTATAACTTTTGTTTGAGACATATTGTCGATGGACATTTAACAAGGAAGACCACATACAGTAGAACTTGGTTATAACGACATCCAAGGGACCTTGAAAATTATGTTGTTATAAACGAGTGTCGTGGTAACCGAGATTCATGTTATCAGTCTAGTGAGGTGGAAAATTGAAAATAATAAACATAATTAAGCTTATTTTAGATTTACGTACGGTATTCACTTTTAAACATATGATGAACACAATAAAATACACGTACAATTATAAATACAGTATTCTGTATTAAAACAGTTTGTTCATTACCCACCAGACTTCTTTACTTAGGAGTGAAGTAATCAGTCATTTTACTCTGTTGTCTCCTACTTGCCCAATATACACTTTCTAAATCACATTCTATGTTTACTATTTCCGTTGTAATTTCACTGCTCCCTCCCCTAGCTTTATAGAAATGTTCACAATTCTAATGGCTTCTAAAGTGTCACTCACTTCTTTTAGTGGCCACACTGCGTTAAAATGCGTGCACTTAGTGAAAACTTCCTGCCGAAACTGACCGCATGCAGGTACCATTAACACCACATGAATTCGGGCAGGTTACAATGGGGTGGGGAATCTGCCTGCATTCCAGAGGGAACAGCAAGGATTTGCCAGATTTCAGCAAAATACTTTGGTTCTTAGAAAATTGTATTCCAAACTGAAGTTGAAAATGACGTTATATGCGAGGTAGATGCATATACGTTTGTCATATTAAGCAAGGTAGAAAGGCAAATGTCTTATGGGGAATTAGTTGGACCAAAGAATATTTGACGTTATAGGCGAGGTGTCGCACAAAACGAGGTCACTATAACCAAGTTCTACTGTAGTTCCTAGACTTACTCCATTCACTTATTTTCAATATTTCTGTCTCGAAAACATGATGTCACGTTTTTAGAAACAATTTATGCAGTATTAAACACTGCTTACAATATAGGTTTTTTTATCTTAATTTTAATTTTTTCCTCTTTTCTACTGACATTTACAGGATTAAATGATCAGTCAAGTGTTGTCAGCATGATGTCCACTAAAAAGTAACTGGATTGTTGTTAAAATGGACTATGTGGCATCTCCTTATACCAAACGCACACAGATCCCTTTTTAACATTGACTGATTCTGTATTAAGTCACTGCTGTCTTTCTCTCAGTCTCGAGGGTTCCCAAGATAGCACCACCAGAATCTGCTTAAGGCAAAGGGAATTCGACAATATTTGGCCCGTGCATTGTTGTGCAAAGAACACGAATGCTGGAAGAAACATGAAATGTTATTTTTTATATCACTTTGTGCTTTAGATAAATAAAATAAGTGTGATGTTACATAGCAAATATAGTTGAGTGTCCACTGTGATGATTTATTATTTATGTAAGTTTGCATCACAAAATAAAAAAGATATTTTTAACCTGTCCCAGTTCAGAGAACTGCTGCTGAAATTAGGGTTTCGTTTTCATTCTATAAACAAAAGGCATTCTTGTATGGGGCCCGATACAATAGTAGCACAGGTACGTATGAGGGGAAAGAATGAGATATTATGTAGTTTGATATTATACGAATGTACTGACATGGACGTTCATCTCAGACTAAAACCTATCTTTCCCCTCCATACCTATTGGTGATATAGCCACGGCACATGATAAGGTCGCAGGATAGGTCTTGCCTCCTCTACTGTACAATAAATTATTAACAAATGTTATAAAACCCAGAATATTAATTATAATTAATAATTACATATAATTAGGCTACATACTATAATATTAAACAGTACAGTAATTATGTTAAGGTAATATTGGAGTCACTATTGAACACGTGACAACAATGTTTTTTTTTTAATACCAATCGAGTAACAAAGAGGTGGGACTGAAGCCGGATGGTCTATGGTGAGTCTATGGCGAGTCCTTGGCATCAACCTCTTTGATTTGATTACCCCCGTTTTGATTTGATTACCTGGTTGGGGTTTTTCCGAGGTTTCCCCCAACCAAAAGGCAAATGCCGGGTAATATTTTGGCGAATCCTCGGACCTCACCTCATCTCACTACATCTCGCCAAAATGTAAAAAATTGCACAAAATTGTTGTTGTTGTTGTTTTCTAATGCCAGGCGTTTGACAATAAAGTCATTTTCCCTCTTGCACTCCAATATTTTTCAAAGATATTATCATGACCAGCCACTGAAGCACAGATTCTGAGGTGTTCCGAATCCATTTCTTGGTTTGAGCACAAAATTGTAAAAATTGTAGAAAATTACTAAATTGCAAAACTATAAAAATTTGTAAAAATTGTAATTGTAATATTGTAAAATTTTGACTTGTTCCACATCTTAAAGCTTCATTGCTCATGTAAGATTTATGGAATAAAATAAATGAATGAATGAATGAATGAAAGGAACAATAATGAATTTAGAAAACTTCTGGGTTGCCGACGCCAATGTTAACATATTGGACAGGGCGATAATATGCATTGTAGTCCACGAGCAAACACAATCCATTATTCATCAAGTAGATGCAAATGATTCAACTCTTTACACAAATTAAATAGTTTTACGACATTTCATCTCATACCACTGTTCATATATTGCCAACTTAACAGAAAGAAACTTACACAGTAAAATATGTCACTGGCATCTTTGCTGAAGTAGTCTGTAGTGGACAGACTCAACACTTGAAGCAGGCAGGCAGGATCCTGTAGCAATGACCCATCCTCAAGTAGTGGACGATAATCTAGAAAGAATAATGCAAAATATCCTAAATACCTTATCATTGAATACTTTATACTGAAATGTTATGATTTTGAACTTGAAAATCTCGTTTAATCATACATATTTTACATAAGCATGGGATTAAAATAACATTTTCCACTTTTAAATGAAAAGAAAATATCAGTGCTGGTGGATGGATGCACATACATTTCAAAGCAGTGTTTTAGATCAGTGTTTTCAAACTATGGTCCGCAGACCACCTGTGGTCCTCGAGGTCTGCCCTTGTGGTCCTTCAAAAAAGGCAGAAGAAAAAATAAAATTCAAACGATTGTGTATCACACTATAGCTTAAAATCTCGAGTTTGGAAATGACACATGGTAATCGAATTTCACTTTTATCTCCCAGTACTGCATTTTATGAAATTTATTACCCTATCCATCTATGACTTCCCACTCTACTCTCAGGAACAAAAGAGGAATTTAAAGCACAATATATGTGGTGTTTCTCGACATCTTTTCCCTGCACATCTGGCACCGTGCCTGTAACCCAGCCAGGGACCACCCGAATTCATAACAGAAGACCAAAGTACCGAACCTTAATTCAATTTTAAAATATAAGTATGCTTACTTACCGGTACTGGCTTTTAACGAACCCGAAAGTTCATTGTCGCCCTCACATGAGCCCGCCATTGGTCTCTATCCTGAGCAAGATTAATCCAGTCTCTATCATCATATCCCACCTCCCTCAAATCCATTTTAATATTATCTTCCCATCTATGTCTCGGCCTCCCTAAAGGTCATTTTCTCCTCCGGCCTCCCAACTAACACTCTATATGCATTTCTGGATTCCCATACGTGCTACATGCCCTGCCCATCTCAAACGTCTGGATTTAATGTTCCTAATTATGTCAGGTGAAGAATACAATGCGTGCAGTTCTGTGTTGTGTAACTTTCTCCATTCTCCTGTAACTTCATCCCTCTTAGACCCAAATATTTTCCTAAGCACCTTATTCTCAAACACCTTTAATCTCTGTTCCTCTCTCAAAGTGAGAGTCCAAGTTTCACAACCATAAAGAACAACCGGTAATATAACTGTTTCATAAATTCTAACTTTCAGATTTTTTGACAGCGGACTGGATGACAAAAGCTTCTCAACCGAATAATAACAGGCATTTCCCGTATTTTTCTGTGTTAATGTAAGTATACTGGCATTAAAATATGCTACGAAAATGATAAATTTACTTTCGAAGGAAACAAGAGTAAGGTGGTCCACGGAACTGTTCCGACTTTAAAAAGTTGTCCCCACTTCAAAAAAGTTTGAGAAACGCTGTTTTAGATAAAAAGTTATACATTATAACATTGCACGTCATTTCAGTCTCAAGGTTTCTCAGTCACCTTGTAGAAGTTACTAATCGCAAGTTTTAGGTAAGACTCAAGATTTTCCCCTGTAGATAAGACGGCCTAGAATTCATAATCCGTTAGTGTGTCTGGACTGAGGCAGACAACAGAAGAATCGTAATTGCTTTAGTCCCCAGCTTGTGTAATGTGAGCATCTTGATGACAGAAGGAAAAAGCAGAAGAACGTAACATTGGCATATGTATATGTTGACATTTCCTCCAGTGGAACTACAATCATAGAGAAATGTTTCACTTCACCTGTGGTAAAGGTGGAAAACATTTCCCAGGAATTGCTAATGTTGGATCTAAATTCTGAACTTTCTCCCACTAGTTTATAGCAGTATGGGGATCATTCATGTAGCGCGTAAGTTCTTTGCACCATTGAAGAACCGGTGACAAAAGGAGTCAATCTGACATGAACATTATCAGATTCGAATACCTGTAACGCGAATATGAAAACGCGATATGTCAATATGCACAGTAAAATGTTAAATATTTCCCGACCATTCATATTTAATTTTATGGTGGTGAAAAAACGCGAAATTCTGGCCTATTCGTGAAATCTATTTTTATCCAAATATCTTGCATATTCGCGAGTTCAGGCGCAAGAGTACTGCTTTTCTCCTGCAATAGCTGTCATTTTTAGGTCTTCATCTTTGCACTTTCTACACAAAAATTTCCCTGTCTCACTGTATATAAAAATTTTTCAAATCTCTCACATTTCAATACAATTTTGTCTTAGCTGGAAGGATTTGCAAGCTTCATTCTTCTGGTAACCTTCCATCTACAAATTTCACTTCTTTCTCTCTTGCACTGGTTGAAATGCTCTGTTTCAAACGTAGATAAGGCAACGCAGCCCTGCAGAAAAGAGATTGTAATTACCTTTAATTTCTTCTGATGACTGAGATAATTTTCAAATCAACAAGAAAAACATAAAATTGAAAACTTCAGCAAAATACATACTGTATAGCCATAAATCTAATCTGAGACAAACTACTAAGAAAGTTCAACAACCAACAAACTTATCCCAATGCCATCTGCTGCAAAAGACAGGAAGTCAGCAAGTCCACATGTGCGTCTCGTCTAGCCTGGCAGACTAAACAAATGAATTCATCAACACGAAAATGTTAGCAACAATGAATGGAATAACATAAAAATTAACAACAATCGAACATCTGCTGAAAATCACGAGGAATGGAATTATGGCATCACCACAAGAACTTGGAGAGTTCCCCTGTCCCCTGCAGTAAACAGCACTTAGATACATTTATTAATTGTTAGTTATCGAGTTATGAAACTCTTCACAGAATAGTTCATGTCGGACACTCTGTATTTTAAGACAGCAACTCAAAATTAAAACATTTCAACTACATGGAAAAGATGAACTTAAAAAGTAATAGCTGGCACTATCATTCCATAGAATCTTGAGGACGGAACAAACTGTGCTATTGCTGGTTTTTTTTTTTTTTTACATTATGAACAAAAGAGGGTGAGTTCAAAAACTCCCTAAGTCACCTTCTTTTTCGTAATGTGTTTTTTATTGAAATGTATTGATTTGGACACATTTCATCCAGTTCTGGAAAGAAGTGTCCAAATCCATGCTCCTAACATATTTCGACAGCCTTAAAATATTCAGTCATTCCAATATAATTCCCAGTCCAGGACTTGGCAGGTTCAAGGAAGTGGAACAAATGTTCCCAGTTCGAGGACATTCTTTCCTACCTTGTGACCAGCATTTTGTGGTCATTGAAAAAATGAAAACAAATGTTGAGTCCATGGAAATGTATCAAGGATGGATTCAGTTAGTTGAAAAGAAAAATTCCCTGTTTATTCTGTAAAAGGTAATGAAATAATTGATTTTCAGAATGAATTTAAAATAGTTTTAAGAGCAGTGTCACAAACAAAATACAAGCAATCAGGTTCAGTAGGGACCATGTTGATACCACAATGAGTGGCATATCCCACAACATTTCAGAGTATTGAAACTTAATTCAGAGCCTGTAATTCCCTGCCAGAAACCTTACAAAGGATAGATTCCTATAAATGAAAAGATATTGAATTATGTGAAATCTTTGATGAAATTCTTACATAATGATGCTGTGAATTGCATTCAGTTACTTGTTGGTACTAGCGGTAATGTTAATGAGGATGGAGATTATGACCATGAATGTCAGTTTATAGGCTTCAGGTAATTCTTTATCCTTAATACACTAATTACCCTCTCTTCAATGCTTTTCCTTCATAAAAGTGAGTGATTTCAAATGTGTCTCATGTCCACAACTTTCAAATGTCGTTTAATAAGTCCTTAATGCACAAACTGATATAAAAACTTATGGAGCAATTGATATGATACTTGAAAAATTAAGTTTGTTTTAAAAAATACAGATTTATACAGTTTTTTCATTCCTGAAAAATTTACTTCTCTGGACTTGGGGAGTTTCTGAACTCACCATATCAAATTTTAAAAGAAGTTAGGCTTTAAGACTGATTACAGATCAAAGAATGATATAAATGATTGTATAGATTGTAAGAAAATCTGTACACGAAATTGTAACTATTGTTGGACCATCGGATCTAAGCCCCTTCAGCGCTGTCGTCGTTCTTGGAAAAGTTAACGCCTTTACTCACCCCATTCCACCTGTTTCTCTCCCACTACGTCAAACAGCAGGCCACGAACCTTGCCGAATAGGGATGTTGCCAAACTTCCGTCAAACAGTGTCATGTCTCTTGAATATTGCTTATAATACTGTAAGGTTAATTATTACTTATTCATAATTTAATTCAAGTAGGTCTAATGACGCTGATTCACTTATGCAAAATGCTATTACTTAATAATATTTCTTTCACCACTCCGTGCTACAGTATTCATGCTGAGTTGACAACACTGGACTGCAAGTGCAAATAAACTGTCCTGCAAGAAGGCCAAAATTGTGAGTAGTGGGGGAGAGAAAGGGAGAGAGATAGAAAAGAGAGAAATAGGAATACAGGGAGAGAAATGAATTGCTGAGGCTGAAAAGGAATTAAGGTTCAGTTCGCATATCTTACGGGGGCACAGATCCGATGGTCAGACTATACTGTTCTCAATAATAATTGCACCACATACATCACATTCCTTAATTGCATCATTTTTAATTATATATATATGTACTATATGTGTGTGCGTGTGTTATGAGTCCTATTAATTTCCTATTGTGTATATGTGTACAGTACACACATATTAATTGTATCATTTCTAGATATTGATTGTACCTCTGTTAATTGTTGATTAACTTAACACCAAATATTGTGAATACAGAGTCCTCAGAGGCTAACTCTGTTGAGAGGCAGTTCATTAAATAAATAATAGAACAATTAAATACAGGCAGAGAATGACACAAAAGTAAAATATGGCTGTGGAGTAATGTTTAGCATGCCTGACCATGAAACTGACGGGCCCAGGTTCAAATCCTGGATGGGACAAGTTACCTGGTTGAGGTTTTTTTCTCAGGTTTTCCCTCAACCCATTAGCCTAACTTTTGGCACTGGTTCCTGGACTCATTTCGCTGCATTATCTCTTTCATCTCATTCAGATGCTAGATAACCATAGCAGTTGATAAAGCATTGTAAAATAAACTACTAAAAGAAATAAATAAAATATTATGTAGTGGCTACATTTCTCTGTTGTACCATCAACATTCCTACCTCAATAAACTAATATTAGCTTTGGTTTTCCTGTGTTTCCCATTCACTGCCAATCTCCTCCAATTCTTTTCCACAGAGCTTTTTGAGAATTTCATGTTCTCATCTTCATTTTGGTCTTGCCCTCTGGTTTTACAACAGAAAAATATCCTTTTTTTAAGTGGTCCTTCATCCTTGTCACCTGATCAGTTCATTATACACAAAACTAACGAACACAGTGTCTCTAAATTAGACTAACAAACTTTGGGATCGGATACATAATCTCTTCATTCATTCAGTTCTGCCCAAAGGCAGGTCTTTTACTGCAAACCCAGCTTTCTCCACTCTCTCCCATTTTCTGCCTTCCTCTTAGTCTCCTCATATGATCCATATATCTTAATGTCGTCTATCATCTGATATCTTCTTCTGCCCCGAACTCTTCTCCCGTTCACCATTCCTTCCAGTGCATCCTTCAGTAGGCAGTTTCTTCTCAGCCAGTGACCCAGCCAATTCCTTTTCCTCTTCCTGATCAGTTTCAGCATCATTCTTTCTTCACCCACTCTTCCCAACACAGTTTCATTTGTTACTCTTATACAACACTTTTTGTTGAAGGGTTATTACATACACCTTCATCCTTAAAAAATTTGTAAGCTTAATACATTTTATTACCCTATATCCTTAATTCCTATTTTTTGGGGGGGGGGGAGGAATACCTATAGAGATTTTTTTTGAATTTGTGGAATTTAAACATTTTCGTTTTATTACTTGTACCAAACTGCTATTTAAAAATTACTCCAACGTTTTTAATAATTGGTACTACTTTTTTTTTTTTTATCTTAAATGAAATGTTTTTCTTTTTGTATTTCATTTCTGTAAAGATAGGTTAAAGATTGAGGTACAGTTTGTTGCTTTCACTAAGAAAAATGGCCATACAACATTTCATGAAATGTTCTAATTATAATTAATTGTGGAAGATGTGATGTAAGCAGTTTTCAACAACAGTTTTGAGAAAATGAGCAATAAAATTACAGATTGCTGGCTGAACTGTGTTTGCATGGCATGGCATAACTTGGTCTATTTTACGGACATCTTAACATTTCTTTCACAGATATAAAGCTAGAGTTCATATTAAATTAATATAATAAAAATGAACATTGAATTTTCTCTTTTTTCCCCTTTGAAGGTGTATGTAACGCCTTTATAAAAAAATGGGGTGTGATGTTTTGTTTCGGTTTTTAGGTCATTAACTTGTAGTAGTGCACCGTAACTGTTATAAATGTTGACGACAATATCATATTGTGTCCTTAACTAGACAATGTATCTTTTAGGACAAGATTGAGGTAATAAGTAATTACTAATTAAAAAATTAATTAATTTAAAGAAAACAATGTTGCAGTTATGACCCAAAAAATGAACAAAAGAAAAGGAAGAACACGTACTGCACTGTTAAATTAACAATCTGTACCGCATTTGTTCCTTAAAAAAAGTGTTTAAAAAAGGTTATCTGTTCGATCCTTAAGCTTGTCAGTCCAATTTAGTGACACCCTATATAGGTACTGTATTACCTCCATTACTTCCCATCCAATTCCCTGTGTTATACGAGTATGTACAGTACATTATTTTACTGAAAAATAATTTTAGTCATTTTCTGTTTTGGTCTTATGCTGTTAGTAACTAAAGTACAATTCAAAGGGAGCCCGCCTGCTAGAGCAAACAGTCTTATTTCTGCCTATCAGTGTTCAATGATTTGTCCGATATTAAAATTAAGCTTCAAGAGAACAGAACACTTTTGTTGTACCCTAGTCTGAACTTTCAATGTATTTTACTTTTCCTAAAGTTACAGCATACCCTTATCCTGGAGACATAAGCACGGTTCTTTCTTTTTCTTCAAGGATTCATTACCATTTTACTCACCCCAAAACACCGACATTATCTGCCACTTCGTCTTCAGCAACTTCCTTCTTAACTTCAGGCAGATAGTCTGACTCTGCCTGTAATAAGAACAGTGACAATATATATCTTCATTCTAGCAATCAAAATTATTATTATTATTATTATTATTATTATTATTATTATTATTATTATTATTATATATAAAATCACATCTAGTAACAAACTATTAAAATTATTTTCAGAAAGGAATCACTATGTAAACACAGAAACGACTTACGCAACGAGTACCGGGGTCTAGGGAACTACCAAATATTAAATCACTAACTTCCACTGATTAGCTTCTGAGGAGTTCAAATAAAACAAACAATTTCCTTTACATAAATATCTTTCTTTTTGGTTCTTTCCCAAGATGGTTCATTGGACATTCACATAACCACTACACTAACTCACCTCAGTTTCAGTGTTCACCGCTACAAATATGAAGGGCACTGCAGCTGCTTCCTCCTCCTTCACCTCCTCGTCCTCCTCCTCCTCGAATTCATTGTGTGATTTAGATTCATTTGCAACTTCTCCAAAAATGTTGGACAGTGTTTGTAATCCGTCGACTGCCATGAGCTCCACTTTTATAACCTCCATCTTGACCTACACACAAGAATTCACAACACTATGAACACAAGCATATGTATACAAGTACACTCGTGAATAATGAAAGTAATGACCACGTGCAATATTTTGCCCAGAATGCATATAGAGTGTTAGTTGGGAGACCGGAGGGAAAAAGACCTTTGGGGAGGCCGAGACGTAGATGGGAGGATAATATTAAAATGGATTTGAGGGAGGTGGGATATGGTGATAGAGACTGGATTAATCTTGCACAGGATAGGGACCGATGGCGGGCTTATGTGAGGGCGGCAATGAACCTCCGGGTTCCTTAAAAGCCATTTGTAAGTAAGTAAGTAAGTAAGTAAGTATTTATCACCAGAAAGTACATGTAATTCCACAATCAATACAAGCCAAGCCATTTATAACAAATGACAATATAAATAGAATTACAATAGTGCACTGCCTATTGATATACTCAAAGATCCTACAATGTGTACTGATCTAGATGTTGAAGCTACAGCATCAGAACCATCTTCAGTTACAAGCTGGAGCATGCGTATGTTTGGCAACACTGAGTGGAGGCGAAACAGGGCACGAGTTTTGACAGTATAGTGCTTTGGTTTCGTTGTCACTGTACATTTTAGACATTAATATATACAAAAGTACGTGGATATCATGAAAATTCAGAGTACTGATGTATGTAATTTATTACGGAATCCGAAATGGTATTTTATTTGAGTTTCAGAAACCACACAAGTACTTACTGTACATATAAAGACTGTGCATTAAAATAACTTAAAAAAATTAAAGGCATACATGTTTTATATTGATGGTATAAGGGGAAATAAATACATAAAGAATGTACAAAAAATAAATAATTCAATAAAGCAATAATGATGTACTTTCGCAGTACTGTATTTCAATCAATTAATCAGTATGTAGCTAGTAAATTAACAATATTTTGCTGCTTTATGTTGTTTCCCCTCTACCATGAAAGCTCTAGGATATCATGTACATTTTAATCCCATACAATTATCTGTCGTGCTTTTCTACCAATATTTCAGATGCCCAGGAAGCCAGTTTTGGTTTGAACCTGGCCAGTCACCATAACAATACTGTTCTCCCAAATTATTTGTTATAAACTTTTTAAAATGTAATTTTAAATAAATATAACTACAGAAGACAAATCAAGAATTTAAACTATATATATATATATATATATATATATATATATATATATATATATATATATATATATATATATATATATATATATATATATATACACATAACATAATACATAACAAAACGCATCATTATCTATTAAGTAGGCCTATGTGCCAATTAACCTAAACTTAACTGAACTTTAAATCCTGTAAATACTAAGTGAAAAGAAACATGTTTATAAGTAATTTAAAAAAAATCAATCTTGAAAACCAACAGAGTGAGTGTGTAAATTTTAGATGGCTCTGACTGATGGAATCATAGAATAGGCGTTTACAATGAACCACCACCTTTATAATTACCTGAGCAACTTTATTGACAAATATGGCAGGAAGAACCTACAACTTGGCTGGAATTTTTCTGCTAGGCTACAAATCTCTTGGACCTCACAAGAAGAAAAGCAGTAAACGCAACTTCATCATGAAGAGAAAAATGCGGTACCAGTATAAAGCATTTTCTTATATGTTAGTTATTAAATACGACAATCTAATAGTTTCTGTAAAATATACCTTTAGTATTTACCACAGGACATGTTTCACTTTATCACTTTTCCATATTAAATTCAGTAACACTGCTAAAAAGCCAATGCATGTTGTGGAAAATGGTACGAGGTAGAGAAAATCTGAGCTCAGATTTGGGTTCAGCACCTCAAGATACAATAAATGTAGCGTACATTTTTAGAAAAGTTTTATGACCCTTAATTTTGCAGGCTTATGTTAATAATTCCTTCTGTAACAATTGCAGAAATTAAGGATATGCATATTATACAACCAGCATTCCTTATTGAAGACAATTATAAAGTGATAAAAAAAAACACACACACACACACACACACACACACACACACACACACACACACACACACACACACACACACACACACACACACACACACACACACACACACACACACACACACACACACACACACACACACACACACACACACACACACACACACACACACACACACACACACACACACACACACACACACACACACACACACACACACACACACACACACACACACACACACACACACACACACACACACACACACACACACACACACACACACACACACACACACACACACACACACACACACACACACACACACACACACACACACACACACACACACACACACACACACACACACACACACACACACACACACACACACACACACACACACACACACACACACACACACACACACACACACACACACACACACACACACACACACACACACACACACACACACACACACACACACACACACACACACACACACACACACACACACACACACACACACACACACACACACACACACACACACACACACACACACACACACACACACACACACACACACACACACACACACACACACACACACACACACACACACACACACACACACACACACACACACACACACACACACACACACACACACACACACACACACACACACACACACACACACACACACACACACACACACACACACACACACACACACACACACACACACACACACACACACACACACACACACACACACACACACACACACACACACACACACACACACACACACACACACACACACACACACACACACACACACACACACACACACACACACACACACACACACACACACACACACACACACACACACACACACACACACACACACACACACACACACACACACACACACACACACACACACACACACACACACACACACACACACACACACACACACACACACACACACACACACACACACACACACACACACACACACACACACACACACACACACACACACACACACACACACACACACACACACACACACACACACACACACACACACACACACACACACACACACACACACACACACACACACACACACACACACACACACACACACACACACACACACACACACACACACACACACACACACACACACACACACACACACACACACACACACACACACACACACACACACACACACACACACACACACACACACACACACACACACACACACACACACACACACACACACACACACACACACACACACACACACACACACACACACACACACACACACACACACACACACACACACACACACACACACACACACACACACACACACACACACACACACACACACACACACACACACACACACACACACACACACACACACACACACACACACACACACACACACACACACACACACACACACACACACACACACACACACACACACACACACACACACACACACACACACACACACACACACACACACACACACACACACACACACACACACACACACACACACACACACACACACACACACACACACACACACACACACACACACACACACACACACACACACACACACACACACACACACACACACACACACACACACACACACACACACACACACACACACACACACACACACACACACACACACACACACACACACACACACACACACACACACACACACACACACACACACACACACACACACACACACACACACACACACACACACACACACACACACACACACACACACACACACACACACACACACACACACACACACACACACACACACACACACACACACACACACACACACACACACACACACACACACACACACACACACACACACACACACACACACACACACACACACACACACACACACACACACACACACACACACACACACACACACACACACACACACACACACACACACACACACACACACACACACACACACACACACACACACACACACACACACACACACACACACACACACACACACACACACACACACACACACACACACACACACACACACACACACACACACACACACACACACACACACACACACACACACACACACACACACACACACACACACACACACACAAAATAAATTTTCTCCCCTAAAACTTCACTAAGATGTACCATACTTGAAAACTTATTTTACAGAAATTCTTAAATTTTCGTATTTCTATCCATTGGGCAGCAGGATTTATGTACCCATAGAGGGATTTAACCGTAAGTTCACACTTCGGACTTTTACAGACAGGCAATATAATATATGGACCTTCGTGACGTATGCCTAGCATCATGTATTGTAGTGCAGTACATTATATGAAATTTTGTTATGTTTCTTAACATGATACAGCCCTACATTGTGTAACACAGCTTCCTGTACTCAGGGATTCAGCATGGGAAATCAAACTGCCACGGTGGTCTAGTGCCTAGGGCACTGGACTTATAATCCTGTAGACACGGGTTCGATCCTGGCATACTCCAGATTTATAACTTAATTTGCGCAACCCCGTGGTCCAGGTAACACAGAAGTTTTCTCTGGGGGTTCCCGCTCCCCTGTGGCATCTCGACAAATCTCCATCACCAACTCGTCTGATTGTGGGTGTAGTGTAGACCAGCCTCCTGTGGTGCACCCTGGGCAACCACTCTGTCGGTAAACTGGTCTACACAACTGGCTTCATATGAGTGGATGACCAACAGTCAAGTGCCCACCATTAGTAACAAAATAATAGTTATAATGGGAAATAATAATTTGTAAACCCTACTATATAACCCATACCTTATGTTTCATAGGAACATTTTATAAGGTAAAATGTTAAGGGATTAAAAGGCACCAAAATGCACCATTACTAAGTTCAGGGAAATTAAATTAAATACAATCTAAAATGTAGTAACTTGATTTGCTTTATTTAACTTGTTTCTTCTAAAGGCAATTGTTTTTTATTTCCTTTGTATTTGACCTCGAGTTTCATAGGGCCATGGCGGCACAAATAACACAAAATTAAAATAACACTTGATACATTAGGTAAAATCAAGCATACATGCACAATTTTATTTAATTAATTTCTCAAAATCTCTTAAGAAAATGAAATAATGCATTCTGATGAACTTTTATAAAATAATTTTCTTTATAAAATTATATCCAATAAATGGGGAAGGCAGTATTTACAAATAATTGACTACCGGTATCCATGTTAAACGTCTATGAAAGTAAACTGTGTTACACATCATACACCGCTATGTACACCCTTACAAAAATAATATGTTATGTTTATTGTTGTTATGTTTTATTTAACGACGCTCGCAACTGCAGAGGTTATATCAGCGTCGCCAGATGTGCCGGAATTTTGTCCCGCAGGAGTTCTTTTACATGCCAGTAAATCTACTTACATGAGCCTGTCGCATTTAAGCACACTTAAATGCCATCGACCTGGCCCGGGATCGAACCCGCAACCTTGGGCATAGAAGGCTAGCGCTATACCAACTCGCCAACCAGTTCGACTATTATGTTTATCTTTTGTTTATCTTGATTCGTATTTCTTCATTAGGGCTAAATAGTTAGGCCTACGTTAAGTCCAGTGGCGGCTCGTGGGTATTAAATTAAGGGGGGCTGCATACAAAAATAAACCAAGCAACTTACTTTATTTAAAGATTAGTTCCACGCGCCTTATCTTGTAAGTTGTGTTTAAATGAGGCAGGCTCATGTCAGTAGATTTACTGGCATTTAAAAGAATCCTGCGGGACAAAATTCCGGCACACCGGCGATGCTGATATAACCCCTGCTGTTGCGAGTGTCGTTAAATAAACCATAATTTAATTTTTTATATGCAGATTTGAACCTTAGAAATATCTAACTGGCGATGTTGTAGTTGGTTGTATAATATATCTACATGATACATCAATAAATGAAAAAAATAACTGAGCCAGAAATTGAATTCAGGATATTCAAGAGTACGCACCAGGACGCTTGCCTCATTTATTGTGATGTTGTTAGATGTTTCAGATTCCATTATGGTTTGAAAACATTCTAGCAATGGCTCCTTCTTCTCATGAACATTTACTGTTCTTATTTTAAATCCATCTTGTTGCCCCAGCTGATGGAATTGTCTTTGAAACACATTAATCTAATACAGATCGAGAGAAGAAAGCAGGGGTACTGGATAAATTATCAAAAAATACGCGAGCCTTTGTATTTTGTTTAGCTGCTCTTTCCATTATGAGATTCAACTGATGGGCACTTAATTTCACATTTCTCCTGAATTGTTAAGGTACTGAACTGAATAGACGGTAAATATTGTACCGAATTAGGTTAAACGAGCGTTGAGCGGATTCCGCCGATTTTGGAATAGACACTGACGCACTTAGGTTAGGTTAGGTTAGGTTAGGATAGGTTAGGTTAGTTTAGGCTTTTATTATCCCGTCAAGATGAAGGTAAAAGCGATTGAGTGTGATTTTTTGTTTTATATGTTGCCAGTTCAAGTACGTCGGTGTCTATTCCAAAATCGGCGGAATCCGCTCAACGCTCGTTTCACCCAGAATTAAACATTGCTGCACTTGTTATACTCACAACGTTAAAGAAAATGTATTTAAAACTGCGCGCTACTGACAAACTGCTGCAAATTTTGCAGCGCCTGGAAACTCTGGATTCATGGCAAGGGGCTAGCAGAGGGAGGGGTAAAACTAACGCGCAAAGCATCCGAGACGAGACTGGCAGCTCCAGGGGAGGAAGTGGCTTCACCCATAGTCCTTGTCTCTGGTTTCGCTCTGTCAGCTCCAGAGGAGGAAGTGACTTCACTAACGATTGCATGCCACGTCATTGAGAGCGAAATTTAAAAAAAAATTCGAGCCGCTAAATAGAGACTGTATAATAAATGTTTTTCACAACATAAAACGAGACAAGAGCCACAAATGTCTGGGGGTGCTGCAGCTCCGCAGCCCCTCTTCGAAACCCGGTCTGGTTAAGTCTGAAGATAAGATTCATAATAATTTACTCGATGGCCATTCTTAAAAGATTTGCTTTTCTCTACATTTACAACGTAATTTCCATACAGTTCAATTTTCAATAGGAATTAAGCTCGATTCACATTATACGTCACATCAACGTCATGTCACGGACAAGCAGCGTTGTATCAAAACATTGTACAACGCATCTTATATGGTACCGTTCACATATACAGCCAACGGCATGGACCGTCTGGGGTTCTGGAGGAGAATGTTTTGACGTGACTGAACCTGTACGTGGACGGTTTTTTCTGCTAGACTCTAGCAGCACCGTTAAACATTAACATGTCGTAGCTGCTATGAGAGACAATCATATATAAATGTCTAAGGAAAGTATAGAAAAAATTTGGAATCAAAATCTTTTTTGGAAAAAAAAAAAAAAAAAAAAAAAAAAAAAAAAAAAAAAAAAAAAAAAAAAAAAAAACGAACTTCGAAGTCACCCGTTCAAAATAAGACATTGACATTCTCAAAAGTAATGAGCGACAAACTTTTCACGTTAGATGTGGGTTCAAAGCGAGAGAAATGTTTAGAAAAAATGAAAATTACTTTTAAAAGTGGCTGATATTCAAAACCTGTACCGGTTTGCGAGTTTAATGCGGGGGTTTGCGTGACGGACTTTCTTTTGCAGAGCGACAACTTTTATCTGCTAGAACTGCGGAGTCTCATAGAAATCATCGGTCTGATTCGAAATTTGTGTTCAAAATATTTCCATTGCTTAAGATTTTCGAGTTAACCGTGAGTTTTGAAATGTAATTAAAATATTCCTAGTACAGAATATAAATAACATCTATGTTAATTAAACACTAGTATGGCATAATTTGAAATTGAGAAAAAAGAAAAGAAAGAATTTATTATTGTCTTACTGACATTATTATTATTATTA
Organism: Periplaneta americana; assembly: GCF_040183065.1. NCBI lineage: Eukaryota > Metazoa > Arthropoda > Insecta > Blattodea > Blattidae > Periplaneta > Periplaneta americana. The sequence goes on along the minus strand of NC_091132.1, from coordinate 170,924,270 downwards.
TTATTATTATTATTATTATTATTATTATTATTATTATTATTATTGCTTACCTACAAATGGCTTTTAAGAAACCCGCAGGTTCATTGTCGCCCTCACATAAGCCCGCCATCGATCCCTATCCTGAGAAAAATTAATCCAGTCCCTACCATCATATCCCACTCCCTCAAATATATTTTAATATTATCCTCCCATCTACATCTCGGCCTCCCCAAAGAACTTTTTCCCTCCGGCCTCCCAACTAACACTCTATATGCATTTCTGGATTCGCCCATACGTGCTACATGCCCTGCCCATCTCAAACGTCTGGATTTAATGTTCCTAATTATATCAGGTGAAGAATACAATGCGTGCAGTTCTGCGTTGTGTAACTTTGTTCATTCTACTGTAACTTCATCCCTTTTAGCCCCAAATATTTTCCTAAGAACCTTATTCTCAAACACCCTTAACCTCTGTTCCTCTCTCAAAGTAAGAGTCCAAGTTTCACAACCATACAGAACAACCGGTAATATAACTGTTTTATAAATTCTAACTTTCAGATTTTTTGACAGCAGACTAGATGACAAGTCTTCTCAAACGAATAATAACACGCATTTCCCATATTTATTCTGAGTCTAATTTCCTCTCGAGTGTCATTTATATTTGTTACTGTTGCTCCAAGATATTTGAATTTTTCCATCTCTTCGAAGGATAAATCATTATTATTATTATTATTATTATTATTATTATTATTATTATTTATTGTTATTATTATTATTATTTAAAAAATTGAAATCAGAGCGATGATTTCTATGAGAATCCGCAGTTCTAGCAGATAAAAGTTGTCGCTCTGCATAAGAAAGTCCGTCACGCAAACCCCCGCATTAAACTCGCAAACCGGTACAGGTTTTGAATATCAGCCACTTTTAAAAGTAATTTTCATTTTTTCTAAACATTTCTCTCGCTTTGAACCCACATCTAAAGTGAAAAATAAAAAAGTTCGTCGCTTATCAACTTTTGATATTTCAATGCCTATTTTGAACTGGTGACTTCGAAGTTAGTATTTTTTTTCTCACTGTCCATAAAAGATTTTGATTGCAATTATTTTCTTTGCTTTCCTTAGACATTTATATATGAATCCTAAAAATTACAATGCAATTGATTTTCTCTCATTGGACCTACGGCATTGTTTGAGAGCATAACTACTTCTCATTCTTGATGACGCCGGGAAACTGACGGTCACTTGCCGTTAAGTGTGAATGAGTTTGCATTGGACGTAACGGTGACGTTGATTTTCCGTATAATGTGAATCGAGCGTCGACCTTAAGCCAAGGAACGAAAGCAATCGTGAGGATGACATATTTGTGATGAAAGATTCCGCTCGAACGTAATTTGTTGTTAAACAAATGCAAGCGCTGAATGCATATTTGATTTTCGAACATTGTTCGGCGAGCGGAGTTTTATGTCGTAGTAATGTGTTACGCCTAATTTATTCGTGAAATAGAGTCTTTAAGCAGTGTTAATTTGTAGTATATTAGGGAAATCGGATTTTAGTATGAAGGCAGGAAGATGTAAGCAAGAATTATCTGTGATACGAACTTTTTAATTCTAATACGTGATACGAAAACTTTTGAATACGGATTCAGAACATGGCAGAAAGGACGCTTCGTTTCAAAGGTAATGTACTGTGTCTAAGAATGATTTATTGCTTATTATTTGACTGTCATTTATGTATTTTGTTTGAAACTTATGCCAAACTAACAGAACCAGTGCAAATTATGTGTTCGGATATTTTTTAAATCATTTCCCACCAACTAGCTTTATATAGTTCGCGCAAAATTAAGTATGATGGAAGGTCAATGAACCTTTGACAAAGGAATGACATCATGGCGGATTATAAAACAATGGCAACGAAAAATAATGTAATGTAAAGAAACACCCGTTAGTCGCTAAGTGTTGACAATTTCTAAACTAACCATAATAATATAACTGCGCGAAATATAAAATAGAACTCATTTTAAGATATTATGTATTGCGAAATACGTGTTTTAGGAAATAATGGGCGTAAATGAGTAATGACATACAATGTTGCGTACCGTGTCAGAAATGTCACTTAGTGGTAGCGAATGAAATGGTCGATGTGACGTTGATGAATGATAAAGGATTCTGGTCCGTCCTTCAGTAAATAAGTAAATAAATAACTAAACAAAAAATGAAATGAATAGGCCTATAAAAGTACATAAAGTAAATAATTAATTGAATTAAGTAAATAATAAATGATTGAATCATTAAATAACATATAAAAGTATTCTTCCGTCTACATTCACAGGCTACGCAAATTCAGTTTGATTGACCTATAGACATAGTAACAGCGTTTCGAATTTGCGTTAATAATCTGTCAAAATTCTATTAATATATTTAGTCGACCTGGTTGGCAAGTTGGTATAGCGCTGGCCTTCTATGCCCAAGGTTGCGGGTTCGATCGCGGGCCAGGTCGATGGCATTTAAGTGTGCTTAAATGCGACAGGCTCATGTCAGTAGATTTACTGGCATGTAAAAGAACTCTTGCGGGACAAAATTCCGGCACATCCGGCGACGCTGATATAACCTCTGCAGTTGCGAGCGTCGTTAAATAAAACATAACATTTAACATTAATATATTTATATAAATAGGCCTACTTTCAATTACGAATGCTAATTGTAAAATAATTTGCTCCAAGAGTTCCTAATTAAAATAAATTCTGCTTTCATAAAAAAAAATACCACAGTAGTATTTTCATTACTTACCAAGTTATTTCCGGTAATCTACAGTATGTGAATATAACTTGTAATTAGTTTGGGTTTATACCAGTTTGTTGCAAAATAAAAGAAAATCTAGAATTATTTCATATGATGTGACGTGAAAAAAAAATGGAATGCAACACAAGAAACAATATTACTAATTTTATTGTTATAACACTGATTGGTAAATAGAGATCGTAAACTGGTTCAGATTTCCATTTAGGCCTGCTTAAGATAACGGTGCGCAGTAAGATAAAATGCAAATATGACAATATTCGCGTTCATATACAATGTAAACATAAAATATCATCGGTAACATAACCTCAAATTAATCTGGTAAAACAAAAATTTAGTTTGCCTACAGCAAGAGTCTAATAGATCAGACCATATGTCGACAAGCATTTGTAGGTATACATGTGACCCAATGGAAGACAGTGTGACGTCACACCCCTAGCAACAGTGCGCCGTGTTTCAAAACAACTTTCCTGTTGCATTGCTAGGCGAAGCATAATAAGAAAAATGGTTAGGCTATGTGTTTTGCTCCAAAATGCTCTCGCTACAGTGAGAGGGGCAGTTGTTCATTCCTAAGGTTTGCCATATAATGAAAGATTGAAAATAATTTGTATACGGAATATAAGTGAAATCTCGTATATCGTATATGTACGCTCATCAGAACCCCATCTAGGCTATGCAAGCTCGGAAAGCAACATAATATGGAACGGTATCTTATGACCTACAACAAATGCATTAAAGCTTATATAGTCTTCATTATTTTCCACAGGAGGAAGTACAGAGTACTCTTCAAAAGCTCTCTCATCTATAGTCCCCCCCCCTTCCAAAAAAAAAAAGTTTTATATTTAAACAAAATATATATATATATATATATATATATATATATATATATATATATACGAGTATAATTACTAGATTTTAAAAATCTAGAGCCACCAGAGGGCAACATATAGTGCATATAAGCTCCACAACACCACGAAAGAATTGCTTTGCCCCTGCAAGTGGACTATATCCTGGAAATACAGAGTGTAACAAAAGTTTCTGTAACAGTATGTTAAAATTATTCTCTTGTTTAGTTTCCATTTTCTCGGAACCATGACCAAATTTTATGGTGTAGGAGTTGGAACTACTTGATTGTGGTGTGATGCAATCCTTTATTAATAATTTGGTTGAAAACGTGATAATTACCATCAAATATTAAAAAAAAAAAAAAAACTAAAACTTTTATACTGTACCAGAAACTTTTGTTACACTCTGTACAATAAGCAAACTGTAGTTAACCGTGAAATACATGATGGTACTAGAAGACCTTATCTTAGCAGATACGGGGTTCATTATAAATGATGTAAACATACCACCTTCCTTTCTACACCACAGTTTACACACATGCAGATGGAAGAAAAAAAATTGTTATAGGATTAGGATTCATTTGATCGAGAAAGAAGAGAGTGAAATGTTATCAAATCACTGATTTCATACTAAAATCACTGTTCCAATACTGAAACAAAAGTGTGACAAATGTGTGTTGCACTTAAACATTTTTCAAAATCCTCTTCTTGAAAGAAGTAGAACACCTGTACCTGTATTAAGGCAACAGTTAATCCAATTAAGCTAGGTACTGCTACATTACAAATTCGATTGTAATACGTAACTTATCTCCTAATATTACAATTTAATGTAGCTAGGCATTTAAGCCTTTCAGATACATCCAAAGATAGACAGACAGACATATTTATTCATTCTGTAACATTCTTATAGTTGCTTTACAGCTAGAATAAGGAACATGTCAAATTCTTATGTGTAATAGGTTATATAAAATGCAGATATGGTTAATTACCGTATAAATTTATGTATTAAATATATATAGAGGATTATTACAATAATATTTATGATTAATGAACCCGGAGGTTCATTGCCGCCTCACACAAGCCCGCCATCGGTCCCTATCCTGAGCAAGATTAATCCAGTCTCTACCATCATATCCCACCTCCCTCAAATACATTTTAATATTATCTTCCCATTTACGTCTCGGCCTTCCCAAAGATCTTTTGCCCTCCGGCCTTCCAACTAACACTCTATATGCATTTCTGGATTCGCCCATACGTGCTACATGTCCTGCCCATCTCAAACGTCCACACCTGTGGAGTAACGGTCAGCGCGTCTGGCTGCGAAACCAGGTGGCCCGGGTTCGAATCCCGGTCGGGGAAAGTTACCTGGTTGAGGTTTTTTCCGGGGTTTTCCCTCAACCCATTACGAGCAAATGCTGGGTAACTTTCGGTGCTGGACCCCGGACTCATTTCACCAGCATTATCACCTTCATATCATTCAGACGCTAAATAACCTAGATGTTGATACAGCGTCGTAAAATAACCCAATAAAATAAATAAAATCAAACGTCTGGATTTTATGGTCCTAATTATGTCAGGTGAAGAATACAATGCGTGCAGCTCTGTGTTGTGTAACTTTCTCCATTCTCCTGTAACTTCATCCCTCTTAGCCCCAAATATTTTCCTAAGAACCTTATTCTCAAACACCCTTAATCCTCTCTCAAAGTGAGAGTCCAAGTTTCACAACCATATAGAACAACCGGTAATATAACTGTTTTATAAATTCTAACTTTCAGATTTTTTGACAGCAGACTAGAAGACAAAAGCTTCTCAACCGAATAATAACAGGCATTTCCCATATTTATTCTGCGTTTAATTTCCTCCCGAGCGTCATTTATATTTGTTACTGTTGCTCCAAGATATTTGAATTTTTCCACCTCTTCGAAGGATAAATCTCCAATTTTTATAGTTCCATTTCGTACTATATTCTGGTCACGAGACATAATCATATACTTAGTGTTTTCGGGATTTACTTCCAACCCAATCGCTTTACTTGCTTCAACTAGAATTTCCGCGTTTCCCCTAATCGTTTGTGGATTTTCTCCTAACATATTCACGTCATCCGCATAGACAAGCAGCTGATGTAACCCGTTCAATTCCAAACCCTCTCTGTTGTCCTGGACTTTCCTAATGGCATACTCTAGAGCAAAGTTAAAAAGTAAAGGTGATAGTGCATCTCCTTGCTTTAGCCCGCAGTGAATTGGAAAAGCATCAGATAGAAACTGGCCTAATAATAATAATTATAATTAATATTATTAATAATAATAATAATAATAATAATAAAATTTGTTTATTTGTTTACTTATTTATTTATATTTGATATTTATATGCTGGATAACAGCTGTTTGCCAATAAAAGACCAGCACGGTGATACAAATAATAATAATAATAATAATAATAATAATAATAATAATAATAATAAAATTTGTTTATTTATTTCTTTACTTATTTATTTATATTTGATATTTACGTGCTAGATATCAGCTGCTTGCCAATAAAAATCCAGCACACTGATACAAATTAACATAATAACAATAATAGGCCTAATAATAATAATAATAATAATAATAATAATAATAATAATAATAATAATAATTTGAAATAAGTAGGTAAATTAATTTGTAATGTTAATCACTGGATGCATATAAATAAAAATAAAACTAACAATACTGGTAAAATATAAATAAAGAATCTTGAACGAAGAATTTTCCTCTAATGTATGATATATTATATATGAGAATAATAGTATTATTGCCAAGAGCAAACTAAGTCCATACATTGAAAGGATCGAATTTGCAGCCATGCATGTTGACATTTTTAATGCATCTGGAGACTGGTGAAAGAAATTTTGAATTTCTATTATAGAAAAGTTTGTGAGCTCTCATATCTTTCGACGGAATACGTAAGGTAATATTATATGAGGAGGAGTCATAGGATATATCACCCTTGAGGACCTTACAAAAGAACAGATAATCTAACTCATGGCGTCTAGCATATAAGTTTTGACAATTAAAATATTCGCATTTTCTCTCGTAACTATACCCGGAGTTGATGGGCAGAAATCTGAATGAATGTAAGATATAAATTTTCTTTGTATATTTTCTAATTTAGCTGAATCTGTAGTTGTAATCGAGTTTCAAGCTACAGATGCATATTCGAGTTTAAATAATAATGATAATAATAATAATAATAATAATAATAATAATAATAATAATAATAATAATATAGACTATTCGGTATCTTGTGAAACCTACCTGTGCATGAGGAGAAGGTAAAAGTGGACTGAGAAGCTTCCCTCCCTCACTACGCTTCAACTTCCTAGCTAGCTAGCTCACTTACCTCAAACATAAGATTCTTACTGTGAGCCATGGCACACGAATCCATTAATTGGTTTCACGAGATAATAATAATTGCGTACTGTGTTAGTAACAGTGTAATGGTCTCGGTTACTATAGAAACACACATTCTAAAAGATAATATGAAACCATACAGAGAAATATTGTGTTTGGTCAAAAAAAAAAAAGAGTAAATTTGGTGCGAGAATATGTCAGATCAGTCACGAAGTAAAAGCATAACAATTTTTAACAACAAAGGTCAGTCTGTCTTACTTAAAAAGGTAGAGGTGAAGATATCCCCGTAATATGCCATGAAGGCACTTGGGGGGGCATGGAGGTAGAGCCCCTTGCACTAGAATGAGGTGATGTGGTCAGCACCACGCTCTGACTGCCTTTTACCCCCGGGAAAGACCCGGTACTCAATTTTATAGGAGGCTGACTGAACCTCGGGGCCATTCTGAAAGTTTGGCAACGAGAAAAAAATCCTGTCACCACCTGGGATCGAACCCCGGACCTTCCAGTCCGTAGCCAGCTGCTCTACCAACTGAGCTACCCGGCCGGCACTGTTTTACTTAAAGCCTAAATAATTCTTCTTAAACACTGCCAAAGGCACTGCAAACGGTACAAATGGGTCATGTCAACAAAATGATTATTTTTAAGTGCATTTTGTAGATAGTGTAAACACAGGAAATTAAAAAAATTGTACCAGTAATAAAAATTAAGCTATTTCCAGATTTTCCCTACAGCAATTTACAGAAACTTTACCTTTGAATAAGAAATAAGTTACACATTCATGTTCTCTGATGCATTATAAAGAACAATAATTCCATTATGTCTTCATTTTTTCGTTTATTTCACTGTAAATTTACGGGGTAAATTGGCCAGACTTTCAGTTTGTGGTGGAAATATTGCTTTTGAAAATATTTAATATTTCTGTCTATGGTTTGCATGTATACAGCAATGATTTATATTAAATGTAGAGGCGTTAGGCCTAGGTTATAGTGAAATAACCAAATGCCTGTACATTAACAGCCATGTAATGAGGTGGGCACACTCTTTTCTTACGCCCAACACTACTGAAACTGTTATGACAGTACATTGTTACTCTGGGGGAAAATGTTTGTAATATTAAATATTTCTATTGAATAGCATGTGATTTATGTTAGTCCACACCTGTGGAATAACGGTCAGCGCATCTGGCTGCAAAACCAGGTGGCCCGGGTTCGAATCCCGGTCGGGGCAAGTTACCTGGTTGAGGTTTTTTTCGGAGTTTTCCCTCAACCCAATACGAGCAAATGCTGGGTAACTTTCGGTGCTGGACCCCGGACTCATTTCACCGGCATTATCACCTTCATATCATTCAGACGCTAAATAACCTAGATGTTGATACAGCATCGTAAAATAACCCAAAAAAAAAAGATTTATGTTACATTTGTGTTGTCTTCAACTTAAACATTACAGTTTAAATATGATTCATGAATTGAGCCCAAGTCTATAAGCGACCAAGTACAAAAACCACATTTTCAGATAACTGAAAAAAATGTCTGTTGTTAATTATTGTCGGTTAAAACAATAAAGTTTACATTATTACTTCCGACCAGCCTCATGGTCTAGTGGTCAGAGCTTCTGGCTATAGTTCATGAGGTCCCGGGTTTGATTCCTGGATAGAGCACAGGAATTTTTCCTCAAAGGGGATTATTCCTGTGTTCGTCCATGGTCTGGAATTTAGGTTAAGTTTAGATTTAAGACCTCTCTTGCACCACATTATCATAATCATCCTATCACATCATCGGGGTAATGTAACTCCGCCTTCCAGGCGCCCCAACCTCAGAAGTGGGTTACAACTAAGCCACGGCCAGGAGAGAAGACCAGAAATGTCGAAAGACAACCTGGTGTCATTGGATAATAATAACATTATTACTTCCTGACAGGCTTAATGTTAGTATGGTATTGCTCATTTACAGAGGGTTGAGGCAGGTAAAAATGAACACAACTAACCTGTAACAAATATAAGAAATCTCATGTCACCACCATCTGTTGTATGCTATCGTCTGGCAGCACAGTTTCCATGAAGCAGCTGCTCCTGAATATCTGGCACACTTCTCTACAGGCTTTACTCAGGTCTTTTAGAGGCATGTTGGGTCCGTTAAGTATAGTATCAATCAAATAGTGTAAGTTCTTACAGTCAGTTACTTAACAGTATCACATGCATTGAACGTTTATGTTATTACATGAAATACTATTTACAAATTATGACAAACGTTTTCACCAATAAATTTGGCATCTTCAGGTCACGTTAAAAACATATTAACATAAAATGAACATATTAACATAAAATGAACACTTAAGATATTCCAGTTAAACACAATCGTTAAAAATTAAAAACTGGTATAAAAGGCAGTCTGAGTAATATGCCATTAAAATACGTGTAGCAAAATGATGTTAGCAAGATGTCGTGGAATATGCTGATAACACTGTGTTAACATGGAAGTGTACATAACGAAGACAGAAGGCGTGGCAATCTTCAAGTGTATGCAGGTGTAGTTCCCAAAATGATGATAAAAAAAGGTAAAGGTATCCCCGTAACTTGCCATGAAGGCATTTGGGGGGCATGGAGGTAGAGCCCCATGCTTTCCATGACCTCGGCACTAGAATGAGGTGGTGTGGTCGGCACCACGCTCTGACCAACTTTTACCCCCGGGAAAAGGTACTCAATTTTATAGGAGGCTGAGTGAACCTCGGGGCCATTCTGAAAGTTTGGCAACGAGAAAAAATCCTGTCACCACCTGGGATCGAACCCCGGACCTTCCAGTCCGTAGCCAGCTGCTCTACCCAAAATGATGATATGCTACAATATATAGGACGATCGTGTTGCTGTTTATGGACGTGTGGAATTAAAGCCCTGTAAAGTATAAAGAGTAGTGTGAAAGAATTTTTTTTTTTAGAAAGGATATAAATTTTATGTCGTGAATTAACGATACTTACGAGAAGGTTGAGGAGAAGTTGACTTGAGTCCATTGATGCTGCAACACGACTGAGCTTTACAGTGGAATGTAGCAGTTTTCTTCATCTTCATGACGTTTGTCATAATTTGTAAATACTACATCATGCAATAACATAAAGGTTCAATGCATGTAATATTGTTAAGTAATTGACTGTAAGAACTTAACTATTTGATTCACACAGGTCTCCAGTAGTTTTAGGCCTCCTACTAGAAAGGCCTGTCTTCAGTAGACCAAAGCCTCAGAAAGGAATCGTATTTATTCCATTTTCAGCTTCCATTTGACAGTAGAACAGCAGCGGTGATTTCGCAGTATGACTGGATGCCTTAACCATATGAATTTATACTCTACTAGGATCTCTGACGTAAACCTGTGGGATATATTTTTTTTTATTGGATTATTTTACGACGCTGTATCAATGTCTAGGTTATTTAGCGTCTGAATGAGATGAAGGTGGTAATGCCGGTGAAATGAGTCCGGGGTCGGCACCGAAAGTTACCCAGCATTTGCTCGTATTGGGTTGAGGGAAAACCCCGGAAAAAACCTCAACCAGGTAACTTGCCCTGACTGGGATTCGAACCTGGGTCACCTGGTATTGCAGCCAGACGCACTGATCGTTACTCCACAGGTGTGGACGGACCTGTGGGATATCTTGAACGTACTCTGGTCTCTGCACCTACTCTGCACTGACCTTAGCTCTGCTGGCTACTCCCAGCTGACCCCGGGGGCAATAACCAGCCAACACCATAAACTCTTTAGAGAACTTTTCCTTGCATTGTCTTATGAAATTGGAGCAGCCTTTTTTCCACGTTCCTGATAAAATATGGCTCGAGGCGTATTGGTATCATCAAGATAGATCTCTGTTTCACCTAATGTCACTACCCATTGCCTGTGAGATGCTGTTCACAGAGCTTTCTTGCATTTGCGAACCGCTCTTGAACGAGTTTCCAGATAAGCAGTGATCACATGCTTTGTGTCGCTTTTGTAAATTTACAGGATGCTTCTGGCCTTCCTTCTAGAATGCTTCTTTGGGTTGGAGGATTTTCCCTCAGAGCTTCGGACCTCACTTTCTCGATTATGCTGGGGGTGAGAGAGGGTTGAACTCTTTAATTTTTTCCGGCTGCCTTCTTTGTTCAGGGATCTGACTTTTACATCGATTAATCACCTTAGTGATGATGCTTTTAGAAACAATTATTCCAGATTCTTTACATTTTTTATTATGATGGAGTAGCTGCATTTACAATCGTACATATGTAGCCTTCCAAAAAAGCCGTTAACTTCCTTCTCACATAAGCTCAAGGAGGACTGCCATAGACATATCACAAGAGGAGATATCAACCTGTGTTGTGTAGGGTGTATGCTAAAATCGTTCATTTTTATCTGCCCAAACTCTCTGTGTTTCTCTGGAATTTGGATTTTTGGCAATATTTATTTTACGTTAACTTGATCAGTTATTGACTTTATGTTGTCACCTGGACATTGCTTGTGTTAAGCTTAACTGTGAATTACTTCAATCATTCATCTCATTTGTTTAAAATATTGTTTCTTTGTTTTTAGTTAGGCCTATTTGTTCTGCATTTAAGAGTGTGATTGCCTATAATTATTTTTTCTTTGAAAAATAATTTTAAAATGTATATTTGCTATTTTTAAACTCATTTTAACAACCAACCCTTTGTCTTCAGTTTACCCTTGTCCTGTGCAATTTACTGTTGACTGTGCCACTTCTTTGTTCTTCTTCTAACTGAGGGCATATACTACACAAGCACTTAACATGGCCTGCCAATTGTGTGCCCCATAAACCAGAAATCATTCCAGCACACTGCAGTGGGTGACCTCCTTCACAGTCCAACTGAGTTTGATCTCCTGGGAGACAACTTGTCTTTCCCGAGGTACCTGTGCCTGATAGGCAGGGAGACTCCTCTGGAAATCTTGAAAATTTTCAAAAAATGTTTATTGGCTATTGCACTTCTTTAGGATGTACATTTTTATACCGCAAATGGGTTTAGTTCAATTCTGATTAAAATACGTTTAATTTTTTTTTAGTTAAACCTGTAATGGGGTGTGGCATTTAAAGAGCTCTCAAATTTCTTTCATCACAGAATTCTTTTTTACAAAATTCTGATTACAAACCTAGTAACTTTTTGTTCTAAAGTTGACTCCCTGAAGTTACTAGATGAATGTAGCGGAGGATAATTTTAATTTACATAAATATTCATTTTACTTTCAAATCCATCTTCAAGTTTATTTTCCTTCAATCAACACCAACTTTCCTATGCCACATATTAATCAGTCTAGATAACATTTTTACTGCAAGTATTCACGAGGTAGCTGCACGTTTGTATGCATTTATTTTTATTAACATTTTTCCTTTCAGGAATTATAGAAAAAAATAACATTTTCAAATTTTCAAAAAACAATTTTGACAATGAATAAAATGAATGCTTCTCTATGTTTTGTGAATGTAATCAAGACAAAGGAAGCTTAAAAATGGAGATCTTCTACTAAAAACTTGGCTTTGAAAATATTTCTAAAAGAAATACAAAAAAGAAATAAAAAATCAAAATCGAAAACATTTGGGAATTCAAAATTTGGATTTTGTTAGTCCTGTACATAGTAAACATGCTATCAAAATTTGGTTGAAAAAATGATTAGGAAAAAAGTTTTAATATTTAGTGGAGTGTCACAGTTGTAACCTTGTGTGGAACTTATTTTATTAAACAGAATCACCAGTATGCTGCAAATTTCTGGCTGCCGAATTAATCATAGCATTTGAACCTTCCTTTGAGGTATTAGGCCTATTGTGTTGTTGTGGTAGGAGATGATAAATGTTCAAAAATGGAAAGTGATACTATTACAGTTATGGTAGAGAAAAGTCCATCTGCTTCAAACATGCCCCTGTTTGGCGTAGAAGTGTTCTATCTGATTGAAGGCAGAGTTGAACATACTGTGTCTTGTGGTAATACAGGCCTAACAAGGCGTTTTCACGAATATCATATAGCCTACCACCCCTTTCCTTCCAATGCCACCTTTCGACATTTCTGGTCCTCTGTCTTGGCAGTGACTTAGGCCTATGTGTAATCCACTTGTGAGGTTGGGGCCTCTGGAAGATGGAGTTACATTACCCCTGTGATATGATAGGATCATTATATGTTTATGGGACCAGGGGACGTCTTAAATCTAAACTTAACCTAATTTCCAGACAATGGACGAACATATGAACAATTCTTCCCTTTAAGGAAAAATTTCAATATTCTAACCAGGAATCGAAACCAGAACCTCAAACTGTAGTCAGAAGCTCAGAAAACTAGACAATGAGGTTGGTCGAATATTATATAGAGTGGGGTTGCCAGTAGTTGAGAGTTTAAGGAGAAATCTTTCGCAAAACAATTATTGGAAATTTTCTGTAGGGGATATGACAAATTTGTACATGGTATTCAAAAACTTGTATATTCTTGTACCTAAAACAAACGAAATTTCGAGACAAGATATTTTTAGTAATATTAAAGACTTAGGATCACTAAAATACTATAGGGAGGTGAAGCAGTTTTGGGAACAGGAAGAATATGTTAGACTAAATCCAAGGGAAGAGAGAATGGGAATGGCATGGTGGAGATTAGGTATCTGGAGACTCAAGAATAGGAGAGGGAACGTAGAGAAGGATAAATGTCCTTTGTGTGGACTAGATGAAGACGCAGTGCATATTGCGCTGAAGTGCCAGGCAACGAATGATTTGAGAAACAGTTGGGTGGATAAAAAATTTCTACAAATAAACGCTATAGTAGCTTATAAAAAATGAATGGTCACCTAAACGCCAGCAATTTGCATAAATTTGGAAAATTTCTTTTTAGAGTTAAAATTAGATGGGAAGAGAAAGTCAAAGCTCTAACGGAGATGGAATTATAAATGTTGAGTAGTTACATGATAAGAAACTACGAAGAGTAGTCAATGAAGTTAACAGAATAATTCTTAAGAGATTGAGCATAAAATGAAAAAGCTAAGGTAGGAGTTTTAAATACAAGAGCTATACTTAGTATTAGGCCTACTTGTGTATTATTATTATTATTATTATTATTATTATTATTATTATTATTATTATTATTATTTAAACTCGAATATGCATCTGTTTTTGTTATATTTTGTGTAGAGAGTGATGGCGGATTAAGAACTGGAACACATCTAATCCGCCATGACGTGAACAAAGATTGATGAAATAAATAAATAAATAAATAAATATATAAATAAATAAATAAATAAATAAATAAATAAATAAATAAATAAATATTCTTGTACCTAAAAGCAAATAATGGATCCACACAGTACAGGTTTTACCATTTTTCAGACAATAAATAATGGTACATGCACAATTGCTCAGTAGTTGACCAAGAAAAACCAAAAAATGACCAGGTGTTCAATGCTAGTTGACCACGTTGCTTATTTTCTTTAAAGAAATCATGCAAGTTCTACAATGCATAAAATAGACATAATACTAAAATTTAAAGGAATGCCTTTCTTGGCATTTGCCATGAGTTCTTCCTCTTGAGAGGTCAGAATAGTTGGGGGTCCCATTTTCCTGGCCAACAGCACACACTTTCAATTAGACCACTCATGGGAGGAACTAGCCTCAAGATATGAACTGTGTCCTGTTCACACTGAAGTCTATTTTGGACAAAACTCCCATTCTTCTAGAATGCATGTGCAAATTATTTAACAATAAATAGCAACGGTTCTCATTTTATCACGTTTTTATCTTATGTTTTTCCCAAACAGATCACCCTGTATTTACACATTTTTTATAAAGTTTTAGTTTTTAAAAAAGTTTTATATTTAAATAAAATATAATTTGTTATTGTTGTATTAGGATTATTTTGTTTATTTTCGAAAGATAAACAGATAAACTTGTAATATTATTCCCTAAAATAAACAGGAGAGACAGAGAGAGTATTTTGAGAAGAAGTGATTTCCCACGTTAAATCCCTATGCCAGTGTAATAATACTAATAATATTGTTGCTGCTGTTGCTATGGAAATCAAGTTTGTTGATACAGTTGCTGTCATTTATACATGGTTCTAAAGAAGAAGTAGTGTTAAACAAATAGTATACTTAAAAGGACATAAGTTGAACTTATACATGATACTGTTGCATCCATTACTTTGATTTCCGCAGTGTGTAATGAGTTATGGCTGTACTGTGAAACATTTTGGGGCATGTGGGGAACAAATCAGACTATTATAAGGCATACTGAACTAGTTTGTGCACAGAAAGAAAAGAGAACAAGGGACTCACAACGAAATGGAAAGAAGTTACGGTCAATGGTTTCCAATACTTCCCAGCACTTGGTAAGTAAACCTTGGGCTCTTAAGAACTGTCTCGATTTGGCTTTCATTTTCAAATTGTGGCTATCTCTCTGTCCGTCTCCTTATCAGACAGATTTTATACTGTTATATGCTGTATAATCTCAAGTCTGATTAGTTTACTATGTTACTAGTCAGCAATGTATGCAATGCAGGGGAAAAGGAACTGGCCACCAAACCCCAATATCCAGTGGCTGTGCGTCAGTAAGAGCACAACAGCACGTGAACACTTTGTTTCCATTAATGCACGACTAGTTTTATTATTTAATACCGTACTGGCGTAATGGGGATGTATAATATCAGGATCGAGTATTTTAAACTTCCCGGATCTTGCATAAACTTCTTATGTAAACTTGGCAACATCCGTTCACGTACAAGCCGTGCTCTTTTCAAGAAGGTTACAGAAATTTCACGCATGCGCGGGAGAAAATAGTCTTTCGCTGGCCGCTTATGACTCGTCAAGAGCACAAAGCATTAAGTGAACAGTGAATCTATCCTACAGATGGCAGGTGCATCGATGCCTATCGTTTACGTGCTATATATCGAGGAGGAAAGTCTGTATTTTAGCCTGCAGGTGTCAGCATCTCACTGTCGGAACGTTTACTTTATGTCGATGTGTGTACAGTGCTGCTACGAGAGTGTAGTTTGTGAATTACTATACTTCAGTTTCGGCATATAGCATAGTTTGGCTTTCAAACACGTGCTGGCTCAATGTGATGGTGGTATGAATTTAAATATCTGTATGTTGGTGTATATTATTTAAGAATAATATTTACTGGCATGTATTTATAGTAATCAATCTATGCAAATGGGATTACAGTACTGGTATAGGCTATAGTGTATCAGTGTGTTGTGAATCAAAATACAGTATATTACTGAACACACGCTTTTGTAAATTGTTTTATGTATTAATTTTTAACAGACGTAAACAATGAACTCTGTTCAAGTAATTTTGAAGAGTAAATAACTGGGTAAACTGGCTTTCCAGGAAAAATTGGAAATAAAAAGACTAGGTTTCAGTATTATTACCTATTATTATTATTATTATTATTATTATTATTATTATTATTATAATATGTTGTTTTGAATTTATATACGGTTTTTTCGACAGTGAAACATTGGAATCATGACATTTCATATTAGGCTAAAAACGTACGATTTCAAATTCTCTTCGATTTTGGAACACAAAATTGTGAACACACATAATATTTTATCACGAGCCGCCACTGCCAATATCTATTGACTTATTTGCCTCATGAGTGATGCCTTATTGGTGTTACTTATGAGATCCCAATCAGTCTTCGGACTGTTGACTAAATATACATACATTGTATAGAGGGCTATGGAAAATGATGACTGATGAATTTAGGTGACCAGGAAAAAAAAAAATTAGTGGTACAAATCAGAGCTTAGAATTCACCCTTCTGAGAATTTCAGGTTCATCTAGCTTCTTTTTTGTTTAATTTCGAATTATTTATGAGAAGTTTAAAAAAACCTGAATTAATAAACAGGAAATCCTTAATTACTATTGCCAAAGCATGTACCTACGTGGCGGGAATGCATATGTCGAGATATTATTATTATTATCATTACTAACTTTACCATGTTCAATGAAAACCTAACGGCTTTCTCCAACACATATACATAAACTTTATGAACTCTGTAATAGTTTCTTCAACTTTTCTATTGTTCGCAGCCTGCGATTCCTGGGAATCGTTATTGTATATCTGCAATCACTTTATACAGGGACATCATTTTATTTTTACTTCAATTTTTATTGTACCTGAGTTTTTGAATGTACTTCACTCCCACCCTTTCTACTAATGAAGTTCAACCGTCCTCCACACAGATCCAAGACCGCAATACAGTCATAGTAACCTTACGGTCATAGTAAACAGTACGTTCCAAAAATATGCTCGCCTTTTCCAGTGACGAAAGAGATTTCAATATTGCATCATTTTCCATACTGTACTGTATTTTGATTAAACGAAAACCAAATGAAAATTATCAAACTCAAAATCGCGATATTTCCTAGTTTACGTAAATGGATGAACTACTTTTCTTCCCTCCTATTACGCCAGTATCATCGAACTCCAGTCGTGGAAGGAGGTGGCAAACGGTGTTTCCGGTTCTTAATCGTTGATGCAGAGGTATAGCCAGGTTAATATTAGAAATGTTAGTAAAAATAAAATGATGTCCCTGTATATATACACACACATATAGTTTAGTAATTGCGGGTATTTGACTTAGGTCATTCACCCATTTTAAGCCAGATGTGTAGACCAATTTACCGACAGAGTAGTAGACCAAGGTGCGTCATAGGAGGCTGGTCTACACTACATCCGCGATGAGATGATTATGAAGATTTGTTGGGATGCCACAGGGGAATCGGGGGGAAAAGCCTCTGTGTTACCTGCATCATGGGCTTGCCTAACGCAGATAATAAATCAGGGTTACGCTGGGATCGAACGCATGTCCACAGGATTATAAGTTCAGCACTCTCGCCACTAGACCACCGTGACGGCTATATACCACCACCACTATTACTTTTATTTTCTATTGTTAATAATGATAATCAATAGCAAGATGCACGCATTGTATTCTTCACCTGACATAATTAGGAACATTAAATCCAGACGTTTGAGATGGGCAGGGCATGTAGCACGTATGGGCGAATCCAGAAATGCATATAGAGTGTTAGTTGGAAGGCCAGAGGGGAAAAGACCTTTGGGGAGGCCGAGACGTAGATGGGAAGATAATATTAAAATGTATTTGAGGGAGGTGGGATATGATGGTAGAGACTGGATTAATCTTGCTCAGGATAGGGATCAATGGCGGGCTTATGTCAGGGCGGCAATGAACCTCCGGGTTCCTTAAAAGCCAGTAAGGAATAGCAAGATGCCAATAGTAGTTACCACGAAGATAGCACTAGAAATGCGAATATCAGAAAGAACAATAATACACATTATACTCAGTAATAAGGTTATGAAAAATAATCATAATTGTAACTAGGGCCTATACAAGTTGGCAGTTCAAATGCATCCAGATACTGGAGAACAAGAATTGCCTGTAACTGCTGTTGTAATGAACATTGTAGCTTCTGACACTTTTCACAGAAACGTGTAAGCTATCACTGTTTATGAAAAATTCACAGATCATACTATTATAAACTTTAAGAACCTTGAATAAAGTCAGGTCATCGAGATCTTGTCGTCAGCAATACAAAAATGTGAATAAATTACAACTTTTCCCCCCATACGTATTCTTGAAATCAGGGAGCAGAAGTCTGCACTAACACAAACAAGTGAATCTGCATTGGACAGTTTATAATTCCGCCGAATCAGCTGTTGTAAAGACTGCAGCTGCAGATTCAGTTTAACGTGCAGTAAAGTATTAAAAGTGACTGAGGCATAGAAGAATACGTCATTGACTGACTGTAAGTAGGCCTTTTAGACACAATATTCTGATTGCATGGTTATAGGCCTAAATTAAATCAGTATGCGTAGCTGTAAATACACTAAGATCTTTGACAGAATCTCTTGTGTCACATTTTGATGTAAGTTATAGTTCAGTATAGAGGAGATAGCTTTCCTAGTAAAGGTTAAGACAATAAGTTTCCGAAACATTTATTTTCATGGCATTCTCCTCATACCTTAGGCCTAACAACTATATAATAATAATAATAATAATAATAATAATAATAATAATAATAATAATAATAATAATGCAAATTAAGCTTTCAGGAATAACTCCCTGTAAAGTTAATTTGAACAATTTCGAGGGAAAAATTGTTCCGGGGCCGGGTATCGAACCCGGGACCTTTGCTTAAACGTACCAACGCTCTCCCACAGAGCTACCCGGGAACTCTACCCGACACCGATCCAATTTCCCTCGAAATTGTTCAAATTAACTTTACAGGGAGTTATTCCTGAAAGCTTAATTTGCATAATACACGTCACTGTACGTAACAGAAAACCACAATTTAAAGTCACACAGAGTTAGTGTGCACTCAAATGTTGGTTGCTTGACGGTTGTCAGCCCACTTTGAGGTCTGTGGATATAGAGGGAAAAATTGGATCGGTGTCGGGTAGAGTTCCCGGGTAGCTCAGTGGGAGAGCGTTGGTACGTTTAAGCAAAGGTCCCGGGTTCGATACCCGGCCCCGGAACAATTTTTCCCTCGAAATTGTTCAAATAATAATAATAATAATAAATGAAGTCTAGATTTCCTCCCCTAAAAATACACTACCGTACTTAAAAACTTATTTTACAGAAATACTTACATTTTCGTATTTCTATCCATTGGGCAGCAGGGTATATGTACCCATAGAGGGATTTAACCGTAAGTTCACACTTCGGACTTTTATAGACAGACAAGATAATATATGGGACTTCGTGACGTATGCCTGCATCCTGTAATGGTAGTGGTGTACAAGCAGTATGTGGGATTTTGTTTAACATGATACAGTCCTACATTGTGACACAGCTTCCTGTACACAGGGATTCAACATGGGAAATAAAGCTGCCACGTTTGTCTAGTGACTAGAGCACTGAACTTACAACCCTGTGGATCCGGGTTCCATCCCGGAATACTCCAGATTTATAATTTTCCTTGCACAAGTCTGTGGTCCAGAAAAACAGAAGTTTTCTCTGGGGGTTCCTGCTCCCCTGTGAAATCTCAACAAATCTCCATCATAACTCATTTCATTGTGGGTGTAGTGTAGACCAGCCTGCTGTGGCGCACCCTGGGCAACCACTCTGTCGGTAAACTGGTCTACACAACTGGCTTCATATGAGTGAATGAACAGTCAAGTGCCCACCATTAGTAACAAAATAATAGTTATAATGGGAAATAATCATTTGTAAACCCTACTATATACCCCATACCTTATGTTATAGGAAAATTTTATAAGGTAAAATGTTAAGGGATTAAAAGGGCATTGAAATGCACTATTACTAAGTTCAGGACTATTAAGGGGACACTCAACTATATTTTGGAACTTTTTTCCTATTTGACCAAATCTTTTTCAAATATGGAGAAAAAGTTTAATATACACATGGAAAGTAGCATGCAAAATCTCAGCTCATTAGCTCCAATACTTTTCAAAACAAAAAATATTTCAATTATTAATCAATCATTAATTCAAATAACACTTTTAATTATCATTTATTATTTTTTGGCTTTGTGCATTTGACTGTGACTTCTCAATGAATAGGGGAAAAAATTCTGCGTATTGATTTAGTTCTGTCACGTAAATTAGTGTAGAAATTTAATTTTTCATTTCTATGACACTTTTTCTCCAATTTTTAAGTTGAGTGTCCCCTTAAATTAATTAACTACAATAGTTGAGAGCAATTACATGAATTGAATACATTAATTGTACTTAATTAATTTAATTGATCTGAACTTAATTTTTCTAAAATTACGTAATTATTCTAAAAAGTAGTAACTTGATTTGCTTTATTTAACTTTTTATATTTGTTTCTTCTACAGGCAGTTTCAATGATAGCCTACCTAACTAGGGTTTCTATTAAAGAAAAAATTGCATTAAATATAAATATTCATTTAGAATTGATTAGGAGGCCGATTAAACCTTGGTTGGGACGGCTATCAAATATCTAATACCTTCTGTTATCGAGTTTCATGGGGCCATGGCGGCACAAATTACACAAAATTACAATAACATTGTTGATGCGTTAGGTAAAATACAGCATACATGTAGAATTTTATTTCAATAATTTCTCAGAAAATAGCCTAAAATAGTGCATTTTGATTAACTTTTAGTCCCTTATAAAATAATTTTAATTGTGAAATTCTAAAAAATAAACGAGGAAGGCAGTATTTACAAATAACTGACTGCCCATGTTAAACGTCTATGAATAGTAAACTGTATTACGCACCATACTGTATATATCGCGATGTACGCTCTTAGAAAAATTTACAAGTTATGTTTATCTTTTGTTTTCCCTGATTCGTATTTTTCAGGGCTAAATAGTTACGTTATGTCTGAAGATAGGGTTCATAATTTACTCGATGGTCATTCTTAGAAGATTCCCTATTCTCTACATTTACGACGTAATTTCCATACAGTTCAGTTTTCAGTAGGAATTAAGCGACAAGTCGACCTTAAGAAACGAGTTCGATCTGAGAATGACAATTTGTGACGAAAGATTCCGCTCCTACGTAATTTCTTGTCAAACAAATGCAACCGCAGAATGCGTATTTGATTATGGAATATCGTTCGAAGTTTTGTGTCGCAGTAAAGTATTATGGTGTATTACGCCTAATTTATTCGTGAAATAGAGTCTTTAAGCAGTGTTAATTTGTAGTATATTAGGGAAATCGGATTTTAATATGAAGGCAGGAAGATGTAAGCAAGAATTATCTGTGATACGAACTTTTTAATTGCAATATGTGATACGAAAACTTTTGAATACGGATTCAGAACATGGCACAAAGGACGCTTCGTTTCAAAGGTAATGTACTGTGTCTAAGAATGATTTATTGCTTATTATTTGACTGTCATTTATGTATTTTGTTTGAAACTTATGCCAAACTAACAGAACCAGTGCAAATTGTGTGTTCGGGTATTTTTAAATCATTTCCCACCGACTAGCTTTATATAGTTAGCGCAAAATTAAGTATGATGCAAGGTCAATGAACCTTTGACAAAGGAATGACATCATGGCGGATTATAAAACAATGGCAACGAAAAATAATGTAATGTAAAGAAACACCCGTTAGTCGCTAAGTGTTGACAATTTCTAAACTAACCATAATAATATAACGGCGTGAAATATAAAATAGAACTCATTTTAAGATATTATGTATTGCGAAATACGTGTTTTAGGAAATAATGGGCGTAAATGAGTAATGACATACAATGCTGCGTACCATGTCAGAAATGTCACTTAGTGGTGGCGAATGAAATGGTCAATGTGACGTTGATAAATGATAAAGGATTCTGGTCCGTCCTTCAGTAAATAAGTAAATAAATAGCTAAAAAAATTAAATGTAATATACAAGTACATAATTAATAAATTAAATAATTGAATTAAGTAAATAATTAATAAAATAAAATAATTAAATAAGAGAATGTGAAAGTAGTATTCTTCACTCTGATTAAAACATTAAATAAATAAATAAATAAATAAATAAATGTGAAAGTAGTATTCTTCCCTCTACATTTAGACGATATGCAAATTCAGTTTAATTGACCTATAGGAATAGTAACAGCGTTTCGAATTTTAGTTAACAGTAAATCATTTTCTAAATAGTTTTAAAAAATTCTATTAATATTTATATAAATACTTTCAATTACGAACGCTGCTTATAAAATTAGTTGCTCAACGAGTGCCTAATTAAGATAAATTGAACTTTAACAACAAAAAATATCACTACTATTTTTTATTACTTATTACGTTATTTCCGATAATATATGGAAATTTAACTTTCAATTTGTTTGAGTAGACGCTAGTTTGTTGTAAAATAATAATAAAAAAAAAAACATTTCATGTCAAGTAACGTGAAAAAAAAAATGGAATGCAACACAAACAAGGCACGATACCAATTTTATTAAGGTAATTATGATACTAATTGGGTAAACAGAGTTCTTAAATTGGTACAGATTTCCATTTAGGCCTGCTTAAGAAAACAGTGCACAGAAAGATAAAATGCAAATATGACAATATTCTCGTTCATATACAATATGTAGGCCCTAAATATAAAATATAACCGACAATTTAATCTGAAATTAACCTAATAAAACAACAAATTTAGTTTGCTTACAGCAAGAATGTTAATTAATCAGACCATATGATAACAGACGTCTGTAGGTACACATGACCAATTAATGTTGTCATACATAAGCTAAATAATATACCATTCTATCTAGTATATAATAATAATACTTACTGGCTTTTAAGGAACCTGGAGGTTCATTGCCGCCCTCACATAAGCCCGCCATTTGTCCCTATCCTGAGCAAGATTAATCCAGTATCTATCATCGTATCCCACCTCCCTCAAATCCATTTTAATATCTTCCCATCTACGTCTCGGCCTTCCAAAATGTCTTTCTCCCTCCGGCCTCCTAACTAACACTCTATATGTATTTCTGGATTCACCCATACGTGCTACATGTCCTGCCCACCTCAAAGTCTGGATTTAATGTTCCTAATGATGTCAGGTGAAGAATACAATGCGTGCAGTTCTGTGTTGTGTAACTTTCTCCATTCTCCTGTAACCTCATCCTCTTAGCCCCAAATATTTTCCCAAGCATCTTATTCTCAAACACCCTTAACCTATGTTCCTCTCTCAAAGTGAGAGTCCAAGTTTCACAACGATACAGAACAACCGGTAATATAACTGTTTTATAAATAGATTTGGAAGTAAATCCCGAAAAGACAAAGTATTTGATTATTCCCCTGTTTTCCCTAATCGTTTGTGTTGATTTTCTGCTAACATTTTCACGTCATCCGCATAGACAAGCAGCTGATGTAACCCGTTCAATTCCAAACCCTCTCTGTTATCCTGAACTTTCCTAATGGCATACTCTAGAGCAAAGTTAAAAAGTAAAGGTGATAGTGCATCTCCTTGCTTTAGCTATAATAATAATAATAATAATAATAATAATAATAATAATAATAATAATAATAATAATAAATTCATTTGTTTAGTTCATCTATTTATATTTGATATTTACCTGCTGGATAACAGCTGTTTGCCAATAAAAGTCCAGCACAGTGATACAAATTATAATAATAACAATAATTTCATTTGTTTATTTATTAAACTTGTTTACTTATTTTTTATATTTTTGTGCTGCATAACAGCTGTTTGCCAATAAAAGTCGAGCACAGTGATACAAAATTATAATAATAATAATAATAATAATAATAATAATAATAATAATAATAATAATAATAATCACCATTCGGTATCTCGTGAAACCTACTTGCTCATGAGGGGAAGGAAGAAGTGGACGTCACTACACTTAGACCAGCTAGCTAGCTCACTTACCCCCAACATAGGATTCTTACTGTGAGCTATGGCACACGAATGCATTAATTGGGTCCACCAGATAACGAATGACCTATAATAATAATTGCATACTATGTTTGTAACAGCGTAATGGTCTCTGGTTGCCATGGAAACTCACATTCGGAAATATAATATGAAACTATACAGAGAAACATTGTGTTTGGTATAAAAAAATAATACATTTAGTGCGATAATATGTCAGATCAGCCACGAAGTAAAAGCATAACAATTTTTAACAACAGAGGCCAGTCTGTTTTACTTAAAGCCTAAATAATTCTTCTTAAACACTGCCAAAGGCACTGCAAACAGTGTTCGTGTACAAATGGGTCATGTCAACAAAATGATTATTTTCAAGTGCATTTCGTATACAGTGTGGGTTCCTTTTCACACACAGGAGATTTTGAAAATTGTACCAGTAATAAAAATTAAGCTATTTCTAGATCTTCCCCACAGCAATTTACAAAAACTTTTCTACTATGTAAGAAATACACGTTTATTTTCTGTGATGCAAAATATAGAACAGAAATTCCATTTTATCTTACTTTTTACATTTATTTCACTGTAAATTTACAGGATAAATTGGCCAGACTATCATTTGTTGGTGAAAATAGTGTTATTAAAAACATTGGATGGTTTGCATGTGAACAGCAATGATTTATATTAAATGTAGAGGCGTTAGGCCTAGGTTATAGTGAAATAACCAAATGCCTGTACATTAACAGCCATGTAATGAGGTGGCCACACCCTTCTTACGCCCAACACCACTGAAACTGTCATGAAAGTAGCCTACATTGTTACTGTGAAGACGAATGTTTGCAATGTTAAATACTACTAATGAAAAGTATGCCATTTGTGTGAGTTTTCAACTTAAACGATACAGTTTAAATATGATTTCCTCAATTGAGCCCAAATGTGTAAATGACCAAGTAACAAAAACCACGTTTTGAGACAAATGAAAAAAAAAAACTGTTAGAAAGGCATTACTCATTTATTTCTGTGGACTTCGGGTAATTTTTATTTTATGTTAATTTGATCAGTTATTGAATTTATGTCACCTGGACATTGCTTGTTTTAACCTTAACTGTGAATTACTTCAATCATTCATCTCATTTGTTTGAAATATAGTTTCTTTGTTTTTAGTTAGGGCTATTTGTTCTGAATTTAAGACTGTGATTGCCTATAATTATTTTTTCTTTGAAGAATAATTTCAAAATGTGTTTATTTTCTATTTTTTTTAACTTATTTTAACAACCAACCCTTCGTCTTCAGTTTACCCTTGTCCTGTGCAAGTTTACTGTTGACTGTGCCACTTCTTTGTTCTCCTTCCTAACTGAGGGTGTATACAGCTACACAAGCACGTAACCCTTAAAAGCATGAATTATTTTTCGTCAAGTTTTTCGTTTATTTCATTATAGACTAATTAAATGGATGTAATTGAACACAACAATGCTTTTGTTTTCAATTGTTGAAGCGAATATGTGGGATTACAGGGCGTGACCATATGATAACGCTAGGTAATTATGTTGTCAAATCTTAAAGAATGAGTTGTTGCCTTATAATGACATCTTTCAAGCAATTTATTGAACTTAACTGATCTTTAGCATACAAATAATATATTCGTCACTCATTCAGTGTTCTGCCCAAGGCCAGATCTTTCACTGCAAACCCAGCATTCTCCAATGTATTCTATCTTCTGCCTTCCTGTTTGTCTCCTCATATCATCCATATATCTTAATGTCGTCTATCATCTGATATCTTCTTCTCCTCCGAACTTTTCACCATTCACTCCCGTTCACCATTCCTTCCAGTGCATCCTTCAGTAGGCAGTTTCTTCTCAGCCAGTGACCCAACCAATTCCTTTTCCTCTTCCTAATCTGTTTCAGCATCATTCTTTCTTCACCCACTCTTTCCAACACGGCTTCATTTCTTATTGTCTGTCCACTTAACAGGTTCCATTCTTCTCCATATCCACATTTCAAATGCATCTATTCCTTTCTCTTCACATCGTCGTAAAGTCCACGTTTCTGCCCCACACAATACCACACTCCACACAAATAATACAAAAAATACAAAAATAAGAAAATTACTTTCACAATACCTGAACAAATATACATAATAGAATTATTGTCACAATATATTCGTATGAACAAAACACATTTTCGTAACATAACGGTTTACATTAATTTTTTGTTTGATTTTCACACATTTCGGTAGTAAGGTAAAACATTTCTTATGACATGACAAAAAACATGGGCTGCAGAGACCTACATCTAATTTTGAGAAAGCTGTATGCCAGAAGAGCATTTTCACTAGCACATCGCTGTCTTTTGTCTCCGGGTATCGTAATCACTAATGTTCCATTCCATCGTATTTTATATAATCAGATGTTCTGCGAGTGACGTCCAGAAAATAAGTTTACCCGGAGCCGTTTACAGAAAGAAAACACAATTTCATGAAAAGATTTATTGGAACAGATACAGCAATTGTTGAACTATTTTTCAACATATTTCCCACCGGAACTGAGACATTTATCAAACCGTGGGATCAACTTTTGTCCCTCGTAGAAGTCTCCTGCCTGGAATCGGAACCAGTGTGTGACAGCCGTTTGCATCTCTCTGTTGTTCTCATGGTAACAAAAAGTCTCAATTCAGGTGAAAATATGTTGAAAAAATAGTTCAATTCCTGTATCTGTTCGAATAAATCTTTCCATAAAATTGTATTTTATTTCTGCAAACGGCCCC
The DNA here is from genome assembly GCF_040183065.1 of Periplaneta americana. Classification (NCBI taxonomy): domain Eukaryota; kingdom Metazoa; phylum Arthropoda; class Insecta; order Blattodea; family Blattidae; genus Periplaneta; species Periplaneta americana. Next base: position 170,897,148 of record NC_091132.1, on the reverse strand, counting down.
AGGGAAACTTACTTTTTGAACATGTCTCGTAGCTCCAATATCGCTGTATTTGGAAGTAGACTGTCACCCCTTGCCTTTTGGGGTGCTCCCGACTTCTTCAAATCTCCCATTTGAATACTAATTCATTCAATGGTGAACCAGATCTTCTACTTGTCTGCCAAGCATTTTGTATAGCTACATCTAACAACCATGTGAAAATGGGCTAAAACAGTTTTTACATAGATAAAGCGACTTTTTATAAAGGAAACAAAATTTGTCACATCTCTGTCTTTAAAAGTCACTCTCTGGAGAAATTGATTGAACTGTTATAACATACTGTTTTATCCACTTACATTTCCCGGATGGCACCATTTCTACACATTGCAATGTTGACGGTATTATTCTCTTCCTATCACAGATGACTCTTCAACTTCTTCTTCTTCTATGAAAGGAATATCGTCTGGTCCACCTATTCTGTCGCTATTAACAAAAATAACCCCAGCTTCAGTACTCAGTTTCCTTCCATTTAGGTTGTCGAACATGCCACCCTCTACATCTGCAGAGTTCTCGTCAGATACAAAGGTGAGCTTTGGTGGCTGTATGTAGAATGCTCTAATTTTTCGTTTTCTAATTCCCAAAGCATCTAATGCACTTCCACGCACCTGTTTGTAACATTCACTTTGTTACTTGTACTTCCTTGTAACTCCTCCATCTTACTGTTAGTAGCAAGAGAGCACAAAGAATGAGTGACAACATATTAGCCTAGCGTTACCATATAGTAATGTAAGAAACAATGTATTATATCCACAACAATGTTACGGATTGTAAACTTGTGCTTGATGTACACGAATACTCAATCAACCATAAGTAAAATACCACAACAAACATTACAATCAATTTAATCAAAGTAACAAATAAATGATCTTACTTCTTGTTGCTCTCCAAAATTGCTGCTGAGAAAGCAACATCTAAATCGCGCAGCTGCTCTTGCCCAACTGATATAATAAATTTGTGATTTCATAATGTAACAAGCAAGAACCAATCATGCAGGTTCGATTCACAAAGAAAAATTGCAGTTTTATTAATTAAAGACGGATATGAAGCAAGTTATATTGCTTTCTGCAGTGGTAACGCTAGGTTAAAATGGGTTAATTATGCACACATGGCCGGCCAATTGTGTGCCCCATAAACCAGAAATGATCCCAGCACACTGCAGTGGGTGACCTCCTTCACAGTGCAACTGAGTTTGATCTCCTGGGAGACAACTTGTGTTTCCAGAGGTATCTGTGCCTGATAGGCTGGGAGACTCCACCAGTGTTGCCACGACCTACTCATAAAAATCAGGAGAAAAACATCGAAAAAAAAAAAACAGGAGATTACAGTAGATTAATTAAACATGAATTTCCTCTTTGTATTATAATATTAATTATTATATTATTAATATTAATAATATTATAGAACGTTAGTTGGGAGACCGGAGGGAAAAAGACCTTTAGGGAGGCCGAGACGTAGATGGGAGGATAATATTAAAATGTGTTTGAGGGAGGTGGGATATGATGATAGAGACTGGATTAATCTTGCTCAGGATAGGGACCGATGGCGGGCTTATGTGAGGGCGGCAATGAACCTTCGGGTTCCTTAAAAGCCATTTGTAAGTAATTATAATATTAATTACAAAACAGTGTACTGTAAGAAAGATGATACTATTGTATTACTATATAGCACTTCCCTAACCAATGAAATGGAACAATTTTGCTAAATATAATTACTGTTATCTCTACTCAGCGTACGTATCAAAGTCATGCAATTATGTTTTTACACAGTAATGTCTTATTGACAATGTTTCGCATTAAATCTGGAATTTTTCATGTATTCACGAATGATTTATTTTAAAGGTGATATTAAATACAGTACTGCATTAGCTGCGACTATAACAGACGAAAAATTATCCCCTTTCCTGCTTTTGCATAACTATCCTTTAAACTGTTCACCATTTTCCCACTATAATTTATATTCTGGGAGCATTTACTTTTTTTCTTTCTTTCTGGGACACTTTCACTCATTTTAAAAGATCACTGTGCAAGATATGTAACACTAAAATGCCATTACTTACACTTAACTCTCTCACTGTTTCACGTGCACACAATCAGAAACAAACTTCACTACTGAATAAGTTCCGTTCCTTCCCTGTTCCCCAAAACAATACTGAAATAACTTAATTCTGTCGTCGATTTGCAAAAGGGGATACGTCCAAAATAACAAAGTGTTGGAAAATCGCTACAAAAAATCATAAACTTAAAATATTAAAATATTCATGGATCCTGAATGTATGTATCCATAGTGATCTAATTAGAAAAAAAAAATTATGAACATTTTAATTTAACTTGTAGTTTTGCCATTTTCCAACACTTCATTTCCGAAATGTCTCCTTTTGCAAATCGACGACAGTTATCACATGCTTACGTTGCATGAAGATTATATACTTGTGTGTGTGTGTGTGTGAGAGTGAGGAAGAGGGTTGGCATCCTTTCGTGGTAAGGTTTCAAACATTCATTCTCTATCGATCTGTAATTATGCTTAGACTATCGAGTGGATTGGAGAGACCCATAACTGTGAGCCACGTGTATAAAACACGGTCTTTATCTGCTGTGTGCTGATATAATCCGCCGCTGGACTCAGGCGAGAGCCGACGCCTTGCTTCTTGTAAGCATCATTGTGGCGACGCAATATGATCAGGGAGACAAATGAAAGCATTGACTTGTGTAAAAGATGCAAAAATAAGACATGATGACATAATATAGGCCTATGTGTACTAAAGTAATGAGTTGAAAATCCGGGCATAGAACTAGGTCACTGCAGCATGGCAAAAAGACAGGAGAAATTCGGACTTTTGACATAAAAATCAGTACAGCAGTAGATTCAATGGAAAAACAGGAAATCTCCTGCTAAATCAGTAGGTTTGGCAACACTGGACTCCACTGGAATTCATGAAAATTTTCCAAACAATTTTTATTGGCTAGTTCACTTCTTCAGAATATATATTTTCATACCGCAAATGGATTTAGTTCAATTTTGATTCAAATACGTTTAATTTTTATTTTAATTAAATCTATAAGGGGGTGTGGTATTTAAAGAACTGTCAAAATTATTTTTTCATCACAGAATTGCTTTTCATAAATTTCTGATTACAAACCTAGTAACTTTTTGTTCTAAAGTTCACTCCCTGAAGTTGCTATATGAATGTAGCGATGGCAGGCCTATGTATAACATAAATATTCACTTTACTTTCAAATCCATTTTTCTGTAAGTTTATTTTTCTTGAATGAACACCAACTTTTTTACAATACATATTGATCAATCCAGATTAAATTTTTACTGCAAGTATTTATGAGGTAGCTGCACGTTTCTATGCGTTTATTTTTATTAACATTTTTCTTTTCATGAATTATAGACAAAATAACATTTCGAAATTAAAAAAAAATTGGCAGAGAATAAATGAGACATTTCAAGAAATAAATGTATATAAATGCATCTCTGTGTCTTGTGAATGTAACCAAAATAAAGAAAGCTTAAAAATTGAGATCTTCTACTAAAAACTTGGATTTGAAAATATTTCTAAAAGAAATAGAAAAAGGAAATAAAAAATCGAAACCCAAAAAACATTTGGGAATTCAAAATTTGGGGTTTGTTAGTCCTTTATATAATATACATGCTATAAAACTTTGGTTAAAAAATCATTTGGAAAAAAGTTTTCACTTTTGGTGGAGTGTCTCCTTAAATATGGATGACTATGACACAGTTGTAATCTTTGTACAACTTATTTTATTATACAGTAGGCCTATCACCAGTATGCTGAAAATCTCTGGCTGCCGAAGTCAATCATAACATAGGGATCTTTCTTTGAGATATTACATCTACTGTCTTATTGTGAGTAGGAGATATTATTATGATCAAAAATGGAAGGCGATACTACTACAGTTATGGTAGACAAAAGTCCATCTGCTCCAGCTTGCTTCGAACATACCCTGTTTGGATACAATGATATTTCTCTGTGGTTCTGTCTGATTGAAGGCAGAGTTGAACATTGGAACATCTAAAACTGTGCCTTGTGGTAATGTGCTATCAATAGGCCTAACAAGGTGTAATCCACTTGTGAGGTTAGGGGCCTTGAAAGGTGGGGTTACATCACCCCAGTGATATGATAGGATGACTGTATGTTTGTGTGGCACAGGAGAAGTCTAAAATCTAAACTTAACCTAATTTCCAGACCATGGACGAACATAGAAACAATTTTATTCTTCCCTTTAAGGAAAAATGTGTGTATTCTAACCGGAAATCGAAACCAGAACTTCAGACTGTAGTCAAAAGCTCAGACAATGAGGCTGGTCGAATATCATATAGGGTGGGGTTGCCATTACTTGACTGTTTAAGGAAAAATCTTTTGCAAAACAATTATTTGAATTTTTCTGTAGGGGATATGACAAATTTGTACATGGTATTCAAAAACTTATATATTTTTGTACCCAAAAGCAAATAATGGATCCATAAAGTACAGTTTTTACCATATTTTCAGACAATAAATGATGGTACATGCACAATCGCCCAGTCAGTAGTTGACCAAGAAAAACCAAAATAAGACCACACGTTCAATGCTAGTTGACCATGTTGCTTATTTTCTTTAAAAAATAATGTACCTAAGTCCTACAATGCATAAAATAGAGATAATATTTAAAGGACTGTCTTTCTTGGCATTTGCCATAAGTTCTTCCTCCTGAGGGGTCAGAATAGTTGGGGTCCCATCTTCCTGGCCAACAGCACACACACTGTCAGTTAGACCACACATGGGAGGAGCTAGCCTCAAGATATGAACTGTGTTGTGCTGGACACAGTGACTTCTAATTTGGACAAAACTTCAATTTCTCTAGAATGCATGTACAAATTAATTTAACAATGAATAGCAACGGTTCTCATTTTATCACGTTTTTATTTTATGTTTTTCCCCAAAGGATCACCCTATATTTTACACATTCTTTATAAAGTTTTAGTTTTGAAGATAATTTTATATTCAAATAAAAAAAATTTGTTATGGTTGTATTAGGATTATTCTTTTTATTTTCGAAAGATAAACAGATAAACTTGTAATATTATTCCCTAAAACAAACAGGAGAGGAGCAACAGTAACAAATATAAATGACACTCGGGAGTAAATTAAACACAGAATAAATATGGGAAATGCCTGTTATTATTCGGTTGAGAAGCTTTTATCATCCAGTCTGCTGTCAAAAAATCTGAAAGTTAGAATTTATAAAACAGTTATATTACCGGTTGTTCTGTAAGGTTGTGAAACTTGGACTCTCACTTTGAGAGACGAACAGAGGTTCAGGGTGTTTGAGAATAAGGTGCTTAGGAAAATATTTGGGGCTAAGCGGGATGAAGTTACAGGAGAATGGAGAAAGTTACACAACGCAGAACTGCACGCATTGTATTCTTCACCTGACATAATTAGGAACATTAAATTCAGACGTTTGAGATGGGCAGGGCATGTAGCACGTATGGGCGAATCCAGAAATGCATATAGAGTGTTAGTTGGGAGACCGGAGGGAAAAAGATTTTAGGGGAGCCGAGACGTAGATGGGAGGATAATATTAAAATGGATTTGAGGGAGGTGGGATATGATGGTAGAGACTGGATTAATCTTGCACAGGACAGGGACCGATGGCGGGCTTATGTGAGGGCGGCAATGAACCTCCGGGTTCCTTAAAAGTCATTTGTAAGTAAGTAAAATAAACAGGAGAGACAGACAGAGTATTTTGAGAAGAAGTGATTTCGCGTGTTAAATCCCTATGCCAGTGTAATAATACTAATAATATTGTTGCTGCTGTTGCTATGGAAATCAAGTTTGTTGATACAGTTGCTGTTACTTATAAATAGTTCTAAAGAAGTAGTGTTACAGAAATATATTTAAAAGACATGGATTTGACTTATACATGATAATGTTGGATCCATTACTTCGATTTCCACAGTGTGTAAAGGGTTATGACTCTACTGTGGAACATTTTGGGGCATGTAGCAAACAAATCAGACTGTATTATAAGGCATACTGAACTAGTTTGTGCACAGAAAGAAAAGAGACACAAGGGACTCACAACGAAATGGAAAGAAGTTACAGGCAGTGGTTTCCAATACTTCCCAGCACTTGGTAACTAAACCTTGGGCTCTTAAGAACTGTCTCGATTTGGCTTTCATTTTCAAATTGTGACTATCTTTTTCCCTCCGCCTCCTTATCACACACATTTTATACTGTTATATGCTGTATAATCTCAAGTCTGACCAGTTTACTACGTTACTAGTCAGTAATGTATGGAATGCAGGGGAAAAGGAACTGGCCACCAAACCCCAATATCTATTGACTTATTTGCCTCATGAGTGATGCCTTATTGGTGTTACCAGGAAAAAAAAAAAAATAGTGGTACAACTCAGAGCTCAGAATTCACCCTTCTGAGAATTTCAGGTTCATGTAGCTTCTTTTTCGTTTAATTTCGAATTATTTATGACAAATTTTAAAAAATCTGAATTAATAAACAGGAAATGCTCAATTGCTATTGCCAAAGCATATATCTATGTGATCAGAATGCATATGTTGAGATATTATTATTATTATTATTATTATTATTATTACCTACTTTACCATGTTCAATGAAAACCTAACGACTTTCTGCAACACATATACATAAACTTTATGAACTGTCTGATATTTTCTTCAACTTTTCTATTGTTGGCAGCCTGTGATCGCTGAGACCGTTATTGTATGTCTGCAATAACTTTATATACACACACATGTAGTTTACTAATTACAGGTTTTTGACTTGGGTCATCCACCCACTTTAAGCCAGTTGTGTAGACCAATTTACCGACAGAGTAGTAGACCAAGGTGCGTCATAGGAGGCTGGTCTACACTACATCCGCAGTGAGATGATTATGAAGATTTGTTGGGATGCCAGAGGGGAACCGGGGAAAAACCCCCGTGTTACCTGGACCATGGGCTTGCCTAACCCAAGTTATAAATCAGGGTTATGCTGGGGATCGAACACAGGTCCACAGGATTATAAGCCCAGTGCTCTAGCTATCAGTCGTGACGTATGCCTAGCATCCTGTAATGGTAGTGGTGTATGTGGGATTTTGTTCAACAAGATGCAGCCCTACATTGTGTGGCAAGCTTCCTATACACAGGGATTCAACATGGGAATTAAAGCTGTCACGGTGGTCTAGTGGCTAGAGCACTGATGTTACAATCCTATGGATCTGGGTTCCATCCTGGAATACTCCAGATTTATAACTTCTGTTGCAGAAGCCCGTGGTCCAGGTAACAAAGAAATTTTCTCTGCGACTTTCCGCTCCCCTGTGGCATCCCAACAAATCTCCGTCATAACTCATTTCATTGTGGGTGTAGTGTAGACCAGCCTGCTGTGGTGCACCCTGGGCAACCACTCTGTTGGTAAACTGGTCTAGGCCTGCACAACTGGCTTCATATGGGTGAACGACGAACAGTCAAGTACCCACCATTAGTAAAAAAAACCGTAATAATAATAACAATAATATTATTATTATTATTTGTTAGACTACTATGTTCGCCATATCTTATGTTTCATAGCAGCATTTTATAAGGTAAAATGTTAAGAGGTTAAAAGGCACCGAAATGCACTATTACTAAGTTCAGAACAATTAAATTAATTAAATACAATTCTGAAATGTGTAACTTGATTTGCTTTATTTAACCTTTCATATTTGTTTCTTATACGTGCAATTTTTTTTAATGCAGAAAGTTACACAACACAGAGCTGCACGCATTGTATTCTTCACCTGACATAATTAGAAACATTAAATCCAGACGTTTGAGATGGGCAGGGCATGTAGCACGTATGGTCGAATCCAGAAATACATATAGAGTGTTAGTTGGGAGGCCGGAGGGAAAAAGACCTTTAGGGAGGCCGAGACGTAGATGGGAAGATAATATTAAAATGGATTTGAGGGAGGTGGGATATATGGTAGAGACTGGATTAATCTTGCTCAGGATAGGGACCGATGGCGGGCTTATGTGAGGCGGCAATGAACCTCCGGGTTCCTTAAAAGCCAGTAAGTAAGTACGTGCTTTTTTTTTATTTCTGTTGTACTTGACATCGACTTTCATGGGGTCATGGCGGAACAAACAACACAAAATTAAAATTACATTCTTGATACGTTAGGTAAAATCCAGCATACATGTAGAATTTTTCATTAATTTCTCTGAATCTCTAAGAAATTAAAAGAGTGCATTTTGATGAACTTTCAGTCCCTTATAAAATAATTTTAATTGTGAAATTCTAAAAAATAAACGAGGAAGGCAGTATTTACAAATCATAGACTGCCCATGTTAAACGTCTATGAATAGTAAACTGTATTACGCACCATACTGTATATATCGCGATGTACGCTCTTAGAAAAATTTACAAGTGTTATGTTTATCTTTTGTTTTCCCTGATTCGTATTTCTTCAGGGCTAAATAGTTACGTTATGTCTGAAGATAGGGTTCATAATTTACTCGATGGTCATTCTTAGAAAATTTCCTATTCTCTACATTTGCAACGTAATTTCCATACAGTTCAGTCTTCAATAGGAATCAAGCGACAGGTCGACCTTAAGAAACGAGTTCGATCTGAGAATGACAATTTGTGACGAAAGATTCCACTCCTACGTAATTTTTTGTTAAACAAATGCAACCGCTGAATACGTGTTCTGAGTTTGGAACATCGTTCGAAGTTTTGTGTGGCAGTAATGTATTAAGGTGTATTACGCCTAATTTATTCGTGAAATAGAGTCTTTATGGAGTGTTAATTTGTAGTATATTAGGGAAATCGGATTTTAGTATGAAGGCAGGAAGATGTAAGCAAGAATTACCTGTGATACGAACTTTTTAATTCTAATATGTGATACGAAAACTTTTGGATACGGATTTAGAACATGGCACAAAGGACGCTTCGTTTACAGAGGTAATGTACTGTGTCTAAGAATGATTTGTTGCTTATTATTTGACTGTCATTTATGTATTTTGTTTGAAACTTATGCCAAACTAACAGAACCAGTGCAAATTGTGTGTTCGGGTATTTTTAAATCATTTCCCACCGACTAGCTTTATATAGTTAGCGCAAAATTAAGTATGATGCAAGGTCAATGAACCTGTGAGAAAGGAATGACATCATGGCGGATTATAAAACAATGGCAACGAAAAATAATGTAATGTAAAGAAACACCCGTTAGTCGCTAAGTGTTGACAATTTCTAAACTAACCATAATAATATAACGGCGTGAAATATAAAATAGAACTCATTTTAAGATATTATGTATTGCGAAATACGTGTTTTAGGAAATAATGGGCGTAAATGAGTAATGACATACAATGTTGCGTACCGTGTCAGAAATGTCACTTAGTGGTAGCGAATGAAATGGTCAATGTGAAGTTGACAAATGATAAAGGATTCTGGTCCGTCCTTCAGTAAATAAGTAAATAAATAGCTAAAAAAATTAAATGTAATATACAAGTATATAATCAATAAATTAAATAATTAATAAAATAAAAGAATGTGAAAGTAGTATTCTGCACTCTGATTAAAACATTAAATAAATAAATAAATAAATAAATAAATAAATAAATAAATAAATGTGGAAGTAGTATTCTTCCCTCTACATTTAGACGATATGCAAATTCAGTTTAATTGACCTATAGGAATAGTAACAGCGTTTCGAATTTTGGTTAACAGTAAATAATTTTCTGTAAATAGTTTTCAAAAATTCTATTAATATTTATATAAATACTTTCAATTACGAACGCTGCTTATAAAATTAGTTGCTCAACGAGTGCCTAATTAAAATAAATTGAACTTTACTTACTTACTGGCTTTTAAGGAACCTGCAGGTTCATTGCCGCCCTCACACAAGCCCGCCATTGGTCCCTATCCTGAGCAAGATGAATCCAGTCTCTATCATCATATCCTACCTCCCTCAAATCCATTTTAATATTATCTTCCCATCTACGTCTCGGCCTCCCCAAGGGTCTTTTTCCCTCAGGCCTCCCAAATTGAACTTTAACAACAAAAAATATCACTACTATTTTTATTACTTATTACGTTATTTCCGATAATATATGCAAGTTTAACTTTTAATTTGTTTGAGTAGATGCTAGTTTATTGTAAAAAAAATTATGTCATGTGAAGTAACGTGAAAAAAAAAATGGAATGCAACACAAACAAGGCACGATACCAATTTTATTAAGGTAATTATGATACTAATTGGGTAAATAGAGTTCTTAAACTGGTACAGATTTACATTTAGGCCTGCTTAAGAAAACAGGGCGCAGAAAGATGCAAATATGACAATATTCTCGTTCATATACAATATGTAGGCCCTAAATATAAAATATCACCGACAATTTAATCTGAAATTAACCTAATAAAACAACAAATTTAGTTTGCTTACAGCAAGAATGTTAATTAATCAGAGCATATGATAAGAGACGTCCGTAGGCACACATGACCAATTAATGTTGTCATACATAAGCTAAATAATATATCATTCTATCTAGTATATAATAATAATACTTACTGGCTTTTAAGGAACCCGGAGGTTCATTGCCGCCCTCACATAAGCCCGCCATTTGTCCCTATCCTGAGCAAGATGAATCCAGTCTCTACCATCATATCCCACCTCCCTCAAATCCATTTTAATATCCCATCTACGTCTCGGCCTTCCAAAAGGTCTTTCTCCCTCCGGCCTCCTAACTAACACTCTATATGTATTTCTGGATTCACCCATATGTGCTACATGCCCTGCCCATCTCAAACGTCTGGATTTAATGTTCCTAATTATGTCAGGTGAAGAATACAATGCGTGCAGTTCTCTGTGTTGTGTAACTTTCTCCATTCTCCTGTAACCTCATCCTCTTAGCCCCATATATTTTCCTAAGCATCTTATTCTCAAACACCCTTAACCTATCTTCCTCTCTCAAAGTGAGAATCAAGTTTCACAACAATACAGAACAACCGGTAATATAACTGTTTTATAAATAGGTTTGGAAGTAAATCCCGAAAAGACAAAGTATTTGATTATTCCCGTGTTTTCCCTAATCGTTTGTGGATTTTCTCCTAACATATTCACGTCATCCGCATAGACAAGCAGCTGATGTAACCCGTTCAATTCCAAACCCTCTCTGTTATCCTGAACTTTCCTAATGGCATACCCTAGAGCAAAGTTAAAAAGTAGAGGTGATAATGCATCTCCTTGCTTTAGCTATAATAATAATAATAATAATAATAATAATAATAATAATAATAATTTCATTTGTTTATTTATTTATTTAGTTCAACTATTTATATTTGATATTTCTGTGCTGGATAACAGCTGTTTGCCAATAAAAGTCCAACACAGTGATACAAATTATAATAATAACAATAATTTCATTTGTTTATTTATTAAACTTGTTTACTTATTTATTTTTTATATTTTTGTGCTGGATAACAGCTGTCTGCCAATAAAAGTCCAGCACAGTGATACAAATTAAAATAATAACAATAATAATAATAATAATAATAATAATAATAATAATAGTAATAATAATAATAATAATAATAATAGTAATAATAATAATCACCATTCAGTATCTCGTGAAACCTACTTGCTCATGAGGGGAAGGAAGAATGGACGTCGCTACACTTAGACTAGCTAGCTAGCTCACTTACCCCAACATAGTATTGAGCTATGGCACACGAATGCATTAATTGGGTCAATGAGATAACGAATCACCTATAATAATAATTGCGTACTATGTTTGTATCAGTGTAATGGTCTCAGGTTGCTTACATTCGAAAATATAATATGAAACCATACAGAGAAACATTGTGTTTGGTCAATAAATAAGAAATATATTTATTGCGAGAATATGTCAGATCAGTCACGAAGTAAAAGCATAACAATTTTAGCAGAGGCCAGTCTGTTTTACTTCTAGCCTAAATAATTCTTTTTAAACACTGCCAGAGGCACTGCAAACAGTGTTCGTGTACAAATGGGTCATGTCAACAAAATAATTATTTTCAAGTGTATTTCTTACATAGCGTCCTTTACTTTTCACACACAGGGCACTTTGAAAATTGTACCAGTAATAAAAAAATTAAGCTAGGTTCTAGATCTTCCCTACAGCAATTTACAGAAAATGTACCTTTGCACAAGAAATAAGTTACACATTTATTTTTTCTTATGCATAATATAGAACAGAAATTCCATTTTTTCTTCATTTTTTTTTTTGTTCACTGTAAATTTACAGGGTAAATTGGCCAGACTCTCAGTTTGTGGTGGAATAGTGTTATTAAAGACATTGCATAGTTTGCATATGAACAGCAATGATTTATAGTAAATGTAGAGGCGTTAGGTCTAGGTTATAGTGAAATAACCCAATGCCTGTACAGTAACAGCCAGGTAATGAGGTGGCCACGCCCTTCTTACGCCCAACACCACTGAAACTGTCATGAAAGTAGCCTACATTGTTACTGTGAAGATGAATGTTTGCAATGTTAAATACTACTAATGAAAAGTATGCCATTTATTTCAATTTGTTTGCCTTTTCAACTAAAATATTACAGTTTAAACATGATTTCCTAAATGAGTAAATGACCAAGTAAGAAAAACCACGTTTTGAGACAACTGAAAAAAAAAAACCTGTTAGTATGGCATTACTCATTTATTTCTGTGGACTTTAGATTTTTGATAATTTTTATGTTAATTTGGTCAGTTATTGAATTTAGGTTGTCACCTGGACATTTCTTGTGTTAAGCTTAACTGTGAATTACTTCAATCATTCATTTGTTTAAAATATAGTTTCTTTGTTTTTAGTTAGGCCTATTTGTTCTGCATTTAAGAGTGTGACTGCCTATAATTATTTTTTCTTTGAAAAATAACTTCAAAATGTATTTATTTGCTATTTTTTTTAACTTATTTTAACAACCAACCCTTTGTCTTCAGTTTACCCTTGTCCTGTGCAAGTTTACTGTTGACTATGCCACTTCTTTTTTCTTCTTCTAACTGAGGGCGTATACAGCTACACCAGCACTTAACATGGCCGGCCAATTGTGTGCCCCATAAACCAGAAATGATCCCAGCAGACTGCAGTGGGGGACCACCTTCACAGTGCAACTGAGTTCGATCTCCTAGGAGACAACTTGTGTTCCCGAGATATCTGTGCCTGATAGGCAGGGAGACTCCACTGGAAATCATGAAAATTTTCAAAAAAAATTTATTGGCTTTGACTTCTTTAAAATGTATATTTTCATACCGCAAATGGTGTGTGTGTGTATGTAATGCTCTGGATTTAACAATGAAGTCATCATCCTTCTTGCTTCCCAATATTTTGATGGAAGGTCCACAAATGTCCTAAGAGTTTCACAATTAGCCAGGTGCTCCATCTCCATGTCCTCTTCTCTGGTGCACAGTAAGCATTTAGGTGAATTCAGTACTCCAATACGAGTAATCATGACCAGTAATCAATGTAAACATGGCCACGGCAGATTTTCGAGGTAGATGAGGTATTAGTTTTGGATCTTTGAATGATTCTTTCCATTTTGAATTTTGATGTTTTGCCTGTTCGCTGTAACTTATTCTTTTTATGACTCGCTTTATTGATTCATATGGGAACTTGAAATTTGTTTTTAAGTTGATATAAGTTCCTTTCTTTGCTAACATATCTGCTTTCTCGTTACCTTTCAGTCCGCAGTGGGCCGGGATCCATTGGAAGACCACTTTTTTATTTAGCATTTGAATTTGTTTTACCATGCAATGAATTTCTTTTACTTTTTCCATTTTAGGGGATGTAGTTGAGCTGATGGACTGGATTGCAGCTTTGGAGTCAGACAGGATGACTGTTTTTGCACTGGTTTAGCCAAACAAATACATTTTGAAGTGATGTATAAATGGCTTCAACTTCGCCATCAAAATTTGTTGTGTACTTGCCAACAATTTTTATAAAGAGGAAAGTACTGACAAGTAGCTCCTGCTCCAGCTCCTTCATTTTGATCCATGAGAGATCCATCAGTGTAAATGTACAACCAGTCCTTTTGTGGATATTTTCTATTAATTGTTTGTAGGGCAATGGCTTTTGCTATTTCTGGATTTATATCTTTTTTGTTGAAGACTTCATCAAGATCAAGGCAGCAATCTACTTTGAAGTTATTAAGTGGATTATATCGATTCATCAAGTTTTCCTTTTCACTTGGTATTTCTAGAATTTGCTTAAGCTTTTCTACCTCTTGTATATATCCATTTTGGGTCCTCAATGTAAATTTAGAATCTTTATATTTACTCCATTTATCCCAATTTGGAAGCCTTCTTAATTTTTCATAGGTTAAAAGGCTTGTGTTTCAAGATCTGTTACAACAGGTATATTAGATGCGATTATTTGCATGGCTTCAATTGGAGTAGTTTTGATTGCACCAGCTTGGTTTTGAGTGCATACCGCAAATGGATTTAGTTCAATCCTGATTACAAATACAGTAGAACTTGGTTATAACGACATCCAAGGGACCTTTAAAATTATGTTGTTATAAACCGAGAATCATATTATCAATCTAGTGAAGTGGAGAATGAAAAATAATAAACATAATTAGGCTTATTTTAGATTTATGTATTCACTTTTAAGCATACCATGAACACAATAAAATACATGTACAATTATAAATACAGTATTCTGTATTAAAACAGTTTGTTCATTACCCACCAAACTTCTTTACTTAGGAGTCAAGTAATCAGGCATTTTACTCTGTTGTCTCCTACTTGCCAATATACAGTTTCTAAATCACATTCTATGTTTATTATTTCAGTTGCAATTTCACTGCTCCCTCCTCTAGCTTCATAGAAATGTTCACAATTCTAATGGCTTCTAAAGTGTCACTCACTTCTTTTAGTGGCCATACTGCTTTAAAATGCGTGCACTTAGTGAAAACTTCCTGTCGAAACTAACTGCATGCAGGTACCATTAAACCCACATGAATTCGGGCAGTTTATAATGGGGTGGGGAATCTGTCTGCATTCCAGAGGTCTATGATAGAAGGGAACAGTAAGGATTTGCCAGATTTCAGCGAAATATTTCTTAAAATACTTTGGTTCTTAGAAAATTGTATTCCAAACTGAGGATGAAAATGACGTTATATGTGAGGTAGACGCATATACGTTTGTCGTATTAAGCAAGGTAGAAAAGCAAATGTCTTATGAGGAATTAGTTGGGACCACAGAATATTTGACGTTATAGGCGAGGTGTCACACAAATCGAGGTTGCTATAACCAAGTTCTACTGTACGAGTAATGATTTTTTAATTGAGGCTGTAAGAGTGCGTGGCATTTAAAGAGCTGTCAAAATTACTTTTCATCAAAGAATTCCTTTTTTACAAATTTCTGATTATAAATCTAGTAACTTCTTGTTCTAAAGCTGAGTTCCTGAAGTTAGCAGATGAATGTAGCGGAGGAGAATTTTAATAGGTTTGCTTTACATAAATATTCATTTTACTTTCAAATCTACTTTCTGTACATTTATTTTTGTTGATTGAACACCAACTTTTTATGCCAAATATTAACCAAACTGGATGAAATTTTTACTGCAAGTATTTATGAGGTAGTTCCATGTTTCTATGCATTTATTTTGTAAGAAATGCTGCTAGTTCCTTTTGTTAACATTTTTTTTCATGAATTATAGAAATAGTATTTTCAAATTTTCGAAAAAAAAAAAATGTTTTGACAGTGAATAAATGAGACATTTCATAAAATGAATACATAGAAATGCTTCTCATGTTTCTGAATGTAAGCAAGATAAAGGAAGCTTAAAAATTGAGATCTTCTTCTAACAAGTTGGGTTTGAAAATATTTATAAAAGAAATAAAAAATCAAAAGTAAAAAAAATTTTGGGAGTTACAAATTTCGATTTTGTTAGTCCTTTACATAGTAAACATGGCATCAAAATTTAATTGAAAAAAAGTTGTAATTAGTGGAGTGTGCCCTTGAACCTGGATTGGAACTTACTTTATTATACAGAGTCACCAGTACGCTGAATATCCCCAACCACCAAAGTAAATCATAGCATCGGGGTCTTCCTTTGAGATATTAGATCTGCTGTCTTGTTGTGGGTAGAAGATATTACTTATTTATGGCTTTTAAGGAACCCGGAGGTTCATTGCTGCCCTCATACAATTTGCCATCGGTCCCTATCCTGAGCAAGATTAATCCAGTCTCTACCATCATATTCTATCTCCCTCAAATCCATTTTAATATTATCCTCCTATCTACTTCTCAGCCTCCCCAAAGGTCTTCTTCCTTCCGGTCTCCCAACTAACACTCTATATCCACTTCTGGATTCGCCCATATGTGCTAAATGCCCTGCCCATCTCAAACGTCTGGATTTAATGTTCCTAATTATGTCTGGTGAAGAATACAATGCGTGCAGTTCTGCATTTATGTAACTTTCTCCGTTCTCCTGTAACTTCATCTCTCTTAGCCTTATGCACTTTATTCTTTTCCTCCTACTATTACTCCTTCCATGTTCATTATCAGTAAAAAATTACATTTTCGGTTTTTCCTAAAAGATGAATCGGCAATCTCTTAGGCATATTTGTAGTTGAGCAAGTTTCTGCACTTGAAAGCATAAAAATTACGTCATATTTAAGTTAAATGGCTGCATCCTTGAACTTTAATTCCAAGCAAACTTTAGGTATAGGTAAGCAGTTTTCTCATATTTCTTCAGCACATTTCGCCATGTTCAAAGTGTAAAGGCTCTTACAGTTTTGATACTAGAAACATGAAACTTTTACTGCATGTTCAATGTAGATACTACTGTGGTTTTAAGGGGGTAGATCCACCATTGAGTATTACAAATTAGGCAAAAAACAGAAATTTCTTTCTCAATATCTAGAAACAGTATTAAATTAAAAATTGGTAGGGTATATTTGTACTACTTCAGCTTCAAGATACCATATTTGGTTTTTTAAGAAATATGATCCATTACCGCTAATTAAATATTCAAAATGGCGTATGTAAAATGTGCACTTGGATAGCATTTCCTTAATAATTTCCACAATTTTCAATATTTTTACATAATTTCTTTTTTGTTATGTTTCTAAGATTCATATCCAGAAAATGTACCAGAGTCTCTGTAATTTATAAATAACTAATATTTTTTCATTATTTTTTCATGATGCACGTAAATTATCAACTTTTTTGGAAGTTTTTTATTTTTAATTTCCAAACTATACACACTACAACATGGATTCTGGTACATTTTGTTTATCTACAGCCAATAGACATGCATTTAAAATTTCATAGCATTATCTGAAATAGTTTCCAAGTTATGAGGGAAATGGTAATGAAAAATGCAAGTTACGGGGAACGAGTGACAAACTTACCGAAGGCGAGTGGTGGAATTAAAATGCACCTGGTGCATAGACTAGACCCTCCTTTGCTGCATATCTGGCTTCTTCTTCAAGTCTCAGTCGTTTTCTGCATACCCTGGCTTCTTTTGTCCTCTTGGTTGATGACTGAACACGAAGTTCATCTTGCTTCAACATTGCTTCCTGGCAAAATTTTCCAGGTACCAGCTCCAGCTTCTCCAGCACTTTCGTTCTGGACTGCATGCCCTCATTAAAGGTCATCACTGCATCATTTACAGCAATCTGAACTACTTTGATGCCAGCAAATCCAGTTTTCGGACAAATTTTCCAGATTTTTTAATTGAAGGATTCATTATTATTCTGTGTATATCCTCCAACACACTTTTTTAGGAGTTGAGTGGCCACTAACTTCTTGCAAACAGGCTTCATTACCTCCATGATGGCTGCTGGAAGTGTTTTCTTGTGCCTATAGTCCTTTACTGTATCCTCATGCACCGCACGCTGGTAGGGACACCAAGAATCAATATCTTTAGGGCAGAAATTATACATTGGGTTAGCATCAGTAGATGCCTTATGATAGCATACAGCCCATATTGCCCTTCTCATGTCATTCACTGAAGTACAGTTGACTCTAATGGCATTGCCATAATATGACAGCATCTGTCAGTCTGTTTTTTCCTGAGAGAGGTTTATTGTCTTTCAGTTTTTTTCCCTTCCATTCATTCTTCTGTCCTCTCAGTTGTGTCCCCATACGTTTCTGAATATGACCAACACACTCTATTTTCTGTAATTCCACTTCAGGCCCATAAGGATGTAATTCACTTACAGCTTTGAAACTCTTGGTGTCTCCAACCCCAATGTAGTTCAGATACCGTACCTTGTAGATATCCATGGAGCGAGAAAAAATTTTCTTCATCCCTTCCACTTCCACGTTACCTGAAGTACCTCTGTGATTGATGCAGCAATCAGCTTCGTGATTTTCAAGCCATTCACGATACTGCACAGTGTCAGTCTTGTTTTTCCACTGTTGACAATAGAGATGGAGGAAATAATTTAATTACCAATATATTGATATTGCAATATATTGCAAACCCAATTTCGATAAACGATATATTTTACAAAAAAATATATCGATATATCAAAACGATTCGATATATCGCTATTTCGCAAATTAATAGATACTAATGCAATTACATTTGTAGGTGTATATTTATTACAGTAAACTTAAATTTGAATAGCCTATTCCTTATTAGCATTGAAATCAACATCATAACAGTCAAAAGTTTGAATGTAAAATTGCAACGATAAACAATACATTTTCAATACCATAATTATTATGTAGTTCCTAACTTAAATCAAAATTATAGCGGAGGTAAGATGAGCTTAAATGATACAATGGGGATGTGTTAAGTGAACTCTATATGGGTCAGTATTTGACATTGAAACATTCATTCATTCATGGTGTTCTACCCAAAGGCAGGTCTTTCACTGCAAACCCAGCATTCCCCAATCTTTCCTATTTTCTGCCTTCCTCTTAGTCTCCTCATATGATCTATGTATCTTAATGTCGTCTATCATCTGATATCTTCTTCTGCTCCGAACTCTTCTCCCGTTCACCATTCCTTCCAGTGCATCCTTCAGTAGGCAGTTTCTTCTCAGCCAGTGACCCAGCCAATTCCTTTTCCTCTTCCTGATCAGTTTCAGCATCATTCTTTCTTCACCCACTCTTTCCAACACAGCTTCATTTCTTATTCTGTCTGTCCATTTCACACGCTCCATACTTCTCCATATCCACATTTCAAATGCTTCTATTCGATATACTGTGAACTTGAGTGAATGAGCTAGAAGAACTAGCCAAGGCAAACGAACTATGAACTGAGAACTGACAGTTTTGTTTTGTACATAGTGCTTTGTGAACATTAGTTGAGATTAGCAGTACATTGTTGTTTTCAATAATCCAAGTGAATTGTCATTGTCGTCTGTGGAGTGCAATAACGAATACTGTATTGCTGTGCGGAGTGGAATACCCATTGTTGACGGGAGTGTTGAAATTCAGAAATAGAAAGCCATTATTGTTGTGAATAAAAGTAACATTATTGTTGAAATAAAAATCACAATATCCTTGTTTCTCTTTCCATTTAAAAATATAGAAATAAAAGTTTTGAAGTCAAACTGTTCCTTTTCAGATTGGCAGTTGCTCCTGCCTTGGAGAACATTAATACTAAAACAGTAGTAGATAAACCTCCCTTATCAATCTCATATTAAATATTACATAGTTTGAATTCGAATTCTAGACCAGCCAATCAGAGATAGGCATTGATTGGCTTGGATATTTCAAGATTGCTCAATTACGTAACTGTCCATCTCTCGGGGAATTATTGGAGTTAACTAGTGTGGATTTTATTGTTCATAATAATTCCACAAAAACAAAAATAAAAAAACCGATAAATTTATGAGAAAACCGATATATTATACGATATGTTGAATCAAATTTTCGATATCGATATATCGAAACGAAATTATCGGTATTTCGTAAAAACCGATATATCGTTCCCATCTCTAGTTGACAACCTTTGCATGACTGCGAGAGAGCATATGTATCGATAACTTTACCACATTTAGCACTGATAACACTACATACTCCATGCTGTGATGTGTGGCCTTGTTAGCCAGGTTCCATCACAACTGACTGATATGTCTCTGCTATTGGAGAGACTTGCTTCTTCTTCAGCTGCAGCTATTTTAGAGTCCATAGCCACCTCTGAAGTTGCAGTTAAAATCCTATTATTTATCATGTCATGTGTTCTGCACAACAGGTGGTGGCAAGTTCATAAGACCACAAAACACTTTAAAGCCTACTAATCCTTGGCCTATGCACCTAGTTGCATACACAGCTTGTCTGTTTATTGAATAAACGTTATTATTCTTACCTAATTTCCTACAATTTTCAAATGATCCTATATCTAAACACTTTTTACATACTATGCTAACACTACAACCTAATCCTACTATTCTATTTACACTCATTTCAATATTGCTGCCACATTTACATCGAAGACACTTTTCTATTTCTTTGAACATAATATTTACATCAAAGATTAAATTTACAATATCGCCAGTATTATTTACATTAGCATCCTCTGCATTTAGTCCAGTTACTATTTTTCTTGCAGATGCACTTTCAAGGTTTGGTACATTTATATCACATTTTCTTTTATTTTGATGTTGATTTCCTTTGAATTTACTTCTCACTGGTTTGTAAGATGTTTTTCGCTTACCCATGTTTAGATATTCTGGGAAAAAAACATGCAAAAACAAGAACAAGAGAGCACACAGCAAAACACAGTGATTCACAAACTTTCCCTCTTCCAACATCTAAACACGAGACGATAGAAGTCACCCTCGGCTCTCTTTTTGCGCATGCGCCATCGGTGTAGTATTTCCGCTTCTGGTGTGATGCTGGGCCCCGTTGTAAGCATAAAAATTGTTTTATTCACCGCATGCTAGATTCACCTTCGTCACAATCATATATTATTTACATTTCGGTGATACAAGTTACGTAATTATAATAATAGTGCATTGGTAGATTTCGCAATTATTACTCCAGCTCCTGTTATCCAAGTCAAACCTTATTTTCGTATAATTGTATTCCAGAATATTTCCTCATAAGTCTTGATAGGCTATATGTATTAAGAGTTAATTTCTGGTGGTAGTATTGATATTAAACTTGGCCAATACAATATTTCATCTATAACTTCAGAGGGGCGGGAAGAACTAGCGCTGAGGTAGTTCTGGATATTTCAACTGTAAACCAACTTATGAATGTCGTGATATGCAAATAAATATCACCAAACGTAGGTGTCAACTTCAGAGGGGCTGCAAGACACTTTGTGTGCAAATTTATAAAACCAGGGGCATCACATCCAGTAAAATTAAGAGTGATCTCAACCTTGTTAACAATTCGAAGAGATATTCCTATGTTAATAAAGCGGCGAAACTAGCGCTGAGGTAATTCTGGTGGTTTCGGAAGTGAAAATTGTTGAATTTATAACGGATTCTTTTTATGTAGATACAGTTGATCGTATATGCATCATAGACAAATATATGCATGGCATAACAAAAGCCTGAACTAACCAAATCTAACCTGTCACAGATTCGTATATGCAACATGTATATAAGCGGGGAAATACTTCAGCACTAGTTTAGCTAAAAATTGAATTAATTTGTTTGAAAGATGAAGTAGGATATAGGCCAAAGATTATTATTTGAACTCTATAGAGAGTAGTGGTTTGGTTCGACTGGAACATCTCGGAAAAAAGAAAATATATATTTTTATTTTATTATTAC
The DNA here is from genome assembly GCF_040183065.1 of Periplaneta americana. NCBI lineage: Eukaryota > Metazoa > Arthropoda > Insecta > Blattodea > Blattidae > Periplaneta > Periplaneta americana. The sequence goes on along the minus strand of NC_091132.1, from coordinate 170,875,375 downwards.
CGGCATAGACCTATATTCATTATTATTTATTATTCCACAGTTGAGTAACAAAATGGACAAGAAACCATCAAGAAACTGTATTACAATAATCTGTAAGATGTTTACAGGACAAAAATTATTAAAACATGTAACAATGCTATACAATATTGAAGTATAACTTAATACACAATTTATGGCATTCATAGTTGACAAATTACCTAAGCAAGTGGTTGCCCACCTGGGTGTGTGGAACCAATGTATGTTTTCAAACGTTATTTTAACTAAATTTAACTTCATCGCATTCTGTGACATATCAGCTGGCTGAAATATTTTTTATCTCACACTTCTGAGATTTTAACAGGAATGAGTTTGTCCAAGGACTTCCCTTGGCTTGAAACTCTTGCTTACATATCCGATATTATTATTATTTTTCTTTATTTTAATCTCTAGGATCCAACTGTGTTCAGCATTCAGGATAAGACTAAAGCAACAATAAAGAAATTTAACTGGTCTTGCTGAGTTATCAATCGAGAATTCGATTAATGTTCCACTCTGTGACTTTCGTCCAATATGTTTGGAAGCATAAAAGTATCTTCATTGATTGACATTAAAATTACGGAAATGTTATCAAATAAAGACAATTGTATGAAAAATTCATTCCCGATGACAAACAATTAGTAGTTTGACCAAAGAAAAGGGTCTCTTAAAATTATTAGAATTATCTACTGATATCGTGGTTAAAAATTGTGTTTCCTAAAACATCTCTGTTGCAATCTTGGTTGCATGACTCACCAGTATATCTCAATGTTTTCTGGATTGCAGTACTACACTTAATGCCATTTGCATCAGTATATTTCAGTGAGAGTACATTTTCTGCTCTGGTCTTCTTGAAGAACAAATACGAGTATAGAAGTAAACATATTCTTAAGGTAGATTTGCAACTTAAGCTACGGTTTGTTTATGGTGATCATCACCGGACGCACATCGCCGGCGATTATAAATGCTGGCGATGATTGTCAGGAAGTGGTTTCTTTATCATTGTAAATCGCTGTCAATTCTCATTTGTTTTGCTACTTTAACTCGATTAAATATTTCTACATGGCCTTCTCTAAAAATCGATTATTGAACATGTATGGAGTGATATGCGTCCTGAATTTGCTTCAGAAGCAACCTCCAGCATTCTGCACCGCGTCCAACAATCATCGCTGTAAAGAAACAGTGCGCATTCATTTTAACAGCCAGCAACTCCAAGCAATGATCGCCGTAAACAAACTGCAGCTTTAGAGTACCTACAATTCAGCCAGACTTCGCAAAGCGACTTCAACCATTCCACTAATAATTTTATAAGTATAAAAAACTTGTTTAACACTAGAAGAAACAACCGATCATTTGACTCATTTCATATTTAATTTATTTGTACCTCCTCTCTGTATTTGCTCAACAAGCTAGTCCTTCAGGACATTTATTGAATTTACTCTTTTTAGATCCTCTGAAAATGTCAAGTCCCTATCATTATTTATGGGGATAAAAGTACAGTTACCTAGAAGGACGAACATAGGTCATTTTTACTGGTCTGCACTGTCTTATTTCATGCAGCAGCAAACTACAAATATTGCTGTTTTATGATCGTCTTACGCCTTCTAATAATGAACTCAATAGGCCTACATTGTCCCCATGTGACAAGCTTACTGAATGTATGTGGCAAGTCTTTCATATTACAGAAAATATTCCCTTTATGTAGACTGGTTGATACTCAACATAAGAACGACAATAGGGAGTTTATAACCGCTTTCCTATGACATTACAATATAGTCAATATATTCTGGATAACAGCGGCAATTCTTTTGGCAACTGTGTGAAGTATTTCATTAGTCTATCTCAAGATTTCTATTTGCCATGTACTGTAGTTATTTTGCAAACATGGCACGAAAGGGTTTGAGCGATGAACTTCTGTTATGAAAGATTATGAGTGATGAAGAATTCTGCATTATTTAGAAACACTGTCAGAAATAGATTAGGAAAGAGAATATCCAGTTAGTGTTTGTGACGAAGATGAAAATGAGACTGGTGATTTTAATTATATCTCGCGAGATTATATATTCCAGCAGTGTCCAGGAAACCGGAGAGAAAGACCTGTCAGATTGGAGGGTGTCACAGCAGAAATAAGACATCACATGTCTGCGCAAAGTATAACAAATTCTGAAAGAATCATGTATGTGTGTGCAAAGTGTAGAATCATGTACATGTGTGTGTGCAAGATGTGATTATAATAATCAATAGACTATAGATAAATTCAGAAAACACAAAATATATATGTCAAAAATATTTAATGTAAAATTGAGTGAACATGATGTTAAGAACAGAATTGCATTTGAGAAATGGCAGAATTAATATGCTAGTACTTATACACAGTTAATAAAACAAATTTTCTTCATCTACACATAACAATTTCTTCTTAGAAGAAGAGTGTATTGTGGTCTCAGATTTTGTTCTGAAATTATTAATTCGCAACTCTTTAATTATACCCACTAAGTCTGTAATAATACGATATTTCAAATGAAAGCTGCTAATGAGACAGAAATTTAGGATAAAACGTGCATGTCAAAATGACCGGTGCTGGTCGTACTAGGTAGTTTGAAAGTCCCAGTCTTTGTAATGTTAATTTTAACAGCAAAAGAAACATCCCACTGGAAACTGTATGGTTTCATTTTTGACAGTAAAGATATGATAAAACATAAAATAACCTTGTATTTGTATATTATATTCAAAACTTAAAACTGATATTTAATATAGCTACCATCTTATTAAGAGTAGTTCATTCACTACATTATGCAAATGTTTAATGAGTACAAAATGATTATTACAGAAAACACTGGAGGTCCACCAAAATGAAATGTAAGGGTTCATCACACACCATATTTGGAAACCACTGATTTAGGTTATGGCAAAATATAAGGATAATAAATAACGACTATAAGATGCAATGTTACAAATGTAAGATATTTACAGGGCAAAAATAGAGCACAATACATTAACAGAAAATAATATATAAATTATGAGGAATATTTACAGAAATTATCTCTGAGAAAATAAGAGACGATACATGGAGACATTATTCATTTAAGATAAATGATGATAAAAATAATAATACGTTAGCATTAAATAAGTGCAAAATAAGATGTTGAGGATGTAATATAATTAATGGAACACACTGAATATCTGGATTGCGGTAAATAAAACATTTTTATGCTTACAACGGGGCTCAGCATCACACCGGAAGCGGAATTTCTTCACCGATAGCGCATGCATAATAAAGAGAGCCGAGGGTGACTTTTATCGTCTCGTCATCTAAACATCCTGCAAACAACATGTCTGCACTTCCTGTGAAGCAGAGAGAGTAGTAAGTCAGCGGTAATCACCTTTGGAGCGGCATTTTCAAATTGGTTGAATATAATTTGAATGTCATTAAAGTTAGCAGAAGTGGGCTGGGTGGAGGACATTTAAGGGGCACACTGAAGTGACATGCAGACACATTTTTGGTCATAACTAAGGAACTATACAAGATATTTAGAAAATTTTTTCACTGAAATGAAGAGAAAAGTCTATAGAATATAGAAAAAAATAATTTGAAAAATGAAATTTTTATACCCCCAAAGGTGGATGTACCCCATTAAAAAGAAACACAATATCACTTTTTGATAAACTAAATACTTCCGAAATTAAAGTAAAACATGGAAAGGAAAAACTTACAATTTGAAGATGCATATTAAAAAACTCTCCATATATAAATGTAAATTTAAAGTTGTTGATACTTAACCCATTAATGCCCAGAACATTTTTTGTGGTTTTTAGAACTTATATTCATATTCTACTATCTACTACAGGAAATCCTGCCACTGGGAAATAAAGACATAAAAAATATACTTATTAAGGTATCATATTTAAAACCTCGAAATATGTTGGAAAATCATACATGTTATGAACTTTTCACTTCTTTCACATAATTTATACATCCCACAAAGGCTAAAGATGTTGAAATAATTGTTTATATAGGAAAAATATATTTAAAAAACAATACGTTTTACAATGTGCTGCTCAATTTTCAGTGTGATAGATTTTCTGGCATTCTGGATGCAGCGGTACACTACATTTTTCACATACGAATGTTGTACGACGTCCACACTGCTTGCATCGTACATTAGAATGTTCACTATGGATGATCCAGTGATCAATCTTGTCGAAACGAACATTATCATGAGCTGCTTCTCGAATTTGAAGTGCTGAGCGAGGGGAATTTCTAGGTTTCCCGTGTTGGACTAGGAGTTGCGGATTGCATTGCTGTTAGAAAGTTAGTAGTGATGTCCAGGATGCGATAAAGCCTCCACGCATTTAGACCCCATGCAAACAGGGTCCACCACCGTTTCTGTAGGTTGCTACATATTGATCATTGGAATGCACATCACCCATATATCTATTATACAGTGCAACTGAATGCTATTGGCTTATTTGAATCGTCCTCTTTGTCTTGGAACTCCAGCGTTTAGCTTTTCAAATTGAAGTCGCTAATACCAACATTGCTGGCGACTGCAACTACACTATTGTCATTCCATTGCACTAAAATTACATCATCTGCAACAACAGTCTCCATAGCTCCTCTTTTTTCTTTGGAATTTTTAATTTATTTGTTGTTGTTGTTTTCTAATGCCAGGCGTTTGACAATAAAGTCATTTGACCTCTTGCACTCCAATATTTTTCAAAGATATTATCATGACCAGCCACTGAAGCACAGATTTTGAGGTGTTCCGAATCCATTTCTTGGTTTGAGTTGCACAATGGGCAGTTAGGGGACTGATATATTCCAATTCTATGCAGGTGTTTGGCCAAACAATCATGGCCTGTTGCCAATCTAAATGCAGCTACAGACGATTTTGGTGGTAAATCGGGAATTAACTGTGGATTTTGATGCAGAGAGTTCCATTTTTTCCCATGGGATTGTGTTATCAAATTTTGTTTGTTGAAGTCTAAGTATGTAGATTTAATAAATCTCTTCACATAGTAATACGTAGATTTAGTAACAGGTCTGTAAGTAGCAGTGCTGCCCTTCTTTGCTAAAGCATCCACATTCTCGTTTCCCAGGATTCCACAATGGGACGGTATCCATTGGAATACAATTCTTTTATTGAGTGATATAGTTGAGAGAGCATTTTAGTTATTTCTGCTGTTTTAGATGAAGTTGTGTGTTTAGAGACTATTGATAGAATAGCTGCTTTGGAGTCTGACAATATAACTGCATTCCTATATTTATTGATGTGGCATAGAAGATTCCTGAGACTTATTGCAACGATTTCTCCATCAAAACTTGTTATTCCATATCCAAGAGCTCTATAAAGTGAGAAGAGACAGCACGTAACACCTGCACCGGCACCTTGTTCTCTGGAGATCAAGGATCCGTCGGTGTATAAATGAAGCCAGTTTTGTGGAGGGTATCTAATATTAATTGTCTCTAAAGACAATTGTTTCAGTATTTCAGTGTTTACTTCTGATTTATTTGTAGGAGGAGCCTTATGCACCCTGTTGCTCCAATGCCCTCAGCAGCTAGGTCATGCATAAGATCAATGGACGTGAAATAGTTATCAAAAATACATGACTGCCCTTTTGGATATCAGTCTTCTTTAGAAGTCCAAAAACAACATCAAGCCCCTGTCCTTTCCCTGAAGTTCGTAGGTTCGTACTATTGTCACATGCTCCGCATGCAGCATATAGTCGTCTGCAGTACAAAGAAGCCAGAGCTGGAAACCAAGCCTTATTGGTTTCGCTCGAATGAAATGTTTGGTTCGATGTCTGTCATCAATATTCAGGTGTTCTGGAATGTCACAGACTTTGAATGACTTATTTAGTATATCGAAAATTGGTCTAACGTAGCGATCATTTGAAATTGCCATATTATCAGCAAAATGCAGTCGTCTCATATCGTCAAAAGTATTCCACTTCATTGAATCAGAAATCGAAACGCTATGTAAATCGGGTATTCTACTCCAATAAAGTCGCCTGTGTGGAAGTTTATTATAGCCAGAAATGAAAAGAATGCCAAGAAAAATTAAAATATCTTTTGTTGTAGAGTCAGTAGAATCAGTAGATAGATTTTCTGAATACAGTAGATCCTACTTTGGTCCAAGATCAAGTCTATGAGCTCGGCTTTGGTGGTGTGGTGGTGGCGCATTACTTTCGTTATCAGAATCAGAACCAAATTGGGCGTCACTCTGCAGCATACACCAAGGGAAATGACAGAATCCTCATTTGTTTCGGCCTCAGGTTGCTCCCGTGGAGGAAAAATTGTAACATTCAGTTGTCTGTGATTCTCATTACTCTGTATTTGCATCATATAACATATTTCATTGACAGCATACAGCAGTGAACTGCAAAAATATTCAAATCAGTATAGGTGTAATAAGTTATATCCCAGTGGTAGGAAAACCTGCCATCAAAGTTTAGGCTACAGAATAGTACGTTATTAATTATGAAATGATGTCAGTCACAAACTATTCAAGTAGTATGGTTTACTGACTATGTATTTTCATAATCAGGTGTCACTTGTTACTTTAAAAATGTGTACTACTTACACACTTTCTCCCTCGTTGCAAACCATCTTTTGAAGAGAAGTTGAACAGTGACTTCTAACCAATGTACCGATGCAGTTAATTAACTAATGTTGTTAAAATTCGAGAATACCATGCGGAGTATATCTTAGAATCCATTGGTGCAGTATTCATAACAAAATAATTTATTTATACATTGTTAAAAATTTAAAACTTGGTTGGTAGGAAAACCTGCCATGGGCATTAATGGGTTAAACTTAGTTCTTTTATAGCCATATCAGAGATGATTTAAAAAAAAATCGTGGATGAAACTTAAATTCTGTAAGAGGAGATTTTGATAATATACCTTTTTTTTTTTAAATTTGCATTACTCAAAAAACTGTTTATCTTGTCACAATGAAACTAACATATGTAAGAACAAGAATACTTATAGCAAGGAATTAAGTACCACAGAAAATGAACTCCCTACTTAAGAATTGTACGAAATGGGAATTTTACCCATCACTCCCCTTACGAAAAAAAAAAATACAGGAATGCAGCGCACACTTCTGTAAAGAAGTGACAGCAGTGAATGTATTCGTGGGATACAATTTAGTACACACTGTTACCTGTTTTATGTGAAAGTCTGCAATTTTCATTTTGTTCCTAATGTACTGGTGATAGCCTATTGTGTTCCAGAAAAGCCACACGCAAGGAAGTACAATTTTCCTTTGTTTCACTGCCTTTTATGAGATGTAGCCTATATAGTGATAAACACGTGGTTTTTTTTAGTTTGCAGGAACCACAAATACTTTCAACATAAAAACCCTTTTATACTTAAATTACCAGTATATTTTAATGCTCTGTGTAGCCCCCCCTCCAGCTTGTTATTAATTGCCAACATAATATGCAAGAGGTCCAAGACGAATTCCTAGGAAAATGGTCAGTCTCATTAGTATTTCGCCCTGAACTTCTGGAGTCTCTGTATTTGTAGCAAGTGGGAGAAGACTACATCAGTGCATTAGAATATAGTCCTGAAGATCTCAAACGATTTTAGCATTTAAATAAAATAAAATTGTGCCTTCTTGAGTGTAGCTTTTCTGGAGAATGACGGTTTATCTTTAATAGATTTTTCAAAATACCTAGCTTCCTTTCATGGACCTACCTGCTGCTGGTATTGTAGTTGTTTTTCTGATCCTTTACGTTTTTGTTTACATTAGAGGACAAATATGATGGGTGATGTGTAAACTTTGAAGGGACTGCATTGTCTGTGAGCTGAGGTATTTCCCGAGGCACTACAAGAATGCTGCCGTCACTTCGAACTGCTCTGTCTTCTGTACAATACGTTGTTTAGAAAAATGATTCATGCGTACGGGGGAGTATTACTAGGCTGAAAATTGTCCCTGTGAATGGAATGGAACCATTGTTGTCTTCTGTGAGAATCTTTTTGATAAGAAAATTGCTTTTCTATAGCACGCGACACAAACTTCTAACTTGCATTTTTCTAAGTTCTACTGTGCGGAAACTGACAGGTTAGGTTAGATTAGGGTATTTTAGGCTTTTAGTCTGCCTTGCGTATTCTAATCTGTTAAGTTAGGTTAGTGTAGGCTTTTGATATGTCTTGCATATAATAAATTGAAGTGAAATGTGCGTTTCGTGTTCAGTTTGAATTGTTCTACCTCTTATTAAATAGGCCTAATCACTTTTAGGTTACCTACAAAAATGAATTCTTTCCAATGTTTACTAATTTTCTAACATGTTTTCAAGTCAACTGACATTCTATATGAATTCTTTACATTCGAAACCAAGTTTCTTCTGAAAATTAAGATAATTTTTCCACTTTCTTCGTCAAAAAAAACCTTCAGTGTCGCGTGCTATTGAAAACCCAAGAAAAGGCTGTCACAGCCGCCAGTCAGTGTGTTATAGTTTGATCTACAATAAGAAACACAGCACGTCCTAGGCATGGTGATAGTCATTCTTTATTTCCATCGCCTAGTCTGCAGGCCAGACTGCATTTCGAGAAGTTGAGGTTATGTTGTATGTTCGCATTGCAATTTAAGATTTTTCATTCATTGCCACAGCAGTCTGATACAGTATCCAGTAAGCTGTGATGTGCTAACACAGTATAAATTTAAGGTGAAATAACGAATTTTAACACTGATGAAAAGATAAAGCATGCGTATACGGAACCCTCACTCGACCCTCCATAGGAAAGCTACTACACTTCATATAACTACAAACACCAATAATATATTGCTGTGTTTTATATTCACCATCTCACAGTTTTCATACAGCTTTCTGTTTATTTTAGACTACGATTCAGTCTGCCACCCGAACAGTGTTGACAACACTATATTAATAAATCCCACATTGCTTAAATTAATTTCCCCCCGTCCAAAAAATAAATTTTACAGTGGTTCCCAAAGAGTGGGTAGCAACCCCGTGGGTCGGGGGTGGGGGCTCGTGAAATGATTTACAAAATAAACAAAAATCGCGTTGGATTCTACCAAAAATTCGCTTATAAGGTTACAAATTTATTTTTCCAAATATAATATACAGAGTGTAAGAGCCATTATTTTAACTGATGATTGTTCATGTCATAAGGAAGAAAAATTGTCCTCACAATTGTTCTCTAATTGCAATATTTAGCGAATTATTGAAGTTTACAATATGCAACGTTTCACAACATTGCTGGATGGGAGGAGGGGATTTGCAGGTAGGCTACACGGCACAGCTAAAACGGGGACAGACATACCGGTACAAAACAGATGCTCTGTTCTAATGCAGGGAGGGACCAGGCCAGCTGTTGTATACAAATACAAACTTTCAGTCTTATTAATAGAACATTATGGTAAATTTCCATTTTATTTAACAATATTCTCCATTTTTTATTGTACGCCTAAAAAATAAACAATAATCGTTTGCTGCAGAAAAGACACGAACGTTTTTTTTCTAGTGCAAAATTTTAATCTCTCCCGCTTCCGTAAAGTAGTAACATTTTAAAAAAACTTAAAGTTTGCAGTTTGTCATATTTGAGGACATGACACTTGACGAAAAATCACTTCTTACAGATAAACCATTCATAATTGATGTCTAAGTTCAGTTTATTTTCGTATCAATACGAACTCGTTAAATTACATTTGAAAATTGTACATACCGATTTACATCAGATTTACCACGTGTCCACCGTCGTTCTGAAGGCAGGCATCACATCTTCTAGTCCAGATGTTGCGGACACGTTCAAGACTCTCAATTTGTAATAAATCGCTGAGAAACTGTTACAAAAGTTCGCCGATTAGGTAATCTTCTTTGCGGAAAACGTTGACGGTACATCCTTCTTGCCTCACTTGAATTACGACACTTTCTCCATAAATTAAAATTAATAACATATGATATTCCTAAACTGTGAATGACATTGTAAGTTGTTTATGGAATACCCTGTACTGAACTGCCATCCACTCGGCAGTAGAGCTATGGACAGGGAGCTTGAACTCAGCTGATCCGTTCCTACGTCTGTGCAGAGTACTGCCTGATGAACGTTGCCACGTCTCTCACGCCAGAATATTAACAAATTTAAGCACACATTTTTATTTAATTTCACGAAAACGTAATAGAACAACAAATATTTATTTCTAACTAATATTAACTTCTTGCTAGATGTATCTACTAATGTAATCGTTTTCGTAATTTTAGTAACGATATAAGCAATATAACGCAAATAAAATAAGGAAAAATATTTTTTTTTCTGGGAAAACTATCGAGTTTTGGCCCTATGTTGTATGGACATTTTTTTATCCTCTAGACCGTCCCCGACGACTGTGAAAAGCACGACAATTTTATTTATTTATTTATTTATTTATTATTGCTGTTAAGTTTGAAATGAATACAAATTAATAAATACAATGAAAGTTAAACTAGCCCACTCCTGAATGAGTAAGACTCGTGCTCAGGAGGGGATTCCAGTACAGACAAAAATAAAATTAAAATTGAGAGTGAATACAGATTAAATAGTGTTTAATATGTTTAAACCCAAACTATAAATCCAATACAATTTTTTATATTTTTTTTATTAATTTGGAGAGGATTCGTGGTTGAAATATTATTGGAATAAAATTTGTTTAATAATCTGGGACCTTGACTCATGCTATGATAAAAAGCTGCATTGGTTTTACATTTTGGTTCAGACAAACGCAGAGAATTCATATTTTTAGTTCTATATTTATGTATATACCTTTGAAAGTATTAAGATATCTATGAAAATATTTCAATAAAATAAAATAATACATTTGTTTAATGTTGAAAACTTTGAAATGTTTAAACAACAATTCAGTTGGGTAATCTTTCTGCTTTTTTTAAACAAATTTTTAATACTTTTTTCTGTAGTAAAATTAACGGATAAAGGTTGGATTTATAAGTTCCACCCCAACCTATAATACCATACATAAATATGGATTGAAATAATGCTAAATAAATTACACGTAAACAGTTAAGTGACAAAATATTTCTTAGAACAACAAAGTAACAATGTTTTACGTAATTTATTACAAATATAATGAATATGATTATTCCATTTTAAATTATTATCAATAATTATACCTAAGTATTTAACCTCATTAACTTCATTAATAACTGAACAATTGCAATTTATGTCGGAACCCCATACACCCTGTATACCCAATGGTTGAGCTGTTTGGACTTTTTACATTACTAGTTGTCAAAATTATAACAACATTTCGAAGAGAGGTCCACTCTTCGAAACGTTGTGTTATAACAATTCACCTTTGCTGTCCCCCCCCCCCTTTCATTCAGATCAATAATATATACCACAGTCAGTTTCAATTCATCATGAAGTAACACAAACTAGATATCAGTCCCGTATGTGGTGAGTAGTAAGATGGAAATTTCAATAAAAATAATTCAAAACTTACTTTTCACACACGTAGCGGCGGATATAAGTTAATTCAGCAACAGCCGAAAAGAAATGATGCAGTCTGTCTGATGATTGAGATACGTCCTCTTAACATAAACTGAGCACCATACCGGTTGTGATGCCGCTTTCCCCTGCTCCCCACCTCCCTTCACGTTCTAAATTTGAGCCCCAGTATCGTCATCAAGGAAATTGACGCCGTGATAACTGACAGATGAACAAATCCTTTGTCCTTCAGTCATACGAAGTAACGTATCCTTGTCTCTAGACTCGACAGGAACATTAAATATAATACTTATTACCAGGATTATCACGTTCCAATCCACCGAAAACCCACTACCACAATTACCTAGATACTTCTGCTTGCCAATTTTCGCTTCACCAATTTCAACAATAATGTCATCTACACACACCTGCCTGCAGTAACTGGACCAGTCAACTGCAGCGTGACTAGGCCTAGGCAAACCCGATAGCGTTCTAGAATGTACTAAGCGGGTCTCTAGTCATAAGAAACCTTTATATTAAAAAAATGAAGAAATAACTTCATCAGTGAGTCATGTCCAGAAATTAGAAGGTTTCGACAATTTGTAAAACAAGAGAACATCACTTACGGTTGCTAAGACGAGGCTGATGTTTTTTTTTTGCAAAACATTTCTATACATGACCCACTGATTAAGTTATTTTTCATTGTTTTTATACATAAATTTCTTACGGCAATGTTCAGTCCATACGTCCTATATCCAGAACAAAACACGGTGTAATAAAAGAACTGAAACCTTGAGAAGTTCATTAACACTTGGAAGACCTAGAAAAACTGAGGGGGTCACTTTGACCCCTTGTTTTATATTGCCTTAATATGCATGGAAAAATGTTTTGGTTGTGTAACATGTAATGTAATGCGTTGGCAATATATTTTTAAGCATCATAATGATGGTCTTTCACAACAGAAGTACAGTCAGTATAAAAATGCAATAGCTAGCACTAAAGAGTAAGATTCTAAATATTACAGTGTTATGGATTAAAGTTAATGATTATGATTATGGATTAATTGACAGAGATAACTTGGTTCTTTAAGATTATGATTTTTCTTATATTTCTGTAGTTTTCAAGAACTTTGAGTAAGATATTTCGGGATGTGCTTCTGTTATTTGTTACGTTGTCTTGGTAACCTCTGCTCTTCTGTTTCAGGTAATGCCAGTCTGCCCGGTTCACCGCTGGCTTGTAAGTACTTTCACTTTCTGCTTCATTGTGCTTTTATTTTGTAAGGGAAGTATGCCAAATATCGTACACAAAGGATGAGTTATAAAACAGTACAGGGAATAGGACGCTCACAACTCAAACGTTTTTCAAAAGTAGTCTGTTTTCATGTGTTATTCCGTCACTTGTTTTTACGTTCACGACATAATTGAATTGTTTGCAGAGCCTAACCGAAGACAGGAAAATCAATAATTGAAGAATTATATACATTTTGTAATAATTATTAAACATCAATAATTATTAATACACTTTTTTTATTAGAAGGTGGGGCTGCTCCTTTGATTTTACTAATTTAATAATTTCTGGTTCTTCCGAATGTCTCAGTTTCGCACTTAGTATTTTCATTTTTTAAACAATGTCCCTTTTTAAAAAGAAGTATTTTTTGTCAAGTGAACAAGAAAATATTAAATTTAGCTGTTAACAATTCTTAGAAGGTTTCGTCGAAGAAATTCCTAGAATTGTGGCCAGTTGTACAGAAATTCATTGACGCAATATTCAACTAAAACTTTTGTGCAGAAATAAGTTTCAAGAATAAATTTGTAATAGCTTAGTCTGTTGTAATATTAATTTCGTCCTTAAGAAATAAAAATTAAATGGACTTTGGTTGTAGTAACGACATGGATGAAATTTATCCATTGTTTAAAAACAATACGCTGCTGCATTCATTTGTTGACAAAACAAAAGAACAATTCTTAATGTCAACAACAACAAACATGGCTTACGCTGTTTATCTGTGCTTTGAGGATTAAGCTTGCTCTGTGAAGATGATCTCATGGATTTATAGTGTCGGAAGCTCTCATTCAGAATTGAACACGGAATAGTTGATGTTCATTTTAATTTCATATGATGAACGATATTATCCCTCAAAAAGATTTATGAAGTTACGGATATAAAAGTGTTCCTGATATCGTACACCATGCTACTTGTCATAATTTACTGTGTTTGTACTAATGTTTTCGCACATGATGAATGTTATAATGAATTGCATTTTATTTTACAGAAGAGTATAAATGTGTATGAATACAGTAAGGTTATCTTTATCTAGAACTACGTATGGGTGCGATCAGCTGTAGACAGACACACAGACTTACTGAGCTGCGTTTATTTAGGTAGAACTAAGTGAGACAAGGAGAACAAGGGGATTAAAAGGGGAACAGGGGAAAATAACAGTGGAGGTAAAGGGGAAGAGTGGGAATAAAAGAGGAGAAGACGTGAAGGACAAAGGGAGGAAAATAATGTGGATCTTTTACCTTACTACACATTAACAGGTAAATTAATTAGGCTAGGAATGGATAAAAGAGTGAAGCTTTGGATGAATAAGCTTCTAGAAGATAGAGCCCAGAGTGATAAAGCAGGTCAGGAAATATCGAAAATCGTGTTAATTAACGGGTAGACAAGACGAAGACCATGGTTATAGGAAGAAAAATAAAGAAGGTAAACGTGCGCATTCAAAATGACGCAATGGAACAAGTTCAACTTCAAATACTTGTGGGGTGTGCTATAAGCAGTAACATGAGCTGCTGCCAGGAAGTCAAAAGGAGGATAGCAATGGCCAAGGAAGCTTTTAATAGAAAAAGGAGCATCTTCTGCGGACCTCTGGAGAAAGAACTGAGGAAGAGACTAGTGAAGTGCTTAGTGTGGAGTGTGGTATAGTATGGAACAGAAACGTAGACAGTGCGACGTAGTGAAGAGAAACGACTAGAAGCATTTGAAATGTGGATATGGAGAAGAATGGAGCGTGTGAAATGGGCAGACAGAATAAGAAATGAAGCTGTGCTGGAAAGAGTGGGTGAAGAAAGAATGATGCTGAAACTGATCAGGAAGAGGAAAAGGAATTGGCTGGGTCACTGGCTGAGAAGAAACTGCCTACTGAAGGATGCACTGGAAGGAATGGTGAACGGGAGAAGAGTTCGGGCAGAAGAAGATATCAGATGATAGACGACATTAAGATATATGGATCATATGCGGAAACTTAGAGATGGACGGAAAAGAGGGAAGATAGGAAAGTGCTGGGTGTGCAGTGAAGGACCTGTCCTTGGACAGTAAACTGTAAAGGAATGAAGTTGACAGGTGATGCGTTTCCTTAAATTCTTCTTACTGTAAAGAATGTCCCTAAATCTCAATTGATGCAATACATTGCCTATGCCTCAACGTAAGGCAATATTAGACTTTACTAACGTTTCCTTGGGTTCGATATCCGCTTGGGCTAGGTGTCTGTTTCTTTTTTTCCAAGTTTCTCCCCAACTGTAGGTCGAATGTCAAGTAATCACATACCGAATTCTGTACCTAATTTCACAAAATATGTTTCGCTGTTAGGGATAGTGAATAACATAGTAATCGATACAGCTCAGTTAAGTAACTGACTGGTACAGAAATGAAGTATATTTTACCCAACAAGTAAGAATCATAATACTTCTAAAGTAGAAACTTTCGAGAAGTAAACATAAATATCATACTGCCTTCCTCTATAATTCTTTATTTATAAGTTACATATAAATGTGAATATATTTTATACATTTCAAAATGGTATTCAATGCTGTTTGTTTTTCTTTAGTATCATCATTAGAAATAAGTTGTAACCAGCATTGAAATTCCAACTTACTAAGACATCAATTGTCATGATTTGGAAATGATTATTGAATAATGTTGATGTGCAGTTAAGTGGGTGGATCGGATGGCTATAAGGGGCGATGAGGAGGCCACTAATAAAAAAAAAATAAAATTTACGTTGCCAAACAATGCACTGTAACACTTTAATGAGAAATAATGCTTTAAAATATAACCTGATTTTTTTTTGTTTATTCCAGCGTATTCTCAATTTTGAGGATTATAACGTACCAAATTCGTAAAATTTAAAATTAAAAGATGCAACTAAAATAATGTATAAAAATGGATTATATATTGTTGACATTAACCTTATAATAATTAAAATTATGAAATTCAATATAGGCAACAAAGAACGTAGGTAGATAAATGATCTTTTCTTAAATCGAGATACAAACGGTTAGAATGACCTATCTGCGGCAGTCTTTGAGTGTCGTCGTTCCTGAATTGTATTCAAAAATGACGACTAGAAACTTTATAGGTTTCGAATGTAAATTAGTTTAAAATTGCTTGTATGACGGTCTTGGGTTAACAATTTAAGTTTTGTGGTTTACAAAATTTTCTTCATGAAAGGAAAAATACGAACTGCTGCGAACATTCGGCGAGAAGTAAAAAAGGTTATGTTGACGTAGAAAAGGCTTTTCACTGCGTCGATTAGAAGAAATTTATGGCCATCCGTAAGAAAATTCCCGTCGGTTGGAAATAGAGGAGGTTATTCTGTAACATTATGAAACGAGTCAAAGTCAGGATAGGAGAGAAAATGTCGAAAGGAAGTGGAATAGGGTGAGGAGTACGGCAAGAATGACCTTCATTACCTACCCTGTTGAACATTCACATCGACTTGGAACATTTAGTGAGGAACTGTTTTCAGAACATTGGAGGAAGAAGAATAAGGTACATAAGAATGGAATGAAGATAAATGCAAACAAGACGAAGACCATGGTTATAGGAAGAAAAATAAAGAAGGTAAACGTGCGAATACTAAATGAGGCAATAGAGCAAGTGGACAGCTTCAAATACTTGGGGTGTACTATAAGCAGTAACATGAGCTGCTGCCAGGAAGTCAAAAGGAGGATAGCAATGGCCAAGGAAGCTTTTAATAGGAAAAGGAGCATCTTCTGCGGACCTCTGGAGAAAGAACTAAGGAAGAGACTAGTGAAGTGCTTTGTGTGGAGTGTGGCATTGTATGGGGCAGAAACATGGACATTACGACGAAGTGAAGAGAAGCGACTAGAAGCATTTGAAATGTGGATATGGAGAAGAATGGAGCGTGTGAAATGGACAGACAGAATAAGAAACGAAGCTGTGTTGGAAAGAGTGGGTGAAGAAAGAATGATGCTGAAACTGATCGGGAAGAGGAAAAGGAATTGGCTGGGTCACTGGCTGAGAAGAAACTGCCTACTGAAGGATGCACTGGAAGGAATGGTGAACGGGAGAAGAGTTCGGGCAGAAGAAGATATCAGATGATAGACGACATTAAGATATATGGATCACGTGAGGAGACTAAGAGGAAGGCAGAAAATAGGGAAGACTGTAGAATGCTGGGTTTGCAGTGAAAGATCTTCCTTTGGGCAGTAAACTGTGAAAGAATTAACTTGACAGACGATAAATCGCACTCGTGTGGATTTTAGGTGGTAATGGCAGACTATTTGGGTTTGTTTGAAATTATTCTGACTTTTATTTAGGATGCTGCCTTTACTTATGATGTTTCTTACATCAGCTGCTTGTCTATGCGGATGACGTGAATATGTTAGGAGAAAATCCACATACGATTAGGGAAAACACGGGAATTTTACTGGAAGCAAGTAAAGAGATAGGTTTGGAAGTAAATCCCGAAAAGATAAAGTATATGATTATGTCTCGTGACGAGAATATTGTTCGAAATGGAAATATAAAAATTGGAGATTTATCCTTCGAAGGGGTGGAAAAATTCAAATATCTTGGATCAACAGTAACAAATATAAATGATACTCGGGAGGAAATTAAACGCAGAATAAATATGGGAAATGCCTGTTATTATTCGGTTGAGAAGCTTTTATCATCCAGTCTGCTGTCAAAAAATCTGAAAGTTAGAATTTATAAAACAGTTATATTACCGGTTGTTCTGTATGGTTGTGAAACTTGGACTCTCACTTTGAGAGAGGAACATAGGTTAAGGGTGTTTGAGAATAAGGTGCTTAGGAAAATATTTGGGGCTAAGCGGGATGACGTTACAGGAGAATGGAGAAAGTTACACAACGCAGAACTGCACGCATTGTATTCTTCACCTGACATAATTAGGAACATTAAATCCAGACGTTTGAGATGGGCAGGGCATGTAGCACGTATGGGCGAATCCAGAAATGCATATAGAGTGTTAGTTGGGAAACCGGAGGGAAAAAGACCTTTGGGGAGGCCGAGACGTAGATGGAGGATAATATTAAAATGGATTTGAGGGAGGTGGAATATGATGATAGAGACTGGATTAATCTTGCACAGGATAGGGACCAATGGCGGGCTTATGTGAGGGCGGCAATGAACCTCCGGGTTCCTTAAAAGCCAGTAAGTGAGTGAGTTCTTTACTCTTACGTCTTAGTGGCTGAGAAATTTTAAACAGTATATTTCGCCTTGTTAGTTTGCATTTGCCATTTGTTTTTCCCCTCTCTATGGCAACAGGCAACCACAGAATTTGTAATTTCTTTCGTCTTGCTGTGAGTAACTATGAATGCTACAGCATATTGCTTATATCTTCACGAAAGCAGTATTAGGCATGACTAAGTTTTCGCTTGGGTTCGATACCCGCTTGGGCTATTTATCTGTTTGGGTTTTTTTTCCGAAGTTTTCTCTAACTGTAAGTCGAATGCCAAGTAATCACATAGCGATATATCGGTCTCATCTCGTTAAATATATTTCCCTGGTACTACTTCCAGCGACACTAAATAATGTATCAGTTAATACAGCTTCGTTAAAGTAGCAACTAAAGAACTTAACTTTGCTTTCACACGAAGGAAATGTTTTTTACCCAACTAGTACGAGGGGTACCAAGGTAAATTTCGGTGTCAGTAGACATATATGGTAAAATAACGTGCTAGGCTGTTGTGCGTGAATAATAGACTCAACTCAAAGCTTAATTAACAAGCGAAATATAAATCTTACTGTATTTATCGTATCAAATATTTCACACAATTTCTTTCACCTAACGTTTTAATTACAGCTTTCACATGACTCAGCAGCTTCACCGAGGATGAAGATCAACAGAGGCATTGTTGTCAGGGGTGTCCCCTCCAAACTCCATAAAAGTCCCTATTTCGACAAAAATGTCGCCTAATAGGTTTATTAACGTTTCTTTCTCCTTCTAATTTTTTTTAAGACGGAATAGTTCTAAACTAAATTCGTTTTCTAGCGGTTCTTTTTCTACATAATTCGTCATAATGGTTTACTTACACTGTCTCATAAGTAATATCGATTACATTATCGATAAGCTATCGACTGATATCCACTTCAATCCATGAGGTGCAGATTACAACTTCTGCATGACCCCTAAACCTCTTAATGTGGCGATGTATTCTTTTAAGGACAAAGTTCTTCTGATAATCTACGGGTACTTTTTGTGGATTTTCTTCCAACACTCTGCGTGCGTTCTCAATGTTCCAGGACGTTGTAAATATTTAATGTCTCCTTATCCATTATTGAAACGCCGGAACCATAATTGACCTATAGGTTTACTAACGCCACCTTCACCCTCGACTTCAAACTTGCTTTGAGCTGCGGCAGAAGCTATATAAAAAACTTATTTCCAGTAGTGCTTTAAAATAACTATAATTCATTCACAGTTTTCACTGTAAACCCAGCATTGTCCTGCCTTCCCTATTTTATGCCTTCCACTTGGTCTCCGCATACGACCCAGATATATCTTAATGTCGTCTATCATCTGATATCTTCTTCTGCCCCGAAATTTTCTCCCGTTCACCATTCCTTCCGGCGCATCCTTCAATTACCAGTTTGTTCTTAGCCAGTGACACAGCCCATTTCCTTTTTTCTTCCTGATCAGTTTCACCCACTCTTTCCAACACAGCTTCATTTCTTATTCTGTCTGTCCATTTCACACGCTACATTCTTCTCCTTATCCACATTTCACGTGCTTCCAGTCGTTTCTCTTAACTTCGTCCATGTTTCTGTCTCATACAATGTCGCACTCCACACAAAGCACTTCACTAGTCTCTTCCTCAGTTCTTTCTCCAGAGGTCCGCAGAAGATGCTCCTTTTCCTATTAAAAGCTTCCTTGGCCATTGCTATCCTCCTTTTGACTTCCTGGCAGCAGCTCATGTTACTGCTTATAGTACACCCCAAGTATTTGAAGCTGTCCACTTGCTCTACTGCCTCATTTAGTATTCGCACGTTTACCTTCTTTATTTTTCTTCCTATAACCATGGTCTTCGTCTTGTTTGCATTTATCTTCATCCCATACTGCTCACAGCTGTCATTTAGCTCCAGTAGCATATCCCTTAGTATCATCTCCTCTTCTGCTAACAACGCCATATCATCAGCAAATCTTTCGCACTTTATTCTTCTTCCTCCTACTTTCACCCCTCCCATGTTATGAAAACGTTCTTCACTAAATCCTCCAAATAGATAAGGAGCATCCTTGTCGTACTCCTCTCCATATTCCACTTCCCTCTCACAAATCTTTTCCTATGCTTACTTTGAAAGCACTCTATTCGGAAACTTTATCAGCTCCATTTCGTTTTAACAGTTCTTGGCGATTGTGACTTGCTCACAATACGCTGTAATAACCACAGCATCCTATAAATCTCATTGCCAAACTAAAAACAACTTACAAAACACCAAACTTATTAATCCGTCATTACTTGTGAGACGGTCTAATAAAAACCAGTAAGTTACCTGTCACGTGAGCAAACTGACTGTACTAATAGCATTCTAAACTGTTCGTTAATTGCAAATCAAAGCTAGACTAGGTTAATAGTGATAATGATAGATTTATTGATATTAGTTCACAAAAGTACAAAACTTAATAATTTAACAAAAAGATCTATATACAAAAGTAGTTATGCATAGTAAATATACAATTTCCTAACCTAATTAATTTATCGCAACTCTCAATAATTTATTGGTTCAAACTTGCACATACGTCTGGTAGGTTAATAGTGACGAATGTAGTTAAAAGTTTTTATATAAGAAAATGCGGAAAGGTAACTGTTTTTATCCAATTGTTGACTGAATTTTCTTTTAAGTAAAAAACTAAAATATAATTATATATAGTTTGTAAAATTAATTGTTGCATACACCGCTTCTTGAACGTCTACATCTATAGCGTTACTAAAGAGAAATAGGCTTCTTGTCATTTTTTTCATATTTATTTATTTATTTATTATTTTGCTAATAATTGTAACATAAAATATAATATATACAGAAAAGCTTTAGCTCGCCCCTGAAAGACTAGAAAGAGTAGAGAATATTAAAAAAAATCGTAAAATACTAGTACGGTATCTATGCGTTTATTATTTCAAAAGAAATTAACCTTTTTTTAGCAACAATTCCCTTTTCTCTCTACGAATATGACTATCCCATTTTTTTTTTTCAGAAAATATCCCTCCCCCTGACAACACTGATGGAAGCCGATGACGCACCTGCTAACAAAGTAACTACAGTGTGGTTTTTATGTGGGTGTGCGATATTAGGAATGTGTACGATATTTGGCAAACTTCCCTTAAACGTTTATGCTCAAATTTTGAAATGAATAGCGAAAATTTGACTATCTGAGTCAGTTGCTTGGCAACGGATCAGAATCTTGCATTGATATGGTATTTGCTAGAAGGTTACACTTATTACGTAAAAGTAATTCTAAAGTAAGTTCCCAGTTTGAAACGGCTGTATCTTCTGTAGATATTAACAGTTTGATTCCATTGTAGATACCATTATGTTGAAGAGAGGTTTTTTTCGATAAGCATTTCGTTGCTATGGTAACTGTGTCACGCTTATATAAACATTGTTATACAATTATTGCAGTATGTAATAATTGTTACCAGTTCGTATAGGCGTCGTTCAGTGCTATTACGAATGCAATAGACAATATCGAAATGCATTGAGGAGATTTCTAACGTTAAAAGACTTGAGAAATGGACATTGCTCTGTAAAATCATTTCGTTAGCTGGTGAAAAAATTTGAGAAAACTGATGTAGGACAAATATTTCTTATTGAACCACTCTGTAGTTCCTCTTCTTACAATAAGCTATTATTTCTCTAGGAATAAATTTGTGTTTCTTGCAGATATAAAAATTTCTCAAAGTTATGGCCACTTTAAACAGGGAAATTACCTTTAGAATTACTCTGTTTATATTATTTCTCTTATCACAGAGCCATAGTAACAGCTCTCCAGCAAACAATTTCAGATTAACACAATTCCATTATAAATACTTCTGCAGTTATATGATATAATAAGTAATAAATAATATATGAGCTGCTCAGGCGAACATAATGGTAAGAGGTGCCATCGTGTATGTTACGATATTCGACTACTTACTTATTATTTTATACGCTGGGCAGAAATTACGAATTCTCTGTCTGCATGCAAAATGTGATGTCATTTGTTACACTTTTCCAGAAGCGAGCGTATAAAATCATAGTAATCATGTTTCATAGCAACGGGTTAGAGAGAAAAACAAAAGAGACATGCATGTCATCCTTTCCCACAATAAATATATCATTAGGATGCACAACGTATCGCAAAAATTAACGTATCACTTTTTGCCTTGGAGCACCAGACTTTTTGTCCGATCCTGCAATCGTCCGTTCGCTGCTGCGTCACTTCGACGACTTTCGCTTTCGTTCAGATCAGCTGTTGTCCTGCTGCGGTGAAAAAGAAGGGTGCGCGTCTGCTGAGATCGTAACAATATTATACACAATTTTCAAGACAAAGATGCTTTCAAATCTTTTTATAACAGCGATGGGAATCCCAAATGGCTCAGAAGTACGTAGATTTGCATACGCATTTCGCGAACATAATGGTAAGTATCTTTCCGAAGTATCTGCATTTACAAGTTACGGTCAAATTGCTTCTGTATTAGGCTTCGAGTCTTATGAACATGATGATAATAATAATAATAATAATAATAATACTAATAAAAAGGCTTGTTGTTACAGCTTACAGGTAACCAATGACACGTGGAAAATAAATGAACAATCAGTCGCTGCAAAAAAAAAAAAAAAAAAAAAAAAGAATTGTATATAGTATTTGTGGACCTGACTTTCCCCAAAGTGGATTGGAATAAACTGTTGGGTATCCTGAAGGAAATTGACGTGAATTGGAAAGAGAGGATCCTGTCCAGTAATATTTATATGAAACAACGATTCAAAGTCAGGCTACGAAAAGAAATGTCAGAAGGAAGTGAAATAGGGAGAGAAATACGACAATATCACATCTACTTGAAGGATTTTATGAAGAACTGTTTTCAGAACATGGGATGGATGATAGTAGGAGGAAGAAAAATAAAATGGGTAAGATTTGCTGATGTTATGGCGTTGTTAACAGAAGAGGAGACGATACTAAGGGATATGCTACTGGAGCTAAATGACAGCTGTGAGCAGTATGGGATGAAGATAAATGCAAACAAGACGAAGACCATGGTTATGGGAAGAAAAATAAAGAAGGTAAACGTGCGAATACTAAATGAGGCAGTAGAGCAAGTGGACAGCTTCAAATACTTGGGGTGTACTATAAGCAGTAACATGAGCTGCTGCCAGGAAGTCAAAAGGAGGATAGCAATGGCCAAGGAGGCTTTTAATAGAAAAAGGAGCATCTTCTGCGGACCTCTGGAGAAAGAACTGAGGAAGAGACTAGTGAAGTGCTTTGTGTGGAGTGTGACACTGTATGGGGCAGAAACATGGACATTACGACGAAGGGAAGAGAAGCGAATAGAAGCATTTGAAATGTGGATATGGAGAAGAATGGAGCGTGTGAAATGGAGAGACAGAATAAGAAATGAAGCTGTGTTGGAAAGAGTGGGTGAAGAAAGAATGATGCTGAAACTGATCAGGAAGAGAAAACCAAGGCTTAAGAAGAAGACACTGCCTACTGAAGGATGCACTGGAAAGAATGGTGAACAAAAGGAAGGTATGGGATAGAAAAATATATCGAACGATACACAACAATAAAATATATGGATGATACGCGGAGTCTGAGAGGAAGAACGACACATGTATAGTATAATGTCTAATAATTTTAATTATAATTATATTACTGTAACTATGTATGCTTTTGAGTGAGACCATTGTACCTGTAGTACTCTCTTCCAGTTTCTTATATATATTAAAGTGTGATCCTTTATGAAATTAAAATGCTTATAAAATGCTCTTATTAGAAGTGTAACAATAAAATTATTTCTGATTTAAAGAGGAACTGCAATATATTGCCTCTATATCTTAAGATTTTCATTATGGCGGTTACCATTTTGTTCCTCCGAGCAGCTATACTTAAGAAAGAAACAAAGGAAAGGTGACAATTAGTACAGTATTTCATCCTTAATCATATTCACATTTCTTACAAGTAATAACTAATTCCTTTAAAACCTGAATGTCGCAATAACGGCCAATCCAGAGCATAAACGTTTGATGTAATTGCTTTGTAGGAATGCTATGCATAGCTGCTGCTTTTTAATGCGATTTTTGTCTTGTAGTTTGTTTGATATTTTTTCTTTCTTGTACTGTATTGTGAGTTATTCTGATTTATGATATGTTTTTGTGTATTTGATATCGTGTGTGTTAATTGAGCACATTGACTTTGCTGTATTTTACAAAATCGTGTTTTGTTTTAGTCATGTATAGGCAATTTTTATTAGTGTGATACATTCTTTAGTTTTGTATACTGTTGCGTAGGTTAACATTACATTTTTATTATCGTATTTGTAAGTTGAGCTTATGATTGTTACCGCATGCCATATTTAGACTTTTTGTCATCGCCTGATTAACCACGTGAGTCGCGTTAGCGTGTTTATATTAATTTGTGGTTTCTTGTTTGTGACGCCATTTGATGGATGTATTCGACGATTTTCTTTTTTTAACTTGGGACGTTTAAGTGAGCACTTATTCGGGAAAAATGCCCTTTACTATTTTCGTCATTAAAGCTCGGAAGTTCTCTGCCGTAGCTGAGGCACCATACTCAGTTAACGTGTAATAATTTCTATGAAGGCCTACCATTTATAACCGCTTACACAATGGTTAGCTGATACCTAGTTAACCAGAATAAAGTCTGTGATGATTAGACTTCGTGGAATTGCCACGAGAATCGTAAGGTTTACTGTGCACGCGGTAAAGACTGTATGAGAAGGGGACGTGCAACGGATGGAGTATGCCTCTGATGTAAACACTGAGCAGTATACTGCGGTTACAATAAAACCTGTATTCTGCATTGAAGAAATATAATGAATGATCATTGAAGTAGGAAATGTCTAAACATGTAAATACACAATTATTTTGTAGTGAGATATATTAACTCTTAAATTTAATGTAAGATACTCACATCATCCTTGAATATGTGTATTGCAGTGAAGAGTTACGTGCATTTTGAGCGACTGCAAAGTAACCTCCTCCGATGGTCACTTAAGCAGTTTTTATTTTGGGAAAATGTACGTTCAACATCACACGATGTAATACGTACACATTTGAAGAACGGAAAGTCACTACTTTTTAGTACATCAGTTTCAGGTGTCTTGCCGTGATCTGATGGTAGATCATTTATAATACGAAGTTGTGAATTGGAAGTATTTTTAGCAATAATATTTCTCAACTTACATTTCACTTTTTCTGAAATCAGTGAACTGTTATTTTGGATAAGGGTTTGTGATACTTTCTCCTTTATATTAAGGGCTTCTGAGAGTTGTAGTTTAGACGATTCTAATAGTATGATGCTTTTGGACACGATTTTAAAATTAGAATCAATGAACAGAATATCTAACAATAGCTGTTCAGAAGGCAATGATTTTACAGCTGCAACAGCGGAACTGTCTGTGCTATCCAATGCATCAATTACCTCCATTATTTTGCCGTAATATTCTGCATAATAATTAACAGCATCCAACCACGTTTACCAAACGGGTCAAGACTGGCTGCGGGAGTAAAGGTATTCCAGGGGAAATTATTTGGAACAGCAACACTCTCATTGTAGTATGTTTGATTGAATTCTTGTCTGCACTGAACAAAATATGTTAAGCTTTGACTATTCCAACCACAGTAAAGCAAAAACAAGTGCTTACATAGGTATACATTAGCTGTAGCTGCTCTATCTATTTGGACCGGTCACAACTCTTAACATGAACTGCTTATACTACTACACCGGGCGGTCGCTCACCTCCTCTATACTACCGTACATCGGCAACCTGATTGCATGCTGCGTGTGGCAATACAACGAAGCCTAGTGATGATACACAGTTTCTACAAAATGACGAAAGGAAGGGATCAATTCCTTTGCAAAGTTGGTAGTCATCGAATAATTTCGAAGGAAAAGTAACCCGACTGTACGTCCTTGCCGCGTCTCTGTGTATTGAACTGCTGTCCCTAGGGACGCGGCAGGATGAGCTTTATCTGCAATACTCCACGCGCTTAGCGGTAGCGGGCCGATGTAACCCGCAACATAGCATAAAGGATATAAATGAAGTAACTCTTAGTGATGCTACATACATACATAATGATCTCTAATTATCTCGCACTCATCATAACTACCAACACCCAAACCATACAGTCACAACCACTTAACGTTGAAGTTAGTAATTTATAGAGATTTACGAATCCTTTACCGTCTTTTGTTATTGTCTTGTTCCTTTGCAGCGATGTTTTCATTTTACTCATATATTTACAATCCTGTCATTGGCATGACACTGTCTATTCAAGTTTTAGTAAGGCTGATAAGGATTATTTTTTTTCTGCGGATCAGTGAAATGAGTTAGACATAAGAGGATTATATCGAAAATTATACGAAGCGGTACATTGTTTTCTAACTCTTTCTAACCCAAATTAAATTTACAAGCAATCCATGTTGAAACAAATA
Organism: Periplaneta americana; assembly: GCF_040183065.1. Lineage (NCBI taxonomy): Eukaryota > Metazoa > Arthropoda > Insecta > Blattodea > Blattidae > Periplaneta > Periplaneta americana. The sequence goes on along the minus strand of NC_091132.1, from coordinate 170,848,995 downwards.
GCTGTATTAGGACCAATTAAGTGGCCAAGTTACGGGAGTGGCAACATTTGAAACAAAACTATATTGATGAAAATGTATTGAAATAGAAGTTATCCAGCAAAATTTACCTTCATATGTAACACACAAGTATATAAATGCTATAAAGTTAATTATTGCCATATGGTATGTATAGGTAAGAAAGGGTTAAACTATGAAAGATAACAAAGAATATTCTTAGTATCTCTCTTGCACCAATACTGTTTTTAGACAAAAAAATAGAATGACGCTTGTAGAACAAATCTGACTGAACTCTTATCTTCATTATGTAAATTAGACCTATCGAACTCAAGGTTTTGGGTTTGGGTACTAGCTTTCGGTGTTGAGAACCCTTGTATGTGCTGCTTATAGATAATTTGAGAGGGGCGCAGCACAAGGGGAGGGTGGTAGACGAGATGGTACACAACTCTAAACGTCTGAACAGAATGTATTACACGTGCAGTATGACTTACTGTAGTAAATCAAATTCAATAGGAATGTGAGTAGAGAAAGAAATACTATACTTTCTATATAGAGCAGCGAGGCAAATAAGACGGTCTTGTGTTCAATAACTCTTCCTTAGATCCCTGCTATTGCAGAGAAGTTGACAGACTTAAAATAATTATTGATGATTATGAATTTAGTCAATGTTAACGGCTTGTTATGTAAACAAATTTAAATGACATTTTAAGTTTAGTGACAAAAATAACACTTCAGTTTCCTGTAGTCAGCTTTTCTTACGTTTGTTGAATAAAAAAACACTTAGAATTTATTTATAATAGGTCACGTTTTTGTCATTTACCCTTCAGAAATTTCTAAGTTCCTTCAATGCAACGGCGACCAACTGAGTGAAACAACAATAGCCTTATATCATGGGAGAGAAAAGAAATTTGAGTTTGAAAGCGTAACTAATTTTAGATTGAAGTTAAAGGATTAATTCTGTTAAAAAAGTTGTTTAGTTCAGGAATTGAATGCTAGGGAATCATCAAAAGGCTATCGGTATATGAAATTGTGAACTTTGGCTGTTTTTATGAGGGACGACTCAGAATTTCCATATTTCCATATTTTCCCTTTATGGGAATTTGGGAATATGGGTTGAATATGATATACAATGCACTGCAATACAGTGTTAGAGGCAGTGCGTAGTGTATTGCTTGCCTTTAATTTGAGTTTCATGATAATTTGGATTTCTTTACATTTCCTGTCACTCTTTAGTTAATTAATTTTATTTTCTATATATATATATTTTATAATTTTTGGCATATTTTATTGTATTTTAGTGTCGCGTAAGTCTTTTAAGACATAATATTGATAGTCTCATATTTGTTTAGAATTGTTATGAATTGCATATGCTTATTTTTTACTAATTCGTAGCTCTGTTTACCACAATTCTTTTAAAACGCTGCACTGGGATCATATAAAGACTTCAAATAGATCCATTGAACATTACCCAACTCAGTACCACTGCTTTGCTTGAGATGAGCGCTGTCACAGCTTTAGGCCTACTTGACATAGTTAATTCCTGCCAGAACAAATATCTGCGTCTCTTATCGCGTGTTTTCCCCACGTCAATTTTTTATTTTATTGGCTTATTTTACGACGCTGTATCAACATCTAGGTTATTTAGCGTCTGAATGAGATGAAGGTGATAATGCCGGTGAAATGAATCCGGGGTCCAGCACCGAAAGTTACCCAGCATTTGCTCGTATTGGATTGAGGGAAAACCCCGGAAAAAACCTGAACCAGGTAACTTGCCGACCGGGATTCGAACCCGGGTCACCTGGTTTCGCGGCCAGACGCGCTGACCGTTACTCCACAGGTGTGGACTCCCCACGTCAATCATGGCGTAGAACAGCCGTGGCGAAAATATGACTCGTGAGCACATTGTGGCTCGGAATGATAGCTATACATTTCTCTTGCTTCCTACCTCCCCCAACCCCCACCCTTTCACTCACTGGAGTCAAACTCCGTTCCATTTGTATTTCTCTCTGACCTGCGAGTGGCGTATCGTCGCAATGTGTCTCTCGAAACCATGTACCTCTACAAAAACGAAGTTCCAAGTAGGATGGGAGGACGCATTTTTTGCTGCCAATATTATGAGAATATTAAATGTATGATTTGTTGACAAGTATTACGAGGAAAACGGTTGTATAACAAAACGGCATTATACTACATGTTACTGATGAAAAGTTAAAAAGTGAGGTTTTATCATCATCATCATCATCATCATCATCATCATCAACTCTGTAGGCTATATAAACAGACGACATCCCGGCTGGTTTCTTTCAGGAAATGCTACGATGCACATGACCTCTTAAAATATAAAAACAAATGAGGACGGATCCGACAACATGTTAAGTATCGACTGTACATTCCATTTGATCAATGTTGTACTACAAGCATAACCTGGATCATGAATGAACAAATGAAGCTCTTTAAGCAACGACTGTATTGCGGGTGGCATCTCGCGACTCCCGTAAGGGGCAATGTTGCAATTTTTGTTATAGTTTTTCTCGAGTGGTATGCGAAAATAGGTTCATGTTAAAAATGTTGCGAAGATAAAAAAAAAGAAGAGGAAAGAAAGGGCAGACGAAGAAAAATAAAGAAATTAATTGGATGGAAAAAAAAACATGAAGAGCAGATATGAAGGAGAAATAGAGATTAAAGGGAAGGGGAAAGAGAAGTGAAGAAGACGAATGCAGAAAAACAAAAGTAATTCAGAAGAAAAACCTGAATTGAGAAGTTGAGGAGGTGGACTAGAAGGAAGAAAACAGTGGAATTTAAAAATATCGACATTAGAGGAAAAAAGGCCCGTGACCGGTAAAGTTTAAAATTAAAAGATGCAACTAAAAAACTATAAAAATGGATTATATATTGCTGCCAATTACCTTATAATAATTAAAATGACGATAATGGTAATAATTTAATAATAATATTGATGTGCAGTTAAGTGGGTGGATCGGATGGCTATAAGGGGCGATGAGGAGGCCACTAATAAAAATAATGAAATATACGTTGCCAAACACTGCACTGTACCACTTTAATGAGAAATAATGCTTTAAAATATCACCTGATTTTTTATGTTCATTCCGGAATATTCTTAATTTTGAGGATTATAACGTAGCAAGCTCGTTAATTTTTCAAATAGCTTCGTTATTATTTTCTTTAATTTTTAAAGACATATTTGTAACTTTCCAACTTTTGTGCTTATGTATTGACTCCTAAGCCTGTATTGCATGAGGTTTACATGGTGATGTATGAAAGATGTGTTGTAGTGTTTTACTCTGTTAGCATGGGTTATGAATTTACTGATTTGAATAATTACTATTATAAGGACTATAGTGTCCAATATCATTTTCTGTACACAATTCACTATAAAACTTGTCGCATCACACATAGTTTTCTGTTGCATTGCACCGTGTACGGTCTGCGATTACTTAAATTATGATGATGATAATAATAATAATAATAATAATAATAATAATAATAATCACAACAATAATAGTATTAATATTAATATTGATGATAATAATAATAACAGTAATAATATTAGTAATAATAATAATAAATAATGATAATAATAATAATAATAATACCTAGGAAAATAGTTACTACAATCGCTTTCATGCGTTAAAATAAACTACGTTGTAATAATTTGCTATTTGACTATTTTTTGCTTAATGTTAGTCGTAATTAAAACTACAACCTGTATATTTTAATACCTCAGACTGAATATATTAACTGTATTGCTACGTGTATTATAATGTGATGAAAATGAACAGTAATAATAATCATATTCGTAATAAAATCCTTGCAACACAATTGCAAGACAGCATTAGTGGAAACTTGGGTAAAATTCAGTTAAGATATTGTTAAAACTTGAAGCAAACTGCTTGATAAATTAGAAGAAGTTAATTATAAGACTAGTTAGAGGAAATCTATGACAATGAAGATGAAGATAGCTAATTAGTAGCAGTTAATTATAAAACTAGTTAGAGGAAATCTACAACAATAAAGATGAAGATAGCTAATTAGTAGCAGTTAATTATAAGACTAGTTAGAGGAAATATACAACAATAAAGAAGAAGATAGCTAATTAGTAGCAGTTAATTATAAGACTAGTTAGAGGAAATCTACAACAATAAGGATGAAGATAGGTAATTAGTAGCAGTTAATTATAAGACTAGTTAGAGGAAATCTACAACAATAAAGATGAAGATAGCTAATTAGTAGCAGTTAATTATAAGACTAGTTAGAGGAAATATACAACAATAAAGAAGAAGATAGCTAATTAGTAGCAGTTAATTATAAACTAGTTAGAGGAAATCTACAACAATAAGGATGAAGATAGCTAATTAGTAGCAGTTAATTATAAGACTAGTTAGAGGAAATCTACAACAATAAAGATGAAGATAGCTAATTAGTAGTAGTTAATTATAAGACTAGTTAGAGGAAATCTACAACAATAAGGATGAAGACAGCTAATTAGTAGCAGTTAATTATAAGACTAGTTAGAGGAAATCTACAACAATAAGGATGAAGATAGCTAATTAGTAGCAGTTTAATTATGAGACTAGTCAGTGGAATACTGGAACCTTGAAGATGAAGCTAGCTAATTACTAATAAATTAATTAATAGACTAGTTATTGGAATACTGCAGCCTTGCAGATGAAGCTAGCTAATTACTAATAAATTAATTAATAGACTAGTTATTGGAATACTGCAGCCATGCAGATGAAGCTAGCTAATTACTAATAAATTAATTAATAGACTAGTTATTGGAATACTGCAGCCATGCAGATGAAGCTAGCTACTTACTAATAAATTAATTTCTAGACTAGTTATTGGAGTACTGCAGCCACGCAGATGATGCTAGCTAATTACTAATAAATTAATTACTAGACTAGTTAGTGGAGTACTGCAGCCATGCAGATGAAGCTAGCTAATTACTAATAAATTAATTACTAGTCTATTTAGTGGAGTACTGCAGCCGTGCAGATGAAGCTAGCTAATTACTAATAAATTAATTACTAGTCTATTTAGTGGAGTACTGCAGCCATGCAGATGAAGCTAGCTAATTACTAATAAATTAATTACTAGACTAGTTATTGGAGTACTGCAGCCACGCAGATGATGCTAGCTAATTACTAATAAATTAATTACTAGACTAGTTAGTGGAGTACTGCAGCCACGCAGATGAAGCTAGCTAATTACTAATAAATTAATTACTAGACTAGTTATTGGAGTACTGCAGCCACGCAGATGAAGCTAGCTAATTACTAATAAATTAATTACTAGACTAGTTATTGGAGTACTGCAGCCACGCAGATGATGCTAGCTAATTACTAATAAATTAATTACTAGACTAGTTAGTGGAGTACTGCAGCCATGCAGATGAAGCTAGCTAATTACTAATAAATTAATTACTAGTCTATTTAGTGGAGTACTGCAGCCATGCAGATGAAGCTAGCTAATTACTAATAAATTAATTACTAGACTAGTTATTGGAGTACTGCAGCCACGCAGATGATGCTAGCTAATTACTAATAAATTAATTACTAGACTAGTTAGTGGAGTACTGCAGCCATGCAGATGAAGCTAGCTAATTACTAATAAATTAATTACTAGTCTATTTAGTGGAGTACTGCAGCCATGCAGATGAAGCTAGCTAATTACTAATAAATTAATTACTAGACTAGTTATTGGAATACTGCAGCCATGCAGATGAAGCTAGCTAATTACTAATAAATTAATTAATAGACTAGTTATTGGAATACTGCAGCCATGCAGATGAAGCTAGCTAATTACTAATAAATTAATTACTAGACCAGTTAGTGGAGTACTGCAGCCATGCAGATGAAGCTAGCTAATTACTAATAAATTAATTACTAGACTAGTTAGTGGAGTACTGCAGCCATGCAGATGAAGCTAGCTAATTACTAATAAATTAATTACTAGACTAGTTAGTGGAGTACTGCAGCCACGCAGATGAAGCTAGCTAATTACTAATAAATTAATTACTAGACTAGTTAGTGGAGTACTGCAGCCATGCAGATGAAGCTAGCCAATTACTAATAAATAATAATAATAACAATAATAATAATAATAATAATAATTTATTCATTTAATCTGGCAGAGCTAAGGCCTTCTCTTCTGCCCAGTCAGACTCTAATTCTAATTGAATACAATATTGCTTACATAGTTATTACATTAATATCTAGACCATAAAACAATATGAAAGTTAATAATGAATGTGGGATAAGTAATGTTAGTGTGGCAATAATAAACATTGGTAAGAAATAGTAATAAAGATAATATTAATAATAATAATAACAATAACAATAACAATAATAATAATAATAATAATAATAATAATAATAATAATGGTATAATTTAGATATTTATCTGTGATATATATAACCATTAAACATTGAGAAACCTGAAACAGCTATTATTGTTAACAAGAATTGTTGGAAGAATAATTCGTTAGTCTATTCTTAAATTGGTTTGATGTCTGACAGTCCCCTCCTTGCCACTTAGGGAGAGAGAGAGAAAAAAAAGAATAATATCGAAACTGATATCGGAAAGAGAAAAGTATATAGGCTTGCTCGCTGGCTAAGAAGAAACTGCTTAGTGAAGGATCCGCTGGAAGTAATTGTGAATGGGCCCAAATTTCGGGGCACACGAAGGTGTCTATTTTGGGACAGCACTAATAGACATGGATCGTGACTAGGATGGAGGGTGAAAAGTTGAAGAACGGAGAATATTGCATTTGGAGTGAAAGACCTGCCACAGGGGGCAGGCCATTATGAGTGAAGTGTAAGTGAAAGGTTTTTGAAGTGATATTGAATAATATTTCCAAGTGAATTAGGAAAGTGTTACAGTCACTGCAAAAAGACCTATTTGGCAGTGAAGAGTCTGATAGTGATAGCGAAATGTGTCACGGTGTGAGTGCAGTAATTGAAGTGGAGTAACATGGGTGTTGGGAATGATTATTGTCCGATGCCTTCTAATGCAATATTTTCAGGGACAATTTTCAATTTCTTCAGTGACGGTGTGCCATTTCTCTGAGAAGGAACGACATTTTTGGGTGACATAGTGTCATTTATATGCGACGTGGTGACTTTCAGGGACAGAGCGTTATCTTTCAAGTTCCGATGCGCCATCTTTGAAGACACGGATCGCCATTTTTCAACGGATGGTGTGCCCTCCGTGTTTATTTAGTACGTCTATGGTGCCCTCTTTCAAGAGTCAGAGCGCCATCATTGAAGAGATAGAACGCCATCTTTGAACAGACGGAGTGCCATCTTCAAAGAGATGGAGCGCCAACTTTCAACAGACTGATGGCATCTTTCAAGAGTCGGAACACCATCTTTGAAGAGAGCAACAGCTTTGAAGAGACTTATTTTTTTTAATGCACAAGTGGAAATATTGAATGTGCCCTTGTGACTTTCTGAGCTAGAATTTAGAGTTAGAATTTTTTAAAGAATGTCCTTTTGTCCCAGACCCCGAATTTGGTGCTACCGCCAACGATTGATTCACGGATGAATGCAGTAGCGAACCCCTTTCTCGATCGTGCTATTATTTCAGTTGTGCAACTTTTGCTTTCCTAATTTCTACAAACGGTAATTGACCCACACAAATAGGATATATCCTGCGCCCACGCATTGTCTCCAGCCCGCCGAAGGGCACGGACGCAGACCCTTGACATTTAAATGTGCCCGACATAATTCCGCTGCTCCCTGGTTATTATGATATTATGATCAAACATTTTAATCCCCGGTAAAGAAATCATGGGCAACAGAGCATGTTATACTTCATCGTTACTGGTGACGTTGTGGGGCTTCTGCAGTTAAGGTCCGTCGTTCTCGTTTTCCGGTCGGATGTTTGTGCGTTCTAAGTTTCCTTTTCATATTTTTCATCTTAATCTTGCTATGTTTTTAAAGTGCTGTAGGTTCATAACTCCATCTTTTGCCTAGTTGATAATATTGTGTTACTCATTGACATCTTTCAAAGTGCCGAAATTATGTTGTTTGAAGCGTCGAAATTATATTCTGTATTCCAAAGTTCTTAAATTATATCTTGTAAAGTGCATAGATTATATTTTCCAAAGTGCCAATATTATATTTTGCAAATTGCAGAAATTATGTCTTTGAATGTGCCGAAATCTATATAATTCAGAATGACGGAAGTAACATTTTTCAAAGTGCGGGAATAATACCTTCCATGTGGCAAAACACACTTTTGTATGTTCCGAAATATTTCCTAATGTACCGAAATCATACTCCTATTTTTGCCCAAACGATATTTCTAGAGTTTGTCAAATCCTCGATTTTGTTTATATTTATTGGAAGACTGTGAAAGTATGCTCTTTTTCCTGGCATCACAATTACTGTCTTATTCTAGTTTCCATTATACTAATAATTCATTTTCTTCCCTTTTTCTTTTTAAAAGTTTCATTTATCTCACTGACATCCGCTGAAGACATGATGGCATAGTATAAACAATCAGAAACAACACTATAACAAATGAAACACAACTTGCTTTAATGAAAGAGTGGCTTCAGCCGAGGGGCTGTGTGTGTGAGTCCTTTCTCAAGTATAGGTGTTGTTGTAGTGTAGGCTTTCACGGCCGGAGTCTATAGATCTAGATTCATAGATGTCTGCACACGAAACGTCTGGTATAAAACCAACCAATAGACCACGGCCTCTCAGCCCGGAAAATGAATCTAGATCTATAGGTATTGTTGTTTAGTCAACTGTCCGAAGACAGGTCTGAACCTCACAAGTGATACCAACAAGGCACTACTTATGAGGCAACTTGACCTGGAGGTATGGGACAGGGTGGGGATTCCTTCCTCCCCTCTATTGTGTACATCACCGATTATTTACATACCCATACATTTAGGAAACAGAAGAAAGGAAAAGGAGATGGAAAGAAAACAGGGGAATTTAAAGATAACGACATTAGAGGAAAAAAGACCCGTGACTCGTAAAATTTGATATTAAAAGATGCAACTAAAAAACTATAAAAATGGATTATATATTGTTGATATTAACCTTATAATAATTAAAATGATGATAATGATACTAATTTAATAATAATGTTGATGTGCCGTGAAGTGGGTGGATCGGATGGCTATAAGGGGCGATGAGGAGGCCACTAATAAAAATAATGAAATATACGTTGCCAAACACTGCACTGTACCACTTTAATGAGAAATAATGCTTTAAAATATCACCTGATTTTTTATGTTCATTCCGGAATATTCTTAATTTTGAGGATTATAACGTAGCAAGCTCGTTAATTTTTCAAATAGCTTCGTTATTATTTTCTTTACTTTTTAAAGATATATTTGTAACTTTCCAACTTTTGTGCTTATGTATTGACTCCTAGGCCTGTATTGCATGAGATTTACATGGTAATGTATGAAAGATGTGTTGTAGTGTTTTACTCTATTAGCATGGGCTATAAATTTACTGATTTGAATAATTACTATTATAAGGACTGTAGTGTCTGATATCATTTTCTATACACACTTTACTATAAAACTTGTCGCTTCACACATAGTTTTCTCTTCCATTGCACCGTGTACGGTCTGCGATTACTTAAATTATGATGATGATGATAATAATAATAATAATCACAACCACAATAATAATATTAATAGTAATATTGATAATAATAATAACTGTAAGAATAATAATAATGATAATAATAATAATAATACTTAGGAAAATAGTTAATACAATCGCTTTCTTGTGTTAAAATAAACTACGTTGTAATAATTTCCTAGTTGACTATTTTTAGCTTAATGTTAGTCCTCATTAAAACTGCAACCTGTTTATTTTAATACCTCAAACTGAATATATTAACTTTATTGCTACGTGTAGTAAAGTGTGATGAAAATGAACAGTAATGATAATCATAATCATAATAAAAATTCTTGCAGCACAATCACAAGACAGCATTAGTGTAAACTTGGGTAAAATTCTAGTTAAGATATTGTTAAAACTTGAGAGCAAATTGCTTGATAGATTCGGATCTTGTTATTTCCTGACTGTGATGTAGAAATGTTGTAATCGCCATCTAAGACGCTTCAGCACACCCTGCTTATGAGTACTTCTTTTACACGGAATTCAGTTTATCTTAACAGAGTTTTCAGAGCTCAAACACAATCCTCAGACATATTTTTAGTTTTAAAGACGTGAACCTTGGAAACTTTTTTTATAACTTATTAAACCAAGTTACATAATGTATTTATATCGTTAAACGTATTTTATTAAAAAACGTTAAAGAAATAAAGTTCATAACGTCAACAGTTATATTACTGTTATATATGCTCTCCTCGTCTACATAGCTATATGTCTTCTAAATATAAAGATCCTCCACGCAATATATTGGAAGAAAGATTTTTGAAATATTGCCTAAGGAAATGTTATTTATATTTCAAGAATAGCATTAAACAATTTCTCCTGGACAAGTGATACTATGTATTTAAATCATAAATTTTTATCTTTTTACTACTGAGATCTGAAATTTAATCATTCTCACATTGTCAGAATGAATTACTATGTACGGTAATCGACAGTGGAATATTACATCACATTACGTGTTCATGCGCGGATAATTTCGTATATCTGATTCACTCAATAGCCTTGGAGACAGAATGTCTTCAAATTATGAGGTTCGAGGCTGCATCCTCCGATATTTGAAACATTGCGACACAGAGGTGTGTTGTGACAGTGAATTTATAGTGTCTTGATATTAATATAGAATCAAAGAAGAAGAAGATCATAGTTATCGCACGTAGAAAGCTAAGATACAGGTGCGAATTCTAAATGAGGCAGTGGAACAGACAGCTTTAGACACTTGCGTTGTTCCATAAGCTTAACATGAGCTGCTGCGTGGAAGTCAAAAGGAGGATAGCAATGGCAAAGGAAGAATTTATTAGCAAAGTGAAAATATTTTGCGGACCTCTGGAAAAAAAGAATAAACAAATGGAGAGACTAGCGAAGTGCTTTGTGTGGAGTGTGGGGAGTAATATTTACGACGAAATGAAGAGGAACGACTGGAAACATTTTATATATGGATATGAATAAGAAAGGAGCATCGTCCACTGCTGTGGTCTCGTGTTAGCGTGTTCACTCCCGAAGTCAGCGGGCCGGGATTGTATTCCCAGCTTGGGCTCAGTTGTATGGAGGAGGTTTTTTCGGTGTTTTCCCTCACTCTTAAGGATCAATCAGGTAACTTTATCAGGCGTATGAATCCCCACTCATTCTCGCTTCTTTCTTTTCCCCCCCTCATCATCCTTTCTTATCATTTCGGTTGTTTTTCTATGCTTTCCGAGTGCGCGTGCGTCGGACCTCCGAAGCTCCTGACGCTCTCGGCCGGCCTCCGTGGATATGTCAAAGCATGGTAGTTGGTGATCTGGCAGAGGAACCCACCTCTGTCCCGTTTGTGGTGGCACTTGGGGGGTGCTGTTAGGTGGAATGGTAAACGGGCTTAGAAGGATGGTGGGACTGGTCGTTAGGGTGTTAGGGGTTAGGTCGGTGGGCCTGTATCTTACCCCAGGGGCGCACAATAGACCTCTGCTCTCGGTGCACAGGGATGTTCCCCTTGCGGCCACATAGGGATGGAGGGTGAAAAATTGAAGAACGGAGAATATTGCATTTGGAGTGAAAGACCTGCCACAGGGGGACAGGCCATTATGATTGAAGTGTAAGTGAAAGGTTTTTGAAGTGATATTGAAAAATATTTCCAAGTGAATTAGGAAAGTGTTACAGTCACTGCAAAATACCTATGTGGCAGTGAAGAGTCTGATAGTGATAGCGACATGTGTCACGGTGTGAGTGCAGTAATTGAAGTGGAGTAACATGAGTGTTGGGAATGATTATTGTCCGATGCCTTCTAATTTATAAGATAGGAACCTTTGTGATATGCCGCTGCTGAAGTAATCTACTAAATTTTAATGTGCAAGATTAACGTTTTGAACCGGCCGAAGTGACGTATTTCAGTTCCTATTTCAGAAATAAAAATTATTTGCATCTGAATTCTGATTAGTGTAATAGGTAGCTAGTCGGCGAAGGAACTGGCCACCCTACCGCATTATCTCCTGGCCTAGTCGCCTTATAAGTGCTTCGTTTTGCTATCAATTGTGAGTTTTACATCCGTCTTGGGAAAGTTGATTAAACAACATGTCATATTTAAACAATGTTATTTTTATTGAATTGTAATTGATTGCAATTATATTATTATAAAACTGTAAAAAAATATTGTCTTGATGTTTGGGATCTAGAACTCAAAGTTAAGTTAAATATACCAAACTTACGTTCATGAAGTTTAAAGGAAAATAATTATATTTTCTATGTACTGTAACAGCGAGGTTTGGTTTAATTGGTGTCCAGTTATCCTTTTTTGAAATATCCTTTGTAACCTGTGGCTACGGAAGTAGCTGGTTATTTTTCCTCTATTTCCGGTACCGTACTGAACTTCACTTTCTGTGAGTTGAGCACATCAGTAATCTACAAAAAGTATGAAAGGTAAGTAACCCGACTGAAATACATTTTAACTTAACCTAACTTTATTTTCATTGAGATTTTGTTCTGTGTAAGGGCAATGATGAACTATAATATTGAAGTATCTGAGCCCTTACTAGTTAGCTAGTTTTAAATTTAGTTTCTTTCGTTAAATGACTAAATGAGGACTAATAATTGTTTCTTCAGTCCACAGATTTCCAGTTCAACATGTCTTAACGGCAGTGGGTGCTCCTCCTCTTGTCATAAATACAATAATGATGGTGGAATTGGAAAATGGTGCAGATGAGGAAAGAAGAACATTCCAGCTCCATGTTTGTTGTGGTCAAAAGGATTTTCAGTGTTGACAGTGCGTATTCAAGCACTTCTACAAAATGCATAAAGACAAAAAAACTGAAGACAAATACAGAAGCTGTAACTATGAATGTTCACAAAATTTGAGCTGGACGTATAGAAGAGAAAAAAATAGGCAAGGAAATATGAAGAGGGAGTTGTCAAGAAAGGAGCTGAAGAATTCAGAAAGGGGCAAGGAAAAAACATAAATGGACTGGAATCAGCTAACATCACCGGGTTTTGAGGGTTCACTGTATCAGTCACACGTTTAAATATTTACTTATATACGTTCTGATGATAAGAATACTAGAAATTGTAAATTATTTATTGTTAACTAAATGTTACGTAAGTATGAGTTATAATAAATATTTAATTATTGCTTCAGAGATTCATAATTACTTTGAGATACAATCTTTCCTTTCTGTTTTGTGCTTTCTATATCGTTGCTTCGTTTGTGTTTTTAGAAGTGTTTAGAGGTGGTGAATGTTTCGGAAGTGAGAGCATTGTAATTGTCCCAATTCTTGATATGTTTCATACGTGTTAAAGCTAGTGAGCATGTGTGTAAACGTTGACAATTTGTCTAATGTTTTTTCAGAATACTTGATATTGAAAAAAATCGTATAACATCAAAACAATTCGACTCATTACTACACTTATGAGATCGTTTAAATCGCGTGGCATTTCGTTTAAGAAACTTCATACGCGTCCAAACATAAGTTGCTTTACGTACTTGTTGTATAGATAACAGTTTGAAAAAGATAAGCTTAAAAACTGAATTGAAATTGTGGATGGGACGGAATACCAATGAAGGGTGAAGACCTTGCCAATCATGAAAATATTTTTAACGTGTCTGTAAGATATTTGAGCTGAAAACAAACAGCTTTATTTCGGAAATCAAAGTTTGCTCCTCATACTGGGATTCCGCTCGTATACCTTTCTGTGGCGTGGAAGTGGGTGAACTGCCGGTGCTTCACAGGTGTACAGTCTCTGTTTAATATTTGTAGCTGGACACATTGCTATAGACCTACACACATTTCTACTTTCTATTGAAAGTATAATTCTATAGTTATTAATACGTAGTATCGAATGTTGGGGAATTGAATTAATATGTCTAAGAACTGAATCAAATTCTTAGTGATAAAAATTGATATTTCCATTAATGAAAAGAATTTCGAAATAGCTGTACCAAATAATTTATTACTTCGAAATAATCGCGTAATATTTCAAATTTCCTTTTTTAATCTTCGGAAATTCCGGATTAAGATTTCGCAGAGAAGAATTCTCTTGTATAATGTTTTCCAAGATCCTAGGTTAATAATTTTGAACTTCCTGAGTGATTATTTTGATAGCTGCCTCTTTATAAGGTATTTAAAATCCCGAGAAGATGTTTCAAGTGCCGAAATATAAATATTGAAATTGCCGTATTGCTATCTTTTAATAGCTTATTCAGGAATCATATTTTTCATTGCCAGTGTAATAGCTTTCATTGCTTCAGTGATAATTTAAGCGCTGCTGGAATGAAACATCCTATTGTCGGAGTGATATGTTTCGGTGTCGGAGTGTTATTTTTCTGGGTTTGGTGTTGATGTTATACCACGAGATATGTTATACAGGAGATAATTTGTCGTTTTCGACTGTTTTGTGACCATTGAAGTGGTTTTGTTAACGACACTGCGTTATGTTCTGCGAAAAAAAAAAAAGTAGTATTGCATCCCGTGCGTGTCCCATTACTATTATTATAATTACCAAAACGTCGTTTTGATGTATTTGATGATGCCGGATTCATTTTTCAAAGTCTCGTTGAAATATTTTTTGTGAGGGATGAGATATCTTGTTCTACGTTAGTATTTTGAAATGACCAGTTATGTATATCACAATTCGACTTCAATACTTTTAAAAAATCTCGTTCTCTTACTTTTGGAAGTGTCGGATCATGTTTTGAATTTGACATTTTAATATTATTTTATTTTAATCGGTGTCCAAGTCATTTTCTTTAGTTTTAGGTATTCATTCGTGAAGTTCGATGTTTGTGTTTTCTAAGTGCCGGGTGATGTTTTCGAAACACAAAATTATATTTTTCAATATTCACATTGTAATGATTTCACGTTTATATTCCTCAAAATGCCAGTGTTATATTTTCCATTCTGCAAAGTGACGTTTATTTCGATTACTGAATTTAATATTGGCCGCCGGGTAGCTCAGTTGGTAGAGCAGCTGGCTACGGACTGGAAGGTCCGGGGGTTCGATCCCAGGTGGTGACAGGGTTTTTTCTCGTTGCCAAACTTTCAGAACGGCCCCGAGGTTCACTCAGCCTCCTATAAAATTGAGTACCGGGTCTTTCCCGTGGGTAAAAGGCGGTCAGAGCGTGGTGCCGACCACACCACCTCATTCCAGTGTTCCAGGTCATGGAAAGCATGGGGCTCTACCTCCATGCCCCGCAAGTGCCTTCATGGTATCTTACGGGGATACCTTTACCTTTACCTTTACAGAATTAATATTTTGCTATATGCCCGATTAACATTTTCCTTGTGAGTTGTTGCTATTTTTTAAAGTTTTGGCTAGATATTTTTCACACTTTTTGGTTGATACATTTCAGAGCATCGGGTTATATTTCGAAATTCCATGTTATATTGTTCGCAATTGGCAATTCATAATTTTCAGAGCACCAATATGACATTTCTCGAAGTACCGGTTTGAAATTTTCAACCTACCAATTTCATATTTCGAAGTACCGCGTTCTTATGTTACTAATTGACGGATACAGGTTAAAAATATTTAAAGTCACAATATACTTAAGTGTGATGTCATCATCTAATTCAGTAAGGTACTGATAAATTTATGTGTTTTTCTTATCAAAACTGGAAAAGCATGATTATCACCACTTATATAGTCATCTTTTCCCACCATTTCATTAGGAACAGCAATACATTTCGCAGTAATTATTAAATTAGTTGATATCACCCTTAACAGAATTGCAACTTTCAATGTTTTTCCTAGGTAATCTTCAATTCCTTTCGGTATATTTCAAACAACCTGCTCGGTGTTTCTTTATGTGTGACTGATACCAGTGCTGCAGTGATATTTTTCAAAAGGAAAGAGAGAATTTTTTTTTTTATGAATTGTCAAAGTGATGTTTTCATGTACAGTTATGAGTTTGGGAGTGACGTAGTTATATTTTTCATTGGCGTGTGATACTTCTATTGGAGGCGTACTGAATCTCTTTGAAGTGCCGGAGTGAAATGTTTCACAGTGACTGACGCAAAATTTTCAAAGTACGCGAGAAATATCTTTGAATGCAGGACTCATATTTTCCACAGTGGATGAGCTAAGTTTTTCACAGAACGTGAGAAATATCTTCCAGAGAAGGAGTGGCAAGTTCCAGATCCAGATCGATATTTTATTGTGCCGGAGTGACAATTCACAGTGCAAGATTATGATTTTGTGTACCGGAGTGCCTTCTGCTGTTCCATGCAGTCTTTTCGGCGCCAAAGTGATGGCTTTCAGTAAGCAGGCATATTCTTCAGTGCAGAAGTGATATGTTAATATCTCCGATTGATGTTTTGAAAATTCAGGAGTGATATCTTTAGACGCTTAATTGATATACTTGTGTCCATGCAGGAAGACGTCTGGCCGTGTGTGATTAATTTTACACAACTCTCCCATTCTTCTCGCAACTCTACCAAAAAAAATATAAGTTACAATTATGAAAAATGTTATCATTTGCCTTTAGTAATGCAAGGTCTCCATTTTAAGTGCATAATTTTTGTATACATGTATTATGGAAGTGTGGAAGGTACCGTGTGACACGAAATCTACTCGCCTAATGGGAGAAACAATATTTCCACCTTGGTTCTTGGGATCGCTGTCTTCATCCTTAACGCTATTCTGATCATAATCAACGTCGTGGTCCTTGTCGTTGGCCATATCTAGTCGTTATCGAGTCTTTGTCTTTGTCCTGATGTTTACTGTCTTCGTCATTATTCTTATGGTAGCACTTGCTGTCTTCGACATATTTCTTATTATCGCAGTTGTCTTTCCCGTGGTCCTTGTCTTCGTCGCGTTCCTTATTGTCTTTCATATGATGCTGTATTTGTCTTCCGAAATTGTCTTCTTTCCCATTCGGCAAAATAGTTTTATGTCGCACGGTATTAAGTCTAGACTTCATTGTAAAGACTGTCCGACCGATGACAGAGTTACTCAATATTTCTTGCATCAAGGGACAAGAAAACATATCATTTGAGGTGACATGTACATATTCTAAAGTCTGTTCAAATAGAAGTTAGCGATCGTGCAAGTTTCCCATCTAGGAACGTCTTCCTGCATGGCACGGATCATATGTTTCTATACCGGAGTGATGTTTTAGTACCGGAGTGATCTTTTAGTGTGACACTAATCTTTAAGTTCCGAACAAATCTTTCAGTGCCGGCATATAAATTTCAGACAAAGTGCCTGTGTTAATTTTGCAAATTTCCGTGTTCGTAAGTTTACTGCACCGAAGTGATATTTTTTAGAGTGCCGAATGTTTCGAAATCCCATGTGTTAGACGGAAATAAGAATAACTCCAACGCAGCACATGTGTGTCGTAAAAGGCGACTAAAAAGGGTAACCAGGGCCTGGAGTTATAATTGGGACACCCGTGATCCCAAGACGATATAAATACTTGCAGACCATGTGTTCCATCAAACAAAGCCTCCAGTACAGGACTAAGAACCCATTTGGAGTAGAGCAAAATGAGAAAGAAGAGAATTTCCCGGATTTTATGCAGGACTGAATATTATACTCATTAGCGAAGAAGGCACTGAAATGATTTGTTCCATGTAAGAAGAATGGATAACCAACGAATCCTAAACTCATAAAGGCTACATCACCAGAAAGAAATAGGAAGACGAAGACTAGAGTGGAAGAACTGTATTGAGAAGCTGGCCAGGAGAAAGGTGAAGAACTTTGCAGGAATAAAACGCAATACCAAATGCAGGATGGAATTTCGAATGTGACTGAAAGAAACCAAGACTTGACGGCTAATGGAATGAAAAGTATGACATTGAAACTGCAGAATTGCTATTCATAAAACACCGAGTTGGTTCTTTTCAAATTGCCGAGGTAGTAATTTGCAAAATCCCTTTTTTGATACTTTGCCAGGTGAGGAATTGATACAATTGCAAAAGCGGAATTGGATTATCGGGAAATGCAGAATTCAGATTTTCGAAGATTCTGCGTTATTTTGGAAGTTCTGATATATTTCTGGAAGTGCCGAAGTGAAATATTTCAAAATTCTGAAGCGATATTTTCCATAATACCGAATAGATATTTCCGATATTACGGAATTGATATTTTTATAGCGTCAAATGAACTTTTTAAAATGTTGAATTGTTATTCTTGACAGTACAGATTTGACACACGTGAAAGTGGTAAATTAATATTCCTGAAACCTCCGAATTGATATTCCCTGAGGTTCCCAAATTACTTTCTTGACATTCCATATTTGACAATCTTGTAGTCGCATATTGGTGCTCTTGTACTGTATTTTAGTAATATTCATTTCGATGTTGAAGCAAGGCTGTAGGCTATATTACTATATGTTTTATGTTGTTACAGGCGCTACATAAATATTTAGAAAATTTGCCGGTATTTATTTTACACTACCAGGTTCATGTCTCAGTGTCCGTCTGTTTATTAATTTCATAAATGGGTTCCATTATTTTGTTCGTGCAGAATGGATTACTTACGATTTAGTGGAAATATATTACGAATATCCGGAATAATGTTATCCGATTCACCATATAATAGTTTCTCCAAATTCAGGATTATTATTCCGAGGTGACGAATTGATATGTCGAAGTGCTGAATTAATTTTTTAATGTCCATAATTGATACGCTGAGGAATCGTTTTAATATACTCAAAACGGTATTGATATTTGGACGAGCAGAATTAATGTTTCGGTGAATATAATTGCTTCCTTTCGACAAAGAGCATCAGTAATTTCAAAGTCGAAAATATATTAGTTCATACCAAATTAATATTTAGAAATCCGGAAGAAATATTTCAAATAATTCTCCATTAATATTTCAAAGTTCCTGTCGTATTGTATTTTTGTAGAGTTAAATCAGAGTTGATTTATTAGCTGGTTAATTGAAACATTATAATGGAAAAAGGAGTCAAATTTAGGATAGAAAAATAAATGTTAGAGGAAAGTAGAATTGGGAGAGAAATACAAGACTGCTATTTTCACCTACATTTCCCAACAGGATTTAGCGAAGGACACTTTTCAGAACATGGGAGGGGTGATAGTACAACGAAGAAAATATAATTGCGTAATTATATTTATATTTCACTAATACAAGGAGAGCCTGCAAAGCAGTGTATGCCTGTGTGCGTATTCATAAGAAATCTGACCGAAGGTATTTTGGGATCCGTAGAGACAAAACCAAATGGATTCAATAGAAAATTTCAAACTCAGGGCAGCAGAAATGTCAAAATGAGAAAGGGACATGATGAAGAGATAGTAAAAGACTTAGGGTGGGTCTTTATCAAATTAAGGCGACGAAAAACCAAGTGAGTGCATTGTTTAAGGCAGAAATAGGACACGAAGCATGGACTGACATCAATGGTAGATTAGTGGCACCATCGTACTTAGGCAGGGCTGATCATATTAGGAAGTTTAATGCAGAGCATACAAAACGGACGTGACAAATTTTTCTTTTGTTAACCGCAGAATAGTAGACTGGAACAGTTTACCTGCGGCAATCTTTCCGGGTAGTCCACTCAAAATGAACATATTTAAGGAAAGATTGAGAAGATTAGACTGAAAATTAATTGTAGTTGCAATGTAATTATCTAAGCTATGTCATGTAATTTGTCCCGCGCCGTGGCGTCGTGGTCTATGGCATCCCGCCTAGGATTCGCATTACGGAATGTGCACCGGTTCGAGGCCTACTGAGGGAAGAGACCTTCTCAAAGAATTTAGGGCAGAGTATATGACCGGTGCCCACACAGCATCGTGATGCACTTGAGGAGCTATGTTAGGTAGTGAAATCCTGTTACGCAAACCAGCAATAACGGCTATTGTGTAGATCTCCGATTAGCTACATACTTATAAAGTTAGGGAACAAATGAAAGAAAATGAGAAAACAGGGAAATTTAAAACTAATGCGACTGGACGAAAAACTCTACTTGACCGGTAATATTTAAAATTGAAAGATTAAATTAGAAAAGCACAAGAATTTTAAGATATATTGTTGACATTTACCTAATAATAATAATAATAATAATAATAATAATAATAATAATAATAATACATGATAATAATGATAATTTAATAATAATGTTGATGTGTAGTTAAGTGGGTTGATCGGATGGCTATAAGGGGCGATGAGGAGGCCACTAATAAAAAAATAACAAAATGTACGTAGCCAAACACTGCACTGTACTACTTTAATGATAAATAATGCTTTAAAATATCACATGATTTTTTGTGTTCATTACAGCGTATTCTCAATTTTGAGGATTATAACGTTGCAAACTCGTTAATAATATCAATAATAATAATAATAATAATAATAATAATAATAATAATAATAGTACTCAGGAAAATAGATAATACAATCGCTTTCATGTGTTAAAATATACTACGTTGTAATAATTTCCTAGTTGATTAATTTTAGATTAATGTTAGTCGTCATCAAAACTACAACTTGTATATTGTAACACCTCAAACTGAATATATTAACTGTATTGCTACGTGTTATAAAATGTGATGAGAATGACCAGTAACGGTAATCATAATCATAATAAAAATTCTTGCAACACAATTACAAGACAGCATTAGTGGAAACTTGGGTAAAACTTGAATCAAATTGCTTGATAAATTCGGAGCTTGTTATTTCCTGACTGTGATGTAGAAATATTGTAATCGCCATCTAAGACGCTTCAGCACACCCTGCTTATGAGTACTTCTTTTACATGGAATTGTCCACACCTGTTCATTATTTTTCAAGAATAGCATTAAACAATTTCTCCTGGATAAGTGATACTATGTATTTAAATCATACATTTTAAGTTATTACTACTGAGATCTGAAATTTAATTATTCTCACATTGTCAGAATGAATTGCTATGTACGCCAATCGACATTGGAATATTACATCACACTACGTGTTCATGCGCGGATAATTTCGTAAATGTGATTCACTCAATAGCCTTGCAGACAGAATGTCTTCAAATTATGAGGTTTGAGGTTGCATCCTCCGATATTTGAAACATTGCGAACAGAAATGTTATGTGACAGTGAATGTATAATGTTATGAAATGAATATTGTCTCAAAGAAGTAGAAGACTATACTTATAAGACGAAGAAAGGAAAGGTACAGGTGCGAATTCTAAGCGAGGCAGTGGAACATGTGGACAGCTTCAAATACTTGCGATGTACTATAAGCAGTGACATGAGCTGCTGCGTGGAAGTGAAAAGGAGGATAGCAATGGCCAAGGAAGTATTTATTAGCAAAGTGAAAATATTGTGCGGACCTCTGGAAAAAAAAAAATACGGTGAGAGTAGCGAAGTGCTTTGGTTGGAGTGTGGAGAGGAATATCGACACCACGATGAAGTGAAGAGAAACGAATGGAAACATTTTATATGTGGATATGAAGAAGAATGGTGCATATGAAATGAACACACAGGCGGAAGAATAAATAAATCTATCCTAGAAAGAGTAGATGAAGTGAGAATAATGGCGTCCACCGCTGTGGTGTCGTGGTAGCGAGTTCACTCCCGAACTGAGCAGACCAGGATTCAATTCCCAGCTTGGGCCCAGTTGTATGGATGTGTTTTCGGAGATTTTCCCTACTATGGATGAATATCAGGTAACTTTATGAGACGTGTGAATCCCCACTCATTCTCGCCATTTTCTTCTCCCCCATCCTTTCTCATCATTTCATTTGTTTTTCTATGCTTTCCTATCGCGCCTGCGTCGGCCCCCCGGGGCTCCTGACACTCTCGGCCGGCCTCCGTCGATATGTAAAAAAATGACAGTTTGTGACCCGGCAGACGAACCCACCTCTGTCCCGTTTGTGGGGGTATGTGGGGGATGCTGTTGGGTGGAATGGTAAACGGACGTAGATGGATGTAGGGACTGGTCGTTTGGGTGTTAGGGGTTAGGTCGGTTCGGCGTGGATGTGGTCGGTGGGCTTGCAACTCATCCCAGGGGCGCACAATAGACCTCTGCTCGCTCTGCGCAGGGATGTTCCCCTCCGGCCTCATGGAAAGAGACAGAGAGGGAGAGCAATAAAGAATAATGTCGAAACTGATATCAGAAAGAGAAAATGATGTAGGCTTGCTCGCTGGCTAGGAAAAAACTGCTTAGTTAAGGATCCGCTGGAAAGAATTGTGAATGGGAGCAAATTTCGGGGCATACGAATGTGTCAAATGAGAGACAGCGCTAAGATGCACGGAGCGTGAATAAAATGGAGGGTGGAAAACTGAAGACTGGAGAATACTGGGTTTGCAGTGAAAGACTTAAATTAGGGCGACAAACTACTATGATTGAAGTGTGAATGAAAACTTTTTAAAGCGACATTGAATAATAATAAACAAGTGAATGTGGAAAGTTTTACAGTGAATGTAAAACGACCTATGAGGCTGTGAAGAGTCTTATCTCGATAGGGAAATGTGTCATGCTGACAGAGCAGTAGGTGGGGAGGAGTAACGTGAGTTTTGGGAATGATTATTGTCTGTAGCCTCCTAATTTAGAAGATATTAATCATTGTGGTTCGGCAATGTTGAAGTGATCTATTAAATATTATTGTGCAAGATTAACGATTTAAGTGCCGGACTGATATGTTTCAGTGCATAACTGAATTTTCTCTAAGTGCCGAATTAACGCATCAG
The DNA here is from genome assembly GCF_040183065.1 of Periplaneta americana. Taxonomy (NCBI): domain Eukaryota; kingdom Metazoa; phylum Arthropoda; class Insecta; order Blattodea; family Blattidae; genus Periplaneta; species Periplaneta americana. The sequence continues at coordinate 170,826,230 of NC_091132.1, read as the reverse complement.
GAATTGCAAGAGTAGCATTTTCATTCATAATTTTTCATTTTTCAGTGACGGAATGTTTTTCTCATATTTGAGTGACTTAGTGTAAATTGTATGAAACTGGATATGTACGAATGTTCTGTGACTTTCAGAGACATTTTTATGTGATGTACTGGTATATTTATGTGTCGAAGTGCTATTTATAGCCTATGTGACGGGATGCCACGTCTCTGAGATGGCGCGTCGGTATTCAAGAGATGAAGCGTCGGCTTCCAAGAGACGGAGCGTCGGTTTTAAAGATATGGAGCGTAGGCTTTCAAGAGATGGAGCGTCGGTTTTGAAGAGATGAAGCTTCGGCTTTCAAGAGATGGAGCGTCGGCTTTTAAAGAGACGGAGCGTCGGCTTTCAGGAGATGGAGCGCCGGCTTACAAGAGATGGAGCGTCGGCTTTCCAGAGATGAAGCGACGGTTTTCAGGAGATGCAGCGTCGGCTTCAAGAGATGGAGCTTCGTCTTTCAAGAAGATGGAGCGTCGGCTTACAAGAAGATGGAGCGTCGGCTTCCAAGAGATGAAGCGTCGAATATCAAGAGATGGAGCGTCAGCTTCAAGAGATGGAGCGTCGGCTTCCAAGAGATAGAGCGTCGGCTTTCAAGAAATGGAGCGTCGGCTTTCAAGAGAAAAAGTGTCGACTTTCAAGAGATGGAGCGTCTACCTTCAAGAGATGGAGCGTCGGCTTTCAAGAGATGGAGCGTCGACATTCAAGAAGATGGAGCGTCGGCTTTCAAGAAGATGGAGCGTCGGCTTTCAAGAAGATGGAGCGTCGGCTTTTAAGAGATGGAGCGTCGGCTTTGAAGAAGATGGAGCGTCGGCTTGAAGAGATGGAGCGTCGGCTTTCAAGAGATGGAGCGTCGACTTTCAAGAGATGGAGCGTCGGCTTTCAAGAGATGGAGCGTCGGCTTTCAAGAGATGGAGCGTCGGATTTCAAGAGATGAGGCGTCGACTTTCAAGAGATGGAGCTTCGACCTTCAAGAGATGGAGCGTCGGCTTTCAAGAGATGGAGCGTCGGCTTCAAGAGATGGAGCGTCGGCTTTCAAGAAGATGTAGCGTCGGCTTTCAAGACATGAAGCGTCGACTATCAAGAGATGGAGCGTCGGCTTTCAAGAAATGGAGTGTCGACTTTGAAGAGATGGAGCGTCGAGTTTCAAAAGATGGATCGTCGGCTTTCAAGAGATGGAGCGTCGACTTTGAGGAAGATGGAGCGTTTACTTTCAAGTGTTGGAGCGTCGGCTTAAAAGAAGATGGAGCGTCGGCTTTCAAGAGATGAAGCGTCGACTATCAAGAGATGGAGCGTCAGCTTCAAGGGATGGAGCGTCGGCTTTCAAGAGATGGAGCGTCGGCTTTCAAGAGATTAAGCGTCTGCTTGCAAGAAGATGGAGTGTCGGCTTTCAAGAAGATGCAGGGTCGGCTTTTAAGAGATGGAGCGTCGGCTTTCAAGAAGATGGAGCGTCGGCTTTGAAGAGATGGAGCGTCGACTTTCAAAAGATGAATCGTCGGCTCTCAAGACATGGAGCGTCGACTTTGTGGAAGATGGAGCGTTTATTTTCAAGAGTTGGAGCGTCGGCTTTCAAGAAGATGGAGCGTCGGCTTTGAAGAGATGGAGCGTCGACTTTCAAAAGATGAATCGTCGGCTCTCAAGACATGGAGCGTCGACTTTGTGGAAGATGGAGCGTTTATTTTCAAGAGTTGGAGCGTCGGCTTTCAAGAAGATGGAGCGGCGGCTTTGAAGACACGAAAGAAATCAAAGGCAACAGAGCACGTTTTACTTCCTCGCTACTGGTGGCGATGTGGGGTTTCTGCAGTTAAAGTCGGTCGTTTTGGTTTTATCAAAGAGGATAATAATATCTTTTCCGGTCGGTGGTTTGTGCGTTTTAAGTTTCCTTTTTATATTTTTTTCTTAATCTTGCTGTTGATTCACAATCTCCATTATTTGCCAAGTTGATTATACTGTGTTACTCATTGATATCTGTCTTGGTGTCATGTCAGTGCAGTAAGTGAGGTGGAGTAACATGATTTTTGGGAGTGATTATTGTTCGGTGTCTTCTAATTTTGAAGATATGAACCTTTGTGGTACGCCACCATTTGTCTCAGGGACCTGATTCCAAATTGCGTAAATTACATTTTTCATATTGCCAATATTATGTTTCCCAAAGTGCAGAAATTATGTGTTTGAATTGCCGAAATCGATATATTTCAGAATGACGAAGTAACATTTTTTAGAGTGCGGAAATGATACTTTCCATGTGGCAAAAGACAAAAGCTCCGAAATATTTCCTAATGTACCGAAATCATACTTCTTTTTTGCCCAAACGATATTTCTATAGTTTGTCAAATCCTCGATTATGTACATTTGTTGGAAGACTATGCAAGTGTGCTCTATTTTTGTGGCATCACAATGGCTGTCTTAGTCTAGTTTCCATTATACTAATAATTTTTATTGCGTTTTTTCTTTTTAAAATTTTAATTTATATCAGTGTCATCCACTGAAGACATGATGGCATAGTATAAACAATCACGGCGAATACTACAACAAATTAAACACAACTTGCTTTAATGAATGAGTGACTGTAATGTTATCAACAGCTGAAACAGTGAAAGTATCTGATACTGGTTAAACACACACGTGTAGGTTGAGAAAGCCTGCTTGTCAATAGCTAAGTACAGGGAACGCACTCCATAGCGGTGAAACATGGTTTCGTTGCGAAACCACAAGTCCTCCTTAAGGCCGTCACTTAAACATGAACGCGTTGTCCTCACAAACATTGTGTACATCATTCTACAGTGTTTTAACGTAAAATGATCCGTGAACGCTGCGACTTTAATTTTTTTTTCGCATAAAATGAAAATGACGAAATGAGGTGTGAATTTAGCGTTTTTGCATTGAAAATTTAGAGCAAAAAACACGATCGTGGAAGAAAAATTTTACGAGTAATTGCACAACATTAAGAGAGTCAGCGAGCTTTCCATGGCATCATTATTTTTTTTCCGTTGAGTATCCAATACTGACTAATATATTCAGTAAGTTACATTTCCTAGTGCATTCAGTGTATACCCAATATTTTAAATTTTAAAATATTTAAATTTTATTTCCTGACGGGCTAATCAAAAACCCTTTCTAAGATATAAATGAATTTGTGGAACCTTGCGTTGATAGTGCATTTTATTTAATTAATTTATTTATTAGTTATATACTTATTTATTTATTTACTTTTTCATTTATCTACGATCCAGTGACTGTTTTTAATCAGTAAATCAATTTTTGAAGAATCATTTAAATAGTCATTTAAAATAATGTTTTAATTTATTGTACTAACGTTTTCAAAATTACATCATTTTGAAGACCTATCATATAATATGTTTTGCATTCTCTACACGTACCTTGAGTAACAAACATTTGAGCTAACCACTTAACAATTTCAAGGGTCTCTGTATGTTAAGGTTTTTTCATTTTATTTTGCGATGTTACAGCATCCCATGAAATGTAACAATGCATGTCAACATTGATATAGAATTGTGATTGTTAAAATTATATAAAATACTCATCTCAAAATTAAGATTAAAATAGATTGCTGTTATATTTTTCCACTTATTGGATTTCTCACTGTCTACATGTTATCTAATTTTTACATGTTGTGTAACATTTTATTCTCTGATAGAGGTTCTGGTTTATATGTAGGCCTACATCTATTATCAAGCAGTACATCTCACTCGACGATATGTGTCAGAAAAATAAAAATTGTATGCATCTGAAGTCTGATTATGGAATAGGTAGCTAGTCGGCGATTTACGCAAAGTAGGAGGTAAGGAACTGGCCACCCTACCACATTATATCCTGGCCTAGTTGCCTCATAAGTGCTTCGTAGTTTCTATCAGTTGTGAGGTTCAGGTCAGCCTTCGGACAGTTGATTAAACAACATGTAATATTTAGACAATGTTATTTTTATTGTAATGTAATTGATTGGAATTATATTATTATAAAACTGTAAAGAAAAATATTGTCTTGATGTTTGGGATCTAGAACGCAAGGTTAAGTTAAATATAACAAGCTTATGTCCTTGTACGGTAAAGCATAATAGTTATATTTGCTATGAATTGTAACAGCGAGGTTTGGTTTAATTAAAAACAAAAAAGTAATTTCTATAGCACTGTGTCCAGTAATCCTTTTTTTAAATATCGTTTCAAACCAGGGGCTGCGGATGTTGCTGGTTATTCTTCCTTTATTTCCGGCACTGAACTTCACTTGCAGTGAGCTGAGCACATCAGTAATCTACATAAAGTATGAAAGGTAAGTAACCCGACTGAAATACATCAACTTAGCCTAACTTAATTTTCATTGACATTTTATTCTATGTAAGGGCAATGATGAAATATAATATTGAAGTATCTGAGCCCTTACTAGGTAGGTAGTTTTCAATTTAATTTCTTTTGTTAAATGATAAAAATGAGGACTAATAATTTTTTCTTCAGTCCCTAGATTTCCAATTCAACGTGTGTTAACGGCTCCTCTTGTCATAAATACAATAATGATGGTGGAATTGGAAAATGGTGCAGATGAGGAAAGAAGAACATTCCAGCTCCATGTGTGTTGTGGTCAAAAGGATTTTCAGTGTTGACAGTGCGTATTCAAGCACTTCTACAAAATGCATAAAGTGAAAAACACAAGACAAATAGAAAGCTGTAACTATGAATGTTCACAAAATTTATGCTGGACGTAAAGAAGAAAAAAAAATAGGCCAGAAAATATAAAGAGGGAGTTGTCAAGAAAGAAGCTGAACAATTCAGAAAGGAGGAGGAAAAAAACGTATATAGACTGGAGTCGGCTAACTTCACCGGGTTTTGAGGGTTCACTATATCTATCAAACGTTTAAATATTTACTTATATACGTTCTGATAATAAGAATACTAGAAATTGTAAATTATTTATTGTTAACTAAATGTTATGTAAGTATGAGTTATAATAAATTTTTAATTATTACTTTAGAAATTCATAATTACGTTGAGATACAATCCCTGCCTTCTGTTCTGTGTTTTCTATATATTTGCTTAGTTTGTGTTTTTAGAAGTGTTTAGTGGTGGTGAATGTTTTGGAAGTGAGAGCATTGTAATTGTCCCAATTCTTGAAGTGTTTCATTTGTATTAAAAGTAGTGAGCATGTGTGTAATTGTTAGCAATTTGTCGTGTTTGTGTTCTTGTGTTTGTGTTTTGAGTTCCGTTAATATTCTGGTTTTGTTTATGTTTTATTGTCTTTTAATTGTTCTTTTGTAATTACAGATCTAATGTTTGTTCAGAATACTTGATATTTAAAAAAAATCGTATAACATCAAAAATATACGACTCATTACTACACTTATGAGATCGCCTAAATCGCGTGGCATTTCGTTTAAGAAACTTCTCACGAGTCCAAACATAAGTTTTTTTACATACTTTTTGTATAGATAACTGTTTGAAAAAGATGAGCTTAAAAATTGAATTACAAATATTGTGGATGGGACGGAATGGCTCTGAAGGGTGAAGAACGGGCTAATCAAGAAAATATTTTTAACATGTCTTTGAGATATTTGAGGTGAAAACAAAGAGCTTTAATCCGGAAATCAAAGTTCGCTCCTGATCCCTTCTGGGTCTCCGCTCGTGTACCTCTCTGTGGCGTGGAAGTGGGTGAACTGCCGGTGCTTCACAGGTGTACACTCTCTGTTTAATATTTGTAGCTGGACACATTGCTATAGACCTACACACATTTCTACTTTCTATTGAAGGTGTAATTCTATAGATATTAATACGTCATATCGAATGTTGGGGAATTGAATTAATATGTCGAAGAACTGAATCAAATTCTTAGTGAAAAAAAAAAAAGATATTTCCAATAATGAAAAGAATTTCGAAATAGTTGTATCAAATAATTTATTACTTCGAAATAATCGCGTAATATTTCAAATTTCCTTTTTAATCTTCCGAAATTCCGGATTAAGATTTCGCAGAGAAGAATTCTCTTGTATAATGTTTTCCATTATCCTAGGTTAATAATTTGGAACTTCCTGAGTGATTATTTTGATAGCTGCCATTTTATAAGGTATTTAAAATCGCCGAGAAGATGTTTCAAGTGCCGAAATATAAAATATTGAAATTGCCGTATTGGTATCTTTGAATAGCATATTCAGGAATCATATTTTTCATTGCCATAGTAATAGTTTTCATTGCTTCAGTAATAATTTAAGCGCTGCTGGAATGAAACATCCTATTGTCGGAGTTATATGTTTCGGTGTCGGAGTGTTATTTTTCTGGGGTCGGTGTTGATGTTACACCATGTAACTTATCTTTAAAATTGCGGATTTAAAAGTTATCAAAATATAGATCACTTCGGACCCTGCTACTGCTGCCGTCTACACCGGTTCACTTCAAGAGCTGACCTAGAAAAAAATTTTGATTTGGTGCGAATTCTGTTCTACGGATACCGAGATGTCTTCAGCGTGGACCGAAGAAAATGATGAGCTAAGACATACTGTAAATGGATTGGCAGCTGCAACTGCATGACCAAGAGATAATTTGTCGTTTTCGACAGTTTTGTGATCATTGAAGTGATTTAGTTAACGACACTGCGTTATGTTCTGCGAAAAAAAAAGTAGTATTGCATCCCGTGCGTATCCCATTAGTATTATTATAATTACCAAAACGTCATTTTGATGTATTTAATGATGCCGGATTCATTTTTCAAAGTCTCGTTGAAATATTTTTAGTGAGGGATGAGGTATCTTGTTCTACGTTACTATTTTGAAGTGACCAGTTATGTACATATATATCACAATTCGACTTCAATACTTTTAAAAAATATCGTTCTCTTACTTTTGGAAGTGTCGGGTTCATGTTTTGAATTTGACATTTTAATATTGTTTTATTCTAATCGATGCCCGAGTGATTTACTTCAGTATCAGGTATTTATTCGTGAAGTTCGAAGTTTGTGTTTTTCTAAGTGCCGAATGAACAATTCTCGATATACAGAATTATATTTTTCAAAATTCACATTTTAATGATTTCACGTTTATATTCCTCAAAATGCCAGAATCATATAAGCTTATTCCAATCTGCAAAGTGACTTTTATTTCGATTACTAAATTAATATTATGCGATGTGACCGGTTAATATTTTCGTTGTCAGATGTTGCTATTTGTTAAACTGCCGGCTACATATTTTTCATACTTTTTGGTTGATACATTTCAGAGTTCCAGGTTATATTTCAAAATTCCATGTTATATTGTTCGCAATTCGCAACTCACATTTTTCAGAGCACCAATATGACATTTCTCGAAGTACCGGTTTGAAATTTTCAACCTACCTATTTCATATTTCGAAGTACCGCGTTCTTATGTTACTAATTGACGGATACAGGTTAAAAATATTTAATGTCACAATATTCTTAAGTGTGATGTCGTCATCTAATTCAGTATGTAACTGATAAATTTATGTGTTTTTCTTTACAAAACTGGAAAAGGAAGATTAGCACCACTTATATAGTTAACTTTTCCCACTATTTCACTACGACCAGCAATAAATTTCGCAGTAATGTATTAACTTAGATGATATCACCCTTAACAGAATTGCAGCTTTCAATGTTTTTCCTCGTTAATCTTCAATTCCTTTCGGTATATTTCAAATAACCTGCTCGATGTTTCTTTATGTGTGACTGATACCAGTGCTGTAGTGGTATTTTTCAAAACCAAAGAGAAGATTATTTTGGAAGTGTCAAAGTGATATTTTTATGTACAGATATGAGTTTGAGAGTGACGTAGTTGTATTTTTCATTGGCGTGTGATACTTCTATTGGAGGCGTACTGAATTTCTTTGAAGTGCCGGAGTGAAATGTTTCACAGTGACTGACGCAAATTTTTCAACGTACGCGAGAAATATCATTGAATGTAGGACACACATTTTCCACAGTGGCGGGGCTATGTTTATCACAGAACGTGAGAAATATCTTCCAGAGAAGGAATGACAAGTTCCAGATCCAGATCGATACTTTATTGTGCTGGAGTGACATTTCACAGTGCAAGATTATGATTTTTCTGTACCGGAGTGCCTTTTGCTGTTCCATGTAGGCTTTTCAGGGCCAAAGTGATGGCTTTCAGTAAGCAGGCATATTTTTCAATGCAGAAGTGATATCTTTAGATGCTTAATTGATACACTTGTATCCATACAGGAAGACGTCCGACCGTGTATGATTAATTTTACCCAATTCTCCCATTCTTCTCGCAACTCCACCAAAAAAATATAGACTTAAGAAAAATGTTATCGTCTGTATTTAGGAAGGTACCGTGTGACACTAAATCTACTCGCTAAATGGGAGAAATATATTTCCACCTTGGTTTTTGGGATCGCTGCCTTCATCCTTCACGCTACTCTGATCATGATTAATTTCGCTGTCCTTGTCGTCGGCCATATATTGTCGTAATCGAGTCTTCGTCTTTGTCCTGGCGTTTACTGTCTTCGTAATTATTCTTATGGTAGCACTTGCTGTCGTCTTTATGGTCCTTATAGTCGTAGTTGTCTTTTCCGTGGTCCTTGTCTTCGTCGAGTTCCTAATAATTTTTAATATGGTGCTAAATTTGTCTTCTTTCCCATTTGGCGAAATAGTTTTATGTCGCACGGTATTAAATCTAGACTTCATTGCAAACGCAGTCCGATCGATGACAGAGTTACTCAATGTTTTGTGCATCAAGGGACAAGAAAACATATCATTTGATTTGACATATACATATTCTAAAGTCTTTTCAAGAAGAAGTTAGCGATCGTGCGAGTTTCCCATCTAGGAACGTCTTCCTGCATGGCACGACTATATGTTTCTATATCGGAGTGATGTTTTGTGTGATGCTAATCTTTAAGTTCCGAAGAAATCTTTCAATGCCGGCATATCTATTTCAGACAAAGTGCCTGTGTTATTTTTGCAAATTTCCGCCTTCGTAAGTTTACTACACCGAAGTGATATTTTTCATAGTGCCGAATGTTTCGAAATCCCATGTGTTAGACGGAAATAAGAATAACCCCAACGCAGCAAATGTGTGTCGTAAAAGGCGACTAAAAAGTGTAACCAGGGCCTGGAGGTATATTTGGGACACCCGTGATCCCAAGACGATACAAATACTTGCAGACCATGTGTTACATCATACAATGCCTCGAGTGTAGGACTAAGAACCCGTTTAGAGTACTGCAAAATGAAGAAAGAAAAGAATTTCCCGGATTTTAAGCAGGACTGAATATTAAACCCATTAAGAAATAAGGCACTGAAATGATTTGTTCCATGAAACAAGAATGGATAACCAACGAATCCTAAACTCATAAAGGCTACATCACCAGAAAGAAAATAGGAAGACGAAGACTAGAGTGGAAGAACTGTATTGAGAAGCTGGCCAGGATAAAGTTGAAGAACTTTGCAGGAATGAAACACAATACCAAATGCAGGATGGAATTTCGAATGTGACTGAAAGAAACCAAGACTTGACGGCTAATGGAATGAAAAGTATGACATTGAAACTGCAGAATTGCTAATCATGAAACACCGAGTTGGTAATTTTGAAATTGCCGAGTTAGGAATTGGCAAAATCCCTTTTTAATACTCTGCCAGGTGAGGAATTGATACATTTGCAAAAGCGGAGTTGGGATATTCCGAAGTGCAAAATTCACATTTTCGATGAGTCTGCGTAATTTCCGAAGTTCTGATATATTTTTCGAACTGCCGAAGTGAAATACTTAAAGAATCTGAAAGGATATTTTTTGATAATACCGAATACATATTTCCAATAGTTCGGAACTGATATTTTTATAGTGTCAAATGAACATTTTAAGTGTTGAATTGTTATTCTTGACAGTACAGATTTGACACACGTGAAAGTGCTAAATTAATATTCCTTATAAACCTCTGAATTGCTATTCCCTGAGGTTCCCAAATTACTTTCTTGGCATTCCCTATTTGCCAATCATGTAGTCCCATATTGGTGGTCTTGTACTGTATTTTATTAATTTTCGTTTCGATGTTGAAGCAAGGCTGTATATTTGCATGATATTTTTTATATTGTTACAAGCGCTACATAAATATTTAGATAATTTGCCGGTATTTATTTTACACTACCAGGTTCATGTCCCAATGTTCGTGTGTTTATTAATTTCATAAATGTGTTCTATTATTTTGTTCGAGCAGAATGGATTACTTACGATTTAGTGGAAATATATTACGAATATCCGGAATAATGTTATCCGATTCACCATATAATCGATTCTTTAAATTCAAGATTATTATTCCGAGGTGACGAATTGATATGTCGAAGTGCGGAATTAATAATTTAATGCCCATAGTTTATACCCTTAGGAAGCGTTTTAATGTTCTCAAAGTGGTATTAAAATTTGGACGAGAAGAATTAATGTTTCGGTGAATATAATTGCTCTTTTTCGATAAAAAGAATCAATAATTTCAAAGTCGAAAATATATTTGTTAATACCAAATTAATGTTTAGTAATCCCGAAGAAATATTTCAAATAAATGCCCATTAATATTTCGAAGTGCCTGTCGTATTGTATTTTTGTAGAGTTAAATTAATGTATTTTGTTGTAGGGTATATTTTCAAGACAGTGAATAATTTTTCGTAAATGTTCATTTGATATTTCTTCAAAATACAGTGTTAATATTTGTTTTAAGTGTAATGAAAATATTGTTCCAATAGTCGACTGAATATTTTTCCTTATCGAAGTATATGTACTGAATTTATAGGAGAGATAATTTTTATTGTTATGTGATATTTTTTTAAAGTGAGTGCCTTTGAATGAAGCTTCGTGATATGCTGCTGCTGAATTGATCTATGTAATGTGCGAGATTAACTCTTTTAACCGGCCGATGTGATCTATATCAGTGGCGCACTGATATAATTCAGTGCATAGGTGAAATTATTCGAAGTGTGCGAAAAATGTACATCAGACTATTCGCGACAAATTGAGTGCCGAATAATACTTTAGGAATTTCCCGAGTATTATTTCCATGGAAAATTTTCCATTTTTCAGTATGGAATGCGATTTCTCTGTGACGGAACGACATTCTTGTGTGACATAGTGTCATTCATATGTGCCGGTGTGTCAAGATTCTTTGACTGAGTGCTAATATCCAAGAGCGGAAGTGCCAATTTCCAAGAGAGGGAGCGCTATCCTTCAACAGAGCGATTACCTTCATTCAAGAGTCGAACTGCTGTCTTCCAGAGCTGGAGCCCTATGTTTTGCAGAGTAACATTTTATCAACAGAGGGAGTGCCAACTTTCAAGAGTCAGAACGCCGTCTTTCAAGAGAAGAACCGACATTACCAACAGACGAGTTGCATGTTTGAAGATACTGTGAGCCATGTTCCAACAGCCGGAGTTTCATCTTTGAAGATACGGGCTGCCATCTTTTAATAGCCAGAGTTTCATCTTTGAAGATACGGTGTGCCATCTTCCAACAGATGGAGTTTTATCTTTGAAGATACGGGGTGATATCTTACAACAGCTAGAGTTTCATCTTTGAAGATACGGGGTGATATCTTTCAACAGCCAGAGTTTCATCTTTGAAGATTTGCGGTGCCATCCTCCAAAAGATGGAGGACGGGGAGCTATCGTTCATTTGTTGAGTCGCCATATTTGAAGAGACAGAGCATCATCTTTCAAGAGAGGGAACGTCATCTTTCAACAGACGAAGTGCGATGTTTGAAGATGCGGGAGGCTATCGTGCAGCAGACGGATAATGCTGTCTTTCAAGAGAGTGCCAGTTTTGAAAGTGACTTTATGTTTAATGATCACGTGAAAATATTGGATGTGCCCTTTTGATTTTCTGTGCTAGAGTCTAGTTTTAGGACTTGTTAGGGATCTTCTTGTGATCCAGACCCCGATTTTGATACCCACGCGTCTGACGTCGGTAACGGGTGAATCCGGCACAGTAACTCATTTCTCGATCGCACTATTAATTCCCGCCAATTTGTTTTTCATACTTAGTTGTGCAATTTCGTTTTTCTAATTTCGGAAATTTGCAATTGACACGCATGGAATAGTACGTATTCTACTCATACTCCATCTCTTACCTTCTCACGGGTTGGGAAACAGAGTTTTTGCTTTGGAATGTGCCCAGCATCACCGCACTGTGTGTCTGTTGATTTTGATATGCACAAATATTTAGTCTCCGATAAATAAGACCAGCGGGAACTCTTGATTTATTGGCTTATTGATTGAAATCATTATAATGGAACGAGTCAAATTTAGGATAGGAAATTATATGTCAGAGGGAAGTAGAATTGGGAGAAAAATACAAGACTGCTATTTTCATCTACATTGTCCAACAGGATTTAGCGAAGGACTCTTTTCAGAACATGGGAGGGGTGATAGTACAAGGAAGAAGTAATAATTGCGTATATTTGTATGTACGTCAATGTCAATCGCAGGGCAGTAGAAATGTCAAAATGAGAAAGGGACATGGTGAATAGGTAGTGAAAGACTTAGGGTGGGTATTTGTCAAATCAAGGCGACGAAAAACCAGATTGATGTCATTGTATAAGGCAGCTAAAATAAAGAAGGTAAAGGCTCAAATTCTAATTGAGGAAGTTTAACAAGTGGAGAGCTTGAAATACTTGGTGTGATATGAAGAGAAACGCGTAGAAGCATTTCAAATGTGGAAATAGACAGGAATATAGCGTGTGAAATGAATAGACAGAATAACAAATGAAGCTGTGCTGGAAAGATCGGGTGAAGAAGGAATAATTGTGAAACTCACGAGGAAGAGAAAAAGGATTTTATTGGCTCACTGGCCAAGAAGACACTGCCTACTGAAGGATGCACATGAAGGAATGGTGAACGGTGCGAAGTTCGGGACAGAAAAAGCTATCAGATGATAGACAATACTAACATATGTGGATCATATGCGGAGACGAAGAGGAAAATGGAAAAAGGACGATTGGAGAACAGTGGGTTTGCAGTGAAAGACCTGCCCTCTGGCAAAATACTGTGAATCAGTAGTTAATGAATATAATGATTTAGGTCAGGGTGATGCGTGCAATGCCTCTCTCTCCGGCTTAGGCCTAAAGCTTGAGAGTGTGAGTCCCTTCACAAGTAAGATTGTGTGCCTAGAATTTGTTGTTGTTTACTCAACTGTCTGACACTCACAAGTGATAACCAACAAGGCACTACTTATGAGGCAACTTGACCTGGAGGTATGGCACAGGGTGGGAATTCCTTTCCCTCTTCTATTGTGAAGGCGTACATCACTGATTAGCTACATGCCAATAAATTTAGGGAACAAAAGGAAAAAAATGAGACGGAAAGGAACAGGGGAATTTAAAACAAATGACACTAACGAAAAACGCCCCGTGACCGGTAATATTTGAAATTGAAAGATTAAATTAAAAAACTACAAGAATTTTATGATATACTGTTGACATTTACCTTATAATAATAAAAAATAAAGATGATAATAATTTAACCATAATGTTGATGTGCAGTAAAGTGAGTGGATCGGATGGCTATAAGGGGCGATGAGGAGGCCACTAATAAAAGTAATAAAATGTACGTTGCCAAACACTGCACTGTACCACTTTAATGAGAAATAATGCTTTAAAATATCACCTGATTTTTTATGTTTACTCCAGCGTATTCTAAATTTAGAGGATTATGACGCAGCAAACTCGTTAATTTTATTAATAACTTCGTTATTATTTTCTTTACTTTTTAAAGACATATTTGTCACTCTCCAACTTTAGTGTTTATGTATTGACTCCTAGGCCTGTATTGCATGAAATTTGCATTGTAATGTATGAAAGATGTGTTGTAGTATTTTACACTGTTAGCATTTCTTATGCAAGTACTGATTTATATAATTAGTATTGTAAGGACTGTAGTGTCTGATATCATTTTCTGTACACACTTTAATATAAAACTAGTCGCTTCACACACAGTTTTCTCTTGCATTGCACCGTGTACGGTCTGCGATTAATTAAGTTATGATGATATTAATAATAATAATAATAATAATAATAGTAATAACAGTAATATTTATACTAATATTGATGATAATAGTAATAGCATTTGGAAAATATTTAATACAATCGCTTTCATTTGTTAAAATAAACTACGTTGTAATAATTTCCTAGTTGACTATTTTTAGCTTAATGTTAATCGTCATCAAAACTACAACTTGTTTATATTAAACTTCAAACTGAATATATTAACTGTATTGCTACGTGTTATAAAATGTGATTAAAATCAACAGTAACGATAATCATAATCATAATAAAAATTCTTGCAACACAATTACAAGACAGCTTTATTGTAACCATGGGTAAAACTTGAGAGCAAATTGCTTGATAGATTCGGATCTTGTTATTTCCTGACTGTGCTGTAGAAATGTTGTAATCGCCATCTAAGACGCTTCAGCTCACCCTGCTTATGAGTACTTCTTTTACACGGAATTAAGTTTATTTTAACAGGCTTTTCATAGGTCAGAGAAAATCGTCGGACATATTTTCAGTTTTAAACTCGTGAACCTTGCAAACGATTTCTATAACTTATAAACCAAGCTACATAATGTATTTATGTCGTTAAATGTATTTTATTAAAAAACGTTAAAGAAATAAAGCGCATCAACATCAACAGTTATGTGACTATAATACCGCGCGGATAATTTCGTAAATGTGATTCACTCAATAGCCTTGCAGACAGAATGTCTTCAAATTATGAGGTTCGAGGTTGCATCTTCCGATATTTGAAACATTGCGACTCAGAAGTGTGTTCTGACAGTGCATTTATATTGTTTTGATATGAATATAGACTCCAAGAAGAAGAAGAAGAAGACCTTAGTTATCGGACGAAGAAAGAAAAGGTACAGGTGCGAATTCGAAATGAGGCAGTGGAACAAGTGGACAGCTTCAAATACTTGCGGTGTACCATAAGAATTCTGAAAGGAGGAAAAAAAAAACATAAATGGACTGGAATCAGCTGACTTCACCGGGTTTTGAGGGTTCACTGTATCAATCAAACGTTTAAACATTTACTTATATGCGTTTTAATGATAAGAATACTAGAAATTGCTTATTATCTCTTGTTAACTGAATGTAATGTACGATTATAATAAATACTTAATTATTGCTTTAGAGATTCATAATTACGTTAATACGTTGCCTTCTGTATTGTTTTTGTCTGTATCGTTGCTTGGTTTGTGTTTTTAGAAGTGTTTAGTGGTGGTGAATGTTGTGGAAGTGAGAGCATTGTAATTGTCCCAATTCTTGATATGTTTCATACGTGTTAAATCTAGTGAGCATGTGTGTAAGCGTTGGCAATTTATCGTGTTTGTGTACTTGTGTTTGTGTTTTGAGCAATGTTCATATTCTGGTTTAGTTTATGTTTTATTGTTTTTAATTGTGGTTTTGTATTTTCAGATCTAATGCTTGTTCAGAATACTTGATATTTAAAAAAAAAGTCTTATGTATTTGATAATGCCGGATTCATTTTTCAAAGTCTCGTTGAAATATTGTTAGAGAGGAATGAGATATCTAGTTCTACGTTACTATTTGGAAATGACCAGTTATGTATATCACAGTTCGACTTCTATATTTTTAAAACATCTCTTGCTCTTACATTTCGAAGTGCCTGGTTCGTGTTTTGAATTTGGCATTTTAATATTGTTTTATTTTAATTGGTCCCCGATTCATTTTCTTTACTATTAGGTATTCATTCGTGAAGTTCGATGGCTGTGTTTTTCTAAGTGCCGGGTGAAGACTTGTCGAAATACAAAATTACATTTTTCAAAATTCACATTTTAATGATATCACGTTTATATTCCTCAAAGTGCCAGAGTTACATTTTCCAGTCTGCAAGGTTACGTTTATTTCGATTACTGAATTAATATTTTTGGATGTGCCCGATTAGCAGTTTCGTTGTGAGTTGTTGCTATTTTTTAAACTACTGGATAGATATTTTTGATACTTTTGGGTAGATACATTTCAGATTTCCAGGTTATATTTGAAAATTTCATGTTATATTGTTCACAATTCGCAAGTCACCTCTTTCAGAGCACCAATATGGCCTTTCTCAAATTGCCGGTTTCAAATTTTCAATCTATCAATTTCATATTTCGAAGTGCCGCGTTCATTTAATTGACGGATACAAGTTAAAAATATTTAGTCACAATATTCTTAACTGTGATGTCATCTAATACAGTATGTTACTGATAAATTTATGTGTTTTTCTTATCAAAACTAGAAAAGAAGGATTATCACCAATTATATAGTCATCTTTTTCCACCCTTCCATTACGAGCGGCAATAAATTTCGCAGTAATGTATTAAATTAGAAGATATCATCCTCAAGAGAATTGCAAATTTCAATGTTTTTCCTCGGTAATCTTCAATTCCTTTCGGTATATTTCAAATAACCTGCTCGGTGTTTCTTTATGTGTGTCTGATATCAGTGCTGTAGTGGTATTTTTCAAAACGAAAGAGAGGTTTTTTTTTTTTGAAGTGTCAGAGTGATGTTTTGAGGTACAGTTATGAGTTTGGGAGTGACGTAGTCATATTTTTGATTGCCGGTGTGGTACTTCTAGTAGAGGCGTACTGAATTTCTTTGAAGTGCCGGAGTGAAATGTTTCACGTGACTGACGCAAATATTTCAAAGTACACGAGAAATATGTTTGAACGCAGGACCCATATTTTCCACAGTGGCTGAGCTAAGTTTTTCACAGAACGTGAGAAATATCTTCCAGTGAAGGAGTGACAAGTTTTAGATCCAGATCGATATTTTATTGCGCCGGAGTGCCAATTCACAGTGCAAGATTATGATTTTACTGTACCGGAGTGCTATCTGTTGTTCCATGTAGCCTTTTTCATTTCCATAGTCATGGCTTTCAATAAGCAGGCATATTTTTCAATGCAGAAGTGATATCTTTAGATGCTTAATTGATACACTTGTATCCATGCAGAAAGACGTCTGGCCATTTGTGATTAATTTTATCCAACTCCCCCATTCTTCTCGCAACTCTAGCAAAAAAATATGCACTTAAGAAAAATGTTATCATCTGTATTTAGTAGTGCAGGTCTCCATTTTAAGTGCATAATTTTTGTGTACATATATTATGGAAGTGTGGAAGGTACCGTGTGGCACGAAATCTACTCGCCAAATGGGAGAAAAATATTTCCAGCTTGGTTCTTGGAATCGCTGTCTTCATCCTTAACGCTATTCTGATCATGATCAACGTCGTGGTCCTTGTCGTTCACCATATCTAGTCGTTATCGAGTCTTTGCCTTTCTCCTGGTGTTTACTGCCTTCGTCATTATTCTTATGGTAGCGCTTGCTGACTTCGTCATGGTCCTTATTGTGGTAGTTGTCTTTCCCGTGTTCCTTGTCTTCGTCGCGTTCCTTATTGTCTTTCATTTGATGCTGCATTTGTCTTCCGAAATTGTCTTCTTTCCCAATTGGCAAAATAGTTTTATGTCGCACGGTATTAAATCTAGACTTCATTGCAAACGCAGACCGACCGATAGCAGAGTTACTCAATACTTCGTGTATCAAGGGACAAGAAAACATATCATTTGAGGTGACATGTACATATGCTAAAGTCTTTTCCAAAAGAAGTTAGCGATCGTGCAAGTTTCCCATCTAGGAACGTCTTCCTGCATGGCACGGACCATATGTTTCTATACCGGAGTGATCTTTTAGTGTGATACTAATCTTTAAGTTCCGAACAAATCTTTCAGTGCCGGCATATAAATTTCTGTGGAAGTGCCTGTGTTGTTTTTGAAATTTCCACGTTCGTAGTTTTATTATACCGAAGTGATATTTTTCATAGTGCCGAATGTTTGAAATCCCGTGTGGAGGAGGGGAATAAGAATAATCCCAACACAGCACAATGCCATATGTGTCGTAATAGGCGACTAAAAAGGGTAACGAGGGCCTGGAGTTATAATTGGGACACCCGTGATCCCAAGACGATATACACGCTTGGAGGCCATGTGTTCCATCGTACAATGCCTCCAGTAGAGGACTAAGAACCCATTTGGAGTACTACAAAGTGAATAAAGAAGAGAATTTCCCGTATTTTAAGCAGGACTGAATATTATACCCATTAGCAAAGAAGGCACTGAAATGCTTGTTCCATGTAACAAGAATGGATAACCAACGAATCCTAAACACATAAAGGCTGCATGACGAGAAAGAAAGTAGGAAGAGAAAGAGTAGAAGCTGGCCAGGAGAAATGTGAAGAAATTTGCAGGAATTGAAACAATACCAAATGCAGGATGGAATTTCGAATGTGACTGAAAGAAAGAAAGACTTGACGGCTAATGGAATGAAAATTATCACATTGAAAATGCTGAATTAGTATTCATGAAACATCGAGTTGATAATTTTGAAATTGCCGAGTTAGTAATAGGCAAAATCCCTTTTTGATACTTTGCCAGGCGGGGATTGATACCTTTGCAAAAGCGGAGTTGGGATATTGCGAAGTGGAGATTTCACATTTTCGAAGAGTCTGCGTAATTTTCGAAGTTGTGACATAATTTTCGAAGTGCAGAAGTGAAATACTTCAAAATGCTGAAGCGATATTTTTCACAATACTGAATACATATATTTCCAATAGTGCGGAATTGATATTTGCGTAGTGTCTGTGAACATTTTGAGTCTTGAATTGTTATTCTTCACAGTACCGATTTTACACACGCCAAAGTGATATTCGTTAGACCTCTGAATTGATATTCCCTGAGGTTCCCAAATTACTTTCTTGACATTCCCTATTTGACTCTCTTATAGTCCCATATTGGTGTTCTTGTACTGTATTTTATTAATTTTCGTTTCGATGTTGAAGCAAGGCTGTATATTTGCATGATATTTTTTATATTGTTACAAGCGCTACATAAATATTTAGGAAATTTTTCGGTATTTATTTTAAAATACCAGGTTCATGTTTCTGAGTCCGTCTCATTATCAATTTACTAACTAGGGTTCTATTATTTTGTTCGAGCTGAATGGATTACTTACGATTTAGTGGAAATATATTACGAATATCCGGAATAACGTTATCCGATTCACCATATAATCGATACTCTAAATTCAAGATTATTATTCTGAGGTGATGAATTGATATGGCGAAGTGCTGAATTAATATTTTAATGCCCATAGTTGATACCCTGAGGAAGCGTTTTAGTGTGCTCAAAATGGTATTAATATTTGGACGAGAAGAATTAATGTCTCGGTGAATATAATTGCTCTTTTTGGATAAAAATCATCAATAATTTCGAAGTCGAAAATATATTTGTTAATACCAAATTAATGTTTAGAAATCCCGAAGAAATATTTCAAATAATTGCCCATTAATATTTCGAAGTGCCTGTCGTATTGTATGTTTGTAGAGTTAAATTAATTTATTGTGTTGTAGGGTATATGTATCAAGACAGTGAATAATTGTTCGTAAATGTTCGTTTAATATTTCTTGAAAATACAGTGTTAATATATTTTTATGTTTAATGAAAATTTTGTTCCAATTGTCGACTGAATATTTTTCATTGTCGAAGTATATGTACTGAATTTACAGGAGAGATAATTTTTATTGTTATGTGACATTTTTTTAAGTGAGTGCCTGTGAATGAAGCTTCGTGATATGCTGCTGCTGAATTGATCTATGTAATATGCGAGATTAACTATTTGAACCGGCCGATGTGATCTATATCAGTGGCGCACTGATATAATTCAGTGCATAGGTCAAATTATTCGAAGTGTGCGAAAAATGTATATCAGATTGTTAGCGACAATTTCTGTGCCGAATTAATACTTTAGGGATTTCCCGAGTATTATTTCCATGGAAAATTTTCCATTTTTGAGTATGGAATGCGATTTCTCTGTGACGGAACGACATTCTTGTGTGACATAGTGTCATTCATACGTGCCGGTGTGTCAAGATTCTTTGACTGAGTGCTAATATCCTATGTGACGGGAGGGTGGCCTTTTAACAGTTAGAGCGTCGACTTTCAAGATTTGGAGCGTCGGCTTTCCAGAGATGGATCGTCGACATTCAAGAGATGGAGCGTCGATTTTCAAGAGATGGAGCGTCGGCTTTGAAGAAGATGGAGCGTCGGTTTTGAAGAAGATGGAGCGTCGGCTTTGAAGAAGATGGAGCGTCGGCTTTGAATAAATGGAGCGTCGTCTTTGAAGAAGATGGAGCGTTGGCATTCAAGAGATGGAGCGTCGACTTTCAAGAGATGGAGCGTCGAATTTCAAGAAATGGAGCGTCCGCTTTGAAGAAGATGGAGCGTCGGCTTTGAAGAAGATGGAGCGTCGGCTTTGAAGAAATGGAGCGTCGGCTTTGAAGAAGATGGAGCGTCGACTTTCAAGAAATGGAGCGTCGGCTTTGAAGATGATGGAGCGTCGGTTTTGAAGAAGATGTAGCGTCGGCTTTGAAGAAGATGGAGCGTCGGCTTTGAAGAAGATGGAGCGTCGACTTTCAAGAGATGGAGCGTCGAATTTCAAGAAATGAAGCGTCGGGTTTGAAGAAGATGGAGCGTCGGTTTTGAAGAATTGGAGCGTCGGCTTTGAAGAAGATGGAGCGTCGGCTTTGAAGAAGTTGGAGCATCTACATTCAAGAGATGGAGCGTCGGCTTTGAAGAAGATGGAGCGTCGGCTTTGAAGAAATGGAGCGTCGGCTTTGAAGAAGATGGAGCGTCGACTTTCAAGAAATGGAGCGTCGGCTTTGAAGAAGATGGAGCGTCGGCTTTGAAGAAGATGGAACGTCGGCTTTCAAGAGATGGAGCGTCGGCTTTGAAGAAGATGGAGCGTCGGCTTTGAAGAAGATGGAGCGTCGACGTTCAAGAGATGGAGCGTCGGCTTTGAAGAAGTTGGAGCGTCGGCTTTGTAGAAGATGGAGCGTCGACTTTCAAGAAGATGGAGCGTCGACTTTGAAGAGATGGAGCGTCGGCTTTGAAGAAGATGGAGCGTCGGCTTTCAAGAGATGGAGCGTCGACTTTCAAGAGATGGGAGGTCGACTTTCAGGAGATGGAGCGTCGACTTTCAAGAGATGGGGCTTCGACTTACAAAGAAAAGGAGCGTCGACTTTAAAGAGATGGAGCGTCGACTTTCAAGAGATGGAGCTTCGACTTTCAAGATATGGAGCGTCGACTTTCAAGAGATGGAGCGTCGACTTTCAAGAGATGGAGCGTCGACTTTCAAGAGATGGAGCGTCGACTTTCAAGAAATGGAGCGTCGGCTTTGAAGAAGATGGAGCGTCGACTTTGAAGAAGATGGAGCGTCGGCTTTGAAGAAATGGAGCGTCGGCTTTGAAGAAGATGGAGCGTTGGCATTCAAGAGATGGAGCGTCGACTTTCAAGAGATGGAGCGTCGACTTTCAAGAGATGGAGCGTCCGCTTTGAAGAAGATGGAGCGTCGGCTTTGAAGAAGATGGAGCGTCGGCTTTGAAGAAATGGAGCGTCGGCTTTGAAGAAGATGGAGCGTCGACTTTCAAGAAATGGAGCGTCGGCTTTGAAGATGATGGATCGTCGGCTTTGAAGAATATGGAACGTCGGCTTTTCTAGAGATGGAGCGTCGGCTTTGAAGAAGATGGAGCGTCGATTTTCAAGAGATGGAGCGTCGCCTTTCAAGAGATGGAGCGTCACCTTTGAAGAAGATGGAGCGTCGACTTTCAAGAAGATGGAGCGTCGGCTTTGAAGAAGATGGAGCGTCGATTTTCAAGAAGATGGAGCGTCGGCTTTGAAGAAAATGGAGCGTCGGCTTTGAAGAAGGTGGAGCGTCGGCTTTGAAGAAGATGGAGCGTCGACTTTCAAGAAATGGAGCGTCGGCTTTCAAGAAGATGAAGCGTCGGCTTTCAAGAGATGGAGCGTCGGCTTTCAGGAGGTGGAGCGTCAGCTTTGAAGAGACGAAAGAAACATAGGCAACAGAGCATCTTTTACTTCCTGGTTACTGGTGGCGATGTGGGGCTTCTGCAGTTAAGGTCCGTCGTTTTGGTTTTATCAAAGAGGATAGTAATTAATTTTCCGGTCGGTGGTTTGTGCGTTTTAAGTTTCCTTTTTAGATTTTTCTTCTTAATCTTGCTGTAGATTCCTAATCTCCATTTTTTTTGCCAAGTTGATATTATTGTGTTACTCATTGACATCTGTCATGGTGTCAGTGCAGTAAGAGAGGTGGAGTAACATGATTGTTGGGAGTGATTATTGTTCGGTGCCTTCTAATTTTGAAGATATGTAGCTTTGAGTACGCCTATTTGTCTTATGGACCTGATTCCAAATTGCGTAAATTACATTTTTCAAAATGCCAATCTTATGTTTTCCAAACTGCAGAAATTATGTGTTTGAATTGCCAAAATCGATATATTTCAGAATGACGAAGTAACTATTTTCAAACTGCGGAAATAATACTTTCCATGTGGCAAAAGACAAAAGTTCCGAAATATTTCCTAATGTACCGAAATCATATTCCTTTTTTGCCCAAACGATATTTCTATAGTTGGTCAAATCCTCGATTATGTTTACATTTGTTGCAAGACTGTGCAAATGTTCTCTTTTTTGTGGCATCACAATGGCTGTCTTAGTCTAGTTTCCATTATACTAATAATTTTTATTGCGTTTTTTCTTTTTAAAATTTTAATTTATATCAGTGTCATCCACTGAAGACATGATGGCATAGTATAAACAATCACGGCGAATACTACAACAAATTAAACACAACTTGCTTTAATGAATGAGTGACTGTAATGTTATCAACAGCTGAAACAGTGAGTGTACCTTATACTGGTTAAACACACACGTGTAGGTTGAGAAAGCCTGCTTGTCAATAGCTAAGTACAGGGAACGCACTCCATAGCGGTGAAACATGGTTTCGTTGCGAAACCACAAGTCCACCTTAAGTCAGTGACTTTAACTTGAACGCGTTGTCCTCACAAGCATTGTGTACATCATTCCGCAGTGTTTTAAGGTGAAATGATCCGTGAAGGCTGCGACTTTAATTTTTTTTCACGTAAAATGAGAATGTCGAAATGTGTCAAGTATGGAATGGAAACAAATGCAAAGAGGAGGATGACCATGTTTATCGGAGCTAAAATAAAGAAGGTAAATGCTCAAATTCTAAATGAGGAAGTGGAACAATTGGACAGCTTGAAATACTTGGGGTGATGTGAAGAGAAACGCATAGAAGCATTTTAAATGTGGTAATGGACATAAATGTAGCGTGCGAAATGAATAGACAGAATAACAAATGAAGCTGTGATGAGGAAAAGAAAAAGGATTTTATTGGCTCTCTATCTAAGAAAGAACTGCCTACTGAAGGATGCACTTGAAGAAATGGTGAACGGTAGGGAATTTCGGGAGAGAAGAAGATATCAGATGATAGACAATACTAAGATATGTGGACCATATGCAGAGACTAAGAGGAATGTGGAAGAAGGACGATTGCAGTGAAAGACTTGCCCTTTGGCAAAGGACCGTGAACCAGTAGTTAATGAATATAGTTACTGATTTGGCTCAGGGTGATGCGTGGAATGCCCCTCTCTCCGGCTTAGGCCGAGAGCTTGTGGGTGTGAGTCCCGTCTGAAATATAGTTGTTGTGTGCCTAAAATTTGATGTTGTCTAGTCAACTGTCCGAAGACAGGTCTGAACCTCACAAGTGATAACCAACAAGGCACTACTTATGAGGCAACTTGACCTGGAGTTATGGGATAGGGTGGGGATTGCTTCCTCCCCTCTATTGTGTACATCACCGACTAGCTACATACCTATACATTTAGGGAACAAAAGAAAGAACAAGGAGACGGAAAGGAAACGGGGTATTTAAAACAAATGACACTACAGGAAAAACGCCCCGTGACGGGTAAAATTTAAAATTGAAAGATGAAATTAAAAAACCAGAAAATTGTATGAAACATTGTTGATATTTACCTTATAATAATAAAATTAATGATAATGATAAAGTGAATAATAATGTTTATGTGCCGTGAAGTGGGTGGATCGGATGGCTAAAAGGGGCGATGAGGAGGCCACTAATAAAAATAATAAAATGTACGTTGCGAAAAACTGCACTGTACCACTTTAATGAGAAATAATGCTTTAAAATATCACGTGATTTTTTATGTTTATTCCGGAATATTCTTAATTTTGAGGATTATAACTTAGCAAACTCGTGAATTGTTTTAATAGCTTCGTTATTATTTTCTTTACTTTTTAAAGACATATTTGTAACTTTCCAACTTTTGTCCTTATGTATTGACTCCTAGGCCTGTATTGTATGAGGTTTACATGGTAATGTATGAAAGATGTGTTGTACTGTTTTACTCTATTAGAATGGGTTATGGATTTACTGATTTGAATAATTACTGTTATAAGGACTGTAGTGCCCGATATCATTTTCTGTACACACTTCACTATAAAACTTGTCGATTCGCACATAGTTTTCTCTTCCATTGCACCGTGTACGGTCTGCGATTACTTAAATTATGATGATGATATTTATAATAATAATAATAATAAGAATAATAATAATAATAATAATAATCATCATCACAGCAATAATAATGTTAATAGTAATATTGATGATTATAGTAATAACAGAAATAATAATAATAAAAATAATAATAATAATAATAGTAATAATAATAATAGTACTTAGGAAAATAGTTAATTCAATCGGTTTCATGTGTTAAAATAAACTACTTTGTAATAATTTCCTAGTTGACTATATTTAGGTTAAAGTTAGTCCTCATTAAAACTAGAACTAATTTATTTTAATACCTCAGAGTGAATATATTAACTGTATTGCTACGTGTTATAAAATGTGATGAAAATGAACAGTAATGATAATCATAATCATAATAACAATTTTTGCAACACAATTACAAGACAGCATTAGTGGAAACTTGGGTAATATTCTATTTAAGATATTGTTAAAACTTGAAGCATATTGCTTGATAAATTCGGATCTTGTTATTTCCTGACTGTGATGTAGAAATGTTGTAATCGCCATCTAAGACGCTTCAGCCACCCTGCTTATGAGTACTTCTTTTACACGGAATTCAGTTTATCTTAACAGACTTTTCAGAGCTCAAAGACAATCCTCAGACATATTTTTAGTTTTAAAGACGTGAACCTTGGAAACTTTTTTTATAACTTATTAAACCAAGTTACATAATGTATTTATATCGTTAAACGTATTTTATTAAAAAACATTAAAGAAATAAAGTTCATAACATCAACAGTTGTATTACTGTAATATATGCTCTCCTCGTCTACATAGCTATATGTCTTCTATATATAAAGATCCTCCACGCAATATATTGGAAGAAAGTTTCTTTAAAATATTGCCTAAAGACTTGTTATTTATATTTCAAGAATAGTGTTAAGCAATATCTCCTGGACAAGTGATAGTATGTATTGAAATCATAAATTTTATCTTTTTAGTACTGAGATTTGAGATTTAATCATTCTCACATTGTCACATGGGCTTGTATCTTACCCCATGGGCGCACAATAGACCTCTGCTCTCGGAGCACAGCTATGTTCCCCTTCTTGCCACACAGGAAGAGAGAGAGAGAGAGAGAGAGAGAGAGAGAGAGAGAATAATGCCGAATCTGTTATCAGAAAGAGACAGTATATAGGCTTGCTCGCTGGCTAAGAAGAAACTGCTTAGTGAAGGATCCGCTGGAAGTAATTGTGAATGGGGGCAAATTTCGGGGCACACGAAGGTGTCTTTTTTGAGACAGCACTAACAGACATGGATCGTGACTAGGATGGAGGGTGAAAAATTGAAGAACGGAGAATATTGCATTTGGAGTGAAAGACCTGCCACAGGGGAACAGACCATTATGATTGAATTGTAAGTGAAAGTTTCTGAAGTGATATTGAAAAATATTTCCAAATGAATTAGGAAAGTGTTACAGTCACTGTAAAAATACCTATGTGGAAGTGAAGAGTGTTATAGTGATAGCGACATTTGCCACGTTGTGAGTGCAGTAATTGAAGTGGAGTAACATGAGTGTTGGGAATGATTATTGTCCTATCCTTCTAATTTATAAGATAGGAACCTTTGTGATATGCCGCTGCTGAAGTAATCTATTAAATTTTAGTGTGCAAGATTAACGATTTGAACCGGCCGAAGTGAACTATTTCAGTTCCTATTTCAGAAATAAAAATTATTTGCATCTGGATTGTGATTAGTGTAATAGGTAGCTAGTCGGCGAAGGAACTGGCCACCCTACCTTATTATCTGCTGGCCTAGTCGCCTTATAAGTGCTTCGTTTTTGCTATCAATTGTGATTTTCACATCCGTCTTGGGAAAGTTGATTAAACAACATGTCATATTTAAACAATGTTATTTTAATTGTACAGTAGTTGATTGCAATGATATTATTATAAAACTGTAAAAAAATATTGTCCTGATGTTTGGGAACTAGATCTCAAAGTTAAGTTAAATATACCAAACTTACGTTAATGAAATTTAAAGTGAAATAATTATATTTTCTATGTATTGTAACAGCGAGGTTTGGTTTAATTGGTGTCCAGTTATCCTTTTTTGAAATATGCCTCATAACCTGTGGCTACGGAAGTAGCTGGTTATTTTTCCTCTATTTCCGGTACCGTACTGAACTTCACTTTGGGTGTGTTGAGCACATCAGTATTCTACAAAAAGTATGAAAGGTAAGTAACCCGACTGAAATACATTTTAACTTAACCTAACTTTATTTTCATTGAGATTTTTTTCTGTGTAAGGGCAATGATGAACTATATTATTGAAGTATCTGAGCCCTTACTAGTTAGCTACTTTTGAATTTCGTTTCTTTCGTTAAATGAGTAAATGAGGACTAATAATTTTTTCTTCAGTCCACAGATTTCCAGTTCAACATGTCTTAACGGCAGTGGGTGCTCCTGCTCTTGACACTAATACAATAATGATGGTGGAATTGGAAAATTGTGCAGATGAGGAAAGAAGAATATTCCAGCTCCATGTTTGTTGTGGTCAAAAGGATTTTCAGTGTTGACAGTGCGTATTCAAGCACTTCTACAAAATGCATAAAGACAAAAATAGTCAAGACAAATAGAGAAGATGTAACTATGAATGTTCACAAAATTTATGCTGGACGTAAAGAAGAAAAAAAAAATAGGCCAGAAAATATAAAGAGGGAGTTGTCAAGAAAGAACCTGAACAATTCAGGAAGGAGGAAGAAAAAAACTTATATATACTGGAGTCAGCTAACTTCACCGGGTTTTGAGGGTTCACTATATCTATCAAACGTTTAAATATTTACTTATATACGTTCTGATAATAAGAATACTACAAATTGTAATTTATTTATTGTTAACTAAATGTTATGTAAGTATGAGTTAAAATAAATATTTATTTATTGCTTTAGAAATTCATATTTACGTTGAGATACAATCCCTGCCTTCTGTTTTGTGTTTTCTATATGGTTGCTTGGTTTGTGTTCTTAGAAGTGTTTAGTGGTGGTGAATGTTTTGGAAGTGAGAGCATTGTAATTGTCCCAATTCTTGAAGTGTTTCATTTCTATTAAAAGTAGTGAGCATGTGTGTAATTGTTAGCAATTTGTCGTGTTTGTGTACTTGTGTTTGTGTTTTGAGTTCTGTTCATATTCTGGTTTTGTTTATGATTTATTGTTTTTTAATTGTTCGTTTGTAATTACAGATCTAATGTTTGTTCAGAATACTTGATATTTAAAAAAAATCGTATAACATCAAAAATATACGACTCATTACTACACTTATGAGATCGTCTAAATCACGTGGCATTTCGTTTAAGAGACTTCTCACGAGTCCAAACATAAGTTTTTTTACATACTTTTTGTATAGATAACTGTTTGAAAACGATGAGCTTAAAAATTGAATTAAAAATATCGTGGATGTGACGGAATGGCTCTGAAGGGTGAAGAACGGGCTAATCAAGAAAATATTTTTAACATGTCTTTGAGATATTTGAGGTGAAAACAAAGAGCTTTAATACGGAAATCAAAGTTCGCTCCTCATCCCTTCTGGGTCTCCGCTCGTGTACCTCTCTGTGGCGTGGAAGTGGGTGAACTGCCGGTGCTTCACAGGTGTACACTCTCTGTTTAATATTTGTAGCTGGACACATTGCTATAGACCTACACACATTTCTACTTTCTATTGAAGGTGTAATTCTATAGATATTAATACGTCATATCGAATGTTGGGGAATTGAATTAATATGTCGAAGAACTGAATCAAATTCTTAGCGAAAAAAAAAATGATATTTCCAATAATGAAAAGAATTTCGAAATAGTTGTATCAAATAATTTATTATTTCGAAATAATCGCGTAATATTTCAAATTTCCTTTTTAATCTTCCGAAATTCCGGATTAAGATTTCGCAGAGAAGAATTCTCTTGTATAATGTTTTCCATTATCCTAGGTTAATAATTTGTTACTTCCTGAGTGATTATTTTGATAGCTGCCATTTTATAAGGTATTTAAAATCGCCGAGAAGATGTTTCAAGTGCCGAAATATAAATATTGAAATTGCCGTATTGGTATCTTTGAATAGCCTATTCAGGAATCATATTTTTCATTGCCAAAGTAATAGTTTTCATTGCTTCAGTGATAATTTAAGCGCTGCTGGAATGAAACATCCTATTGTCGGAGTGATATGTTTCGGTGTCGGAGTGTTATTTTTCTGGGGTCGGTGTTGATGTTACACCATGTTACTTATCTTTGAAATTGCGGATTTAAAAGTTATCAAAACATAGATCATTTCGGACCCTGCTACTGCTGCCGTCTACACCGATTCACTTCAAGAGCTGACCTAGACAAAAATTTTGATTTGGTCCGAATTCTGTTCTACGAATACCGTGATGTCTTCAGCGTGGACCGAAGAAAATGATGAGCTAAGACATACTGTAAATGGATTGGCAGCTGCAACTGCATGAACAAGAGATAATTTGTCGTTTTCGACAGTTTTGTGATCATTGAAGTGATTTTGTTAACGACACTGCGTTATGTTCTGCGAAAAAAAAAGTAGTATTGCATCCCGTGCGTGTCGCATTACTATTATTATAATTACCAAAACGTCGTTTTGATGTATTTGATGTTGCCGGATTCATTTTTCAAAGTCTCGTTGAAATATTTTTAGTGAGGGATGAGATATCTTGTTCTACGTTACTATTTTGAAGCGACCAGTTATGTATATCACAATTCGACTTCAATACTTTTAAAAAATCTCGTGCTTTTAATTTACGAAGTGTCGGGTTCATGTTTTGAATTTGACATTTTAATATTGTTTTATTTTAATCGATGCCCGATTGATTTTCTTTAGTATCAGGTATTTATTCGTGAAGTTCGAAGTTTGTGTTTTCTAAGTGCTGTAGTGATATTTTTCAGAACCAAAGAGAGGTTTATTTTTGTCGAAGTGTCAAAGTGATGTTTTCAGGTACAGTTATAAGTTTGGGAGTGACGTAGTTATATTTTTCATTGCCGGTGTGGTAGTTCTAGTAGAGGCGTACTGAATTTCTTTGAAGTGCCGGAGTGAAATATTTCACAGTGACTGACGCAAATTTTTCAAAGTACGCGAGAAATATCTTTGAATTTGGGACACATATTTTCCACAGTGGCTGAGCTAAGTTTATCACAGAACGTGAGAAATATCTTCCAGAGAAGGAGTGACTAGGTCCAGATCCAGATCGATATTTTATTGTACCGGAGTGCCAATTCACAGTGCAAGATTATGATTTTTCTGTACCGGAGTGCCTTCTGCTGTTCCATGTAGACTTTTCAGTGCCAAAGTGATGGCTTTCAGTAAGCAGGCATATTCTTCAGTGCAGAAGTGATATGTTAATATCTCCGATTGATGTTTTGAAAATTCAGGAGTGGTATCTTTAGACGCTTAATTGATACACTTGTGTCCATTCAGGAAGACATCTGACCGTGTGTGATTAATTTTACCCAACTCTCCCATTCTTCTCGCAACTCTACCAAAAAATTTACACTTATTAAAAATGTTATCATTTGCTATTAGTATTGCAAGGTCTCCATTTTAAGTGAATAATTTTTGTGCACATATATTATGGAAGTGTGGAAGGTACTGTGTGGCACGAAATCTACTGGCCAAATGGGAGAAACAATATTTCGAGCTTGGTTCTTGAGATCGCTGTCTTCATCCTTAACGTTATTCTGATCATGATCATTGTCGTGGCCCTTGTCATTGGGCATATCTAGTCGTTATCGAGTCTTTGTCTTTGTCCTGGTGTTTACTGTCTTCGTCATTATTCTTATGGTAGCGCTTTCTGTCATCCTCATGGTTCTTATTGTCGCAGTTGTCTTTTCCGTGGTCCTTGTCTTCGTCGCGTTCCTTATTGTCTTTCGTATGATGTTGTATTTTTCTTCCAAAATTGTCTTCTTTCCCATTCGGCAAAGTAGTTTTATGTCGCACGGTATTAAGTCTAGACGTCATTGTGAAGACAGTCCGACCGATGACAGAGTTACTCAATATATCTTGCATCAAGGGACAAGAAAACGTATCATTTGAGGTGACATGTACATATTCTAAATCTGTTCAAATAGAAGTTAGCGATCGTGCAAGTTTCCCACCTAGGAACGTCTTCCTGCATGGCACGACTATATGTTTCTATACCGGAGTGATCTTTTAGTGTGATACTAATCTCTAAGTTCCGAACAAATCTTTCAGTGCCGGCATATAAATTTCAGACAAAGTGCCTGTGTTATTTTTGCAAATTTCCGCCTTCGTAAGTTTACTACACCGAAGTGATATTTTTCATAGTGCCGAATGTTTTGAAATCCCATGTGTTAGACGGAAATAAGAATAACCCCAACGCAGCAAATGTGTGTCGTAAAAGGCGACTAAAAAGTGTAACCAGGGCCTGGAGGTATATTTGGGACACCCGTGATTCCAAGACGATACAAATACTTGCAGACCATGTGTTCCATCATACAATGCCTCCAGTGTAGGACTAAGAACCCGTTTAGAGTACTGCAAAATGAAGAAAGAAAAGAATTTCCCGGATTTTAAGCAGGACTGAATATTAAACCCATTAAGAAATAAGGCACTGAAATGATTTGTTCCATGAAACAAGAATGGATAACCAACGAATCCTAAACTCATAAAGGCTACATCACCAGAAAGAAAATAGGAAGACGAAGACTAGAGTGGAAGAACTGTATTGAGAAGCTGGCCAGGATAAAGTTGAAGAACTTTGCAGGAATGAAACACAATACCAAATGCAGGATGGAATTTCGAATGTGACTGAAAGAAACC
Source organism: Periplaneta americana (assembly GCF_040183065.1). Lineage (NCBI taxonomy): Eukaryota > Metazoa > Arthropoda > Insecta > Blattodea > Blattidae > Periplaneta > Periplaneta americana. The sequence continues at coordinate 170,794,937 of NC_091132.1, read as the reverse complement.
AAGACTTGACGGCTAATGGAATGAAAAGTATGACATTGAAACTGCAGAATTGCTAATCATGAAACACCGAGTTGGTAATTTTGAAATTGCCGAGTTAGGAATTGGCAAAATCCCTTTTTAATACTCTGCCAGGTGAGGAATTGATACATTTGCAAAAGCGGAGTTGGGATATTCCGAAGTGCAAAATTCACATTTTCGATGAGTCTGCGTAATTTCCGAAGTTCTGATATATTTTTCGAACTGCCGAAGTGAAATACTTAAAGAATCTGAAAGGATATTTTTTGATAATACCGAATACATATTTCCAATAGTTCGGAACTGATATTTTTATAGTGTCAAATGAACATTTTAAGTGTTGAATTGTTATTCTTGACAGTAAAGATTTGACACACGTGAAAGTGCTAAATTAATATTCCTGAAACCTCCGAATTGATATTCCCTGATGTTCCGAAATTACTTTCTTGACATTCCATATTTGACAATCTTGTAGTCGCATATTGGTGTTCTTGTACTGTATTTTAGCACTATTCATTTCGATGTTGAAGCAGGGCTGTATATGACTATATGTTCTATGTTGTTACAGGCGCTACATAAATATTTAAAAAATTTGCCGGTATTTATTTTACACTACCAGGATCATGTCTCAGTGTTCGTCTGTTTATCAATTTCATAAATGGTTTCTGTTATTTTGTTCGTGCAGAATGGATTACTTACGACTTAGTGGAAATATATTACGAATATTCACTAATACAAGGAGAGCCTGAAGAGCAGTGTATCCCTGTGTGCGTATTCATAAGAAATCTAACTGAAGGTCAAAAGAATCAGCGTACCAAATACTTGATCGCTCAGTTATGGAATATGGAGCAGTATTTTGGGATCCGTAGAGACAAAACCAAATCGATTCAATAGAAAATGTCAATCGCAGGGCAGTAGAAATGTCAAAATGAGAAAGGGACATGGTGAATAGGTAGTGAAAGACTTAGGGTGGGTATTTGTCAAATCAATCCGACGAAAAACCAGATTGATGTCATTGTATAAGGCAGCTAAAATAAAGAAGGTGAAGGCTCAAATTCTAAATGAGGTAGTATAACAAGTGGAGAGCTTGAAATACTTGATGTGATTTGAAGAGAAACGCGTAGAAGCATTTCAAATGTGGAAATAGACAGGGATATAGCGTGTGAAATGAATAGACAGAATAACAAAAAATGAAGCTGTGCTGGAAAGATCGGGTGAAGAAGGAATAATTGTGAAACTCACGAGTAAGAGAAAAAGGATTTTATTGGCTCACTGGCCAAGAAGAAACTGCCTACTGAAGGATGCACGTGAAGGAATGGCGAACAGTATGAAGTTCGGGACAGAGGAAGCTATCAGATGATAGACAATACTAAGATATGTGGATCATATGCGGAGACTAAGAGGAAAATGGAAAAAGGACGATTGGAGAACAGTGGGTTTGCAGTGAAAGACCTGCCCTCTGGCAAAAGACTGTGAATCAGTAGTTAATGAATATAATGATTTAGGTCAGGGTGATGCGTGCAATGCCTCTCTCTCCGGCTTAGGCCTAAAGCTTGAGAGTGTGAGTCCCTTCACAAGTAAGATTGTGTGCCTAGAATTTGTTGTTGTTTAGTCAACTGTCTGAACCTCACAAGTGATAACCAACAAGGCACTACTTATGAGGCAACTTGGCCTGGAGGTATGGCACAGGGTGGGAATTCCTTTCCCTCTTCTATTGTGTAGGCATACATCACTGATTAGCTACATGCCTATAAATTTAGGGAACAAAAGGAAAAAAATGAGACGGAAAGGAACAGGGGAATTTAAAACAAATGACACTAACGAAAAACGCCCCGTGACCGGTAATATTTGAATTTGAAAGATTAAATTAAAAACTACAAGAATTTTATGATATACTGTTGACATTTACCTTATAATAATAAAAAATAAAGATGATAATAATTTAACCATAATGTTGATGTGCAGTAAAGTGGGTGGATCGGATGGCTATAAGGGGCGATGAGGAGGCCACTAATAAAAGTAATAAAATGTACGTTGCTAAACACTGCACTGTACCACTTTAATGAGAAATAATGCTTTAAAATATCACCTGATTTTTTATGTTTACTCCAGCGTATTCTAAATTTTGAGGATTATAACGCAGCACACTCGTTAATTTTATTAATAACTTCGTTATTATTTTCTTTACTTTTTAAAGACATATTTGTAACTCTCCAACTTTAGTGTTTATGTATTGACTCCTAGGCCTGTATTGCATGAGATTTGCATTGTAATGTATGAAAGATGTGTTGTAGTGTTTTACTCTATTAGCATTTCTTATGCAAGTACTGATTTATATAATTAGTATTATAAGGACTGTAGTGTCTGATATTTTCTGTACACACTTTAATATAAAACTAGTCGCTTCACACACAGTTTTCTCTTGCATTGCACCGTGTACGGTCTGCGATTAATTAAGTTATGATGATGATAATAATAATAATAATAATAATAATAATAATAATAATAATAATAATAATAACAGTAATATTAATACTAATATTGATGATAACAGTAATAGCACTTAGAAAATATTTAATACAATCGCTTTCATTTGTTAAAATATACTACGTTGTAATAATTTCCTAGTTGACTATTTTTAGCTTAATGTTAATCGTCATCAAAACTACAACTTGTTTATTTTAAACCTCAAACTGAATATATTAACTGTATTGCTACGTGTTATAAAATGTGATTAAAATCAACAGTAACGATAATCATAATCATAATAAAAATTCTTGCAACACAATTACAAGACAGCTTTATTGTAACCATGGGTAAAACTTGAGAGCAAATTGCTTGATAGATTCGGATCTTGTTATTTCCTGACTGTGATGTAGAAATGTTGTAATGGCCATCTAAGACGCTTCAGCACACCCTGCTTATGAGTACTTCTTTTACACGGAATTAAGATTATTTTAACAGGCTTTTCATAGCTCAGAGAGAATCGTCGGACATATTTTCAGTTTTAAACTCGTGAACCTTGCAAACGATTTCTATAACTTATAAAACCAAGCTGCATAATGTATTTATGTCGTTAAATGTATTTTATTGAAAAACGTTAAAGAAATAAAGCGCATCAACATCAACAGTTATGGGACTATAATACCGCGCGGATAATTTCGTAAATGTGATTCACTCAATAGCCTTGCAGACAGAATGTCTTCAAATTATGAGGTTCGAGGTTGCATCCTCCGATATTTGAAACATTGCGACACAGAATTGTGTTCTGACAGTGCAATTATATTGTTTTGATATGAATATAGACTCGAAGAAGAAGAAGAAGAAGAAGAAGAAGACCATAGTGCGAATTCGAAATGAGGCAGTGGAACAAGTGGACAGCTTCAAATACTTGCGGTGTACCATAAGCACAACGTGAGCTGTTGCCTGGAAGTCAAAAGAGGATAGCAATGGCAAAGGAAGCTTTTATTAGAAAAGTGAAAATTTTGTGCGGACCTCTGGGAAAAAAAAAAAAAACTAATTCAGAGACTAGCGAAGTACTTTGTGTGTAATGTGGGGAGGAATATGGACATTACGACGATGGGAAGACGAACGACTGGAAACATTTTATATATGGATATGGAGACGAATGGAGCGTTAGGTTTAATTTAAAACAATTAATTTCTGTAGCACTGTGTGAAGTTATCTTTTTTTTAAATATCCCTTCACACCTGTGGCTACGGATGTAGCTGGTTATTTTTCCTTTATTTCCGGTAATGAACATCTCTTGCCGTGAGTTGAGCACATCAATAATCTACCAAAAGTATGAAAGGTAAGTAATCCTCGAAAAATACACTTTACCGTAACCTAACATAATTTTGATTGAGATTTTGTTCTGTGTAAGGGTAATGATGAACTATAATATTGAAGTATCTGAGCCCTTACTAGTTAGCTAGTTTTCAATTTAATTTCTTTTGTTAAATGATTAAATGAGGACTAATAATATTTTCTTCAGTCCACAGATTTCCAGTTGAACATGTCTTAACGGCAGTGGGTACTCCTCCTCTTGTCATAAATGCAATAATGATGGTGGAATTGGAAAATGGTGCAGATGAGGAAAGAAGGACATTCCAGCTCCATGTGTGTTGTGGCGAAAAGGATTTTCAGTGTTGACGGTGCGTATTCAAGCACTTCTACAAAATGCATAAAGTGAAAAACTCAAGACAAATAGAGAAGCTGAAACTATGAATGTTCACAAAATTTATGCTGGACGTATAGAAGAGAAAATAATAGGCCAGAAAATATGAAGAGGCTGTTGTGAAGAAAGAAGCTGAAGAATTCTGAAAGGAGGAAGAAAAAACATAAATGGACTGGAATCAGCTGACTTCACCGTTTTTTGAGGATTCACTGTATCAATCAAACGCTTAAACATTTACTTATATGCGTTTTAATGATAAGAATACTAGAAATTGCATATTATCTCATGTTAACTAAATGTTATGTACGATTATAATAAATACTTAATTATTGCTTTAGAGATTCATAATTACGTTAATACGTTGCCTTCTGTATTGTTTTTGTCTGTATCGTTGCTTGGTTTGTGTTTTTAGAAGTGTTTAGTGGTGGTGAATGTTGTGGAAGTGAGAGCATTGTAATTGTCCCAATTCTTGATATGTTTCATGCTTGTTAAAACTAGTGAGCAAGTGTGTAAGCGTTGGGAATTTATCGTGTTTGTGTACTTGTGTTTGTGTTTTGAGCAATGTTCATATTCTGGTTTTGTTTATGTTTTATTGTTTTTAATTGTGGTTTTGTAATTTCAGATCTAATGTTTGTTCAGAATACTTGATATTTAAAAAAAAAAGTTTTATGTATTTGATAATGCCGGATTCATTTTTCAAAGTCCCGTTGAAATATTTTTAGAGAGGAATGAGATATCTAGTTCTACGTTACTATTTTGAAATGACCAGTTATGTATATCACAGTTCGACTTCAATATTTTTAAAACATCTCTTGCTCTTATATTTCGAAGTGCCTGGTTCGTGTTTTGAATTTGGCATTTTAATATTGTTTTATTTTAATTGGTCCCCGATTCATTTTCTTTACTATTAGGTATTAATTCGTGAAGTTCGATGTTTGTGTTTTTCTAAGTGCCGGGTGAAGACTTGTCGAAATATAAAATTACATTTTTCAAAATTCACATTTCAATGATTTCACGTTTATATTCCTCAAAGTGCCAGAGTTACATTTTCCAGTCTGCAAGGTTACGTTTATTTCGATTACTGAATTAATATTTTTGGATGTGCCCGATTAAAATTTTCGTCGTGAGTTGTTGCTATTTTTTAAACTACTGGATAGATATTTTTGATACTTTTGGGTAGATACATTTCAGATTTCCAGGTTATATTTGAAAATTTCATGTTATATTGTTCACAGTTCGCAAGTCACCTTTTTCAGAGCACCAATATGGCCTTTCTCAAATTGCCGGTTTCAAATTTTCAATCTACCAATTTCATATTTCGAAGTGCCGCGTTCATTTAATTGACGGATACAAGTTTAAAATATTTAGTCACAATATTCTTAACTGTGATGTCATCTAATACAGTATGTTACTGATAAATTTATGTGTTTCTCTTATCAAAACTAGAAAAGAAGGATTATCACCAATTATATAGTCATCTTTTTCCACCCTTCCATTACGAGCGGCAGTAAATTTCGCAGTAATGTATTAAATTAGAAGATATCAACCTCAAGAGAATTGCAAATTTCAATGTTTTTCCTCGGTAATCTTCAATTCCTTTCGGTATATTTCAAATATCCTGCTCGGTGTTTCTTTATGTGTGTCTGATATCAGTGCTGTAGTGGTATTTTTCAAAACGAAAGAGAGGTTTTTTTTTTTTTGAAGTGTCAGAGTGATGTTTTGAGGTACAGTTATGAGTTTGGGAGTGACGTAGTCATATTTTTGATTGCCGGTGTGGTACTTCTAGTAGAGGCGTACTGAATTTCTTTGAAGTGCCGGAGTGAAATGTTTCACGTGACTGACGCAAATATTTCAAAGTACACGAGAAATATGTTTGAACGCAGGACCCATATTTTCCACAGTGGCTGAGCTAAGTTTTTCACAGAACGTGAGAAATATCTTCCAGTGAAGGAGTGACAAGTTTTAGATCCAGATCGATATTTTATTGTGCCGGAGTGCCAATTCACAGTGCAAGATTATGATTTTTCTGTACCGGAGTGCTATCTGCTGTTCCATGTAGCCTTTTTCATTTCCAAAGTGATGGCTTTCAATAAGCAGGCATATTCTTCAATGCAGAAGTGATATCTTTAGATGCTTAATTGATACACTTGTATCCATGCAGAAAGACGTCTGGCCATTTGTGATTAATTTTACCCAACTCCCCCATTCTTCTCGCAACTCTAGCAAAAAAATATGCACTTAAGAAAAATGTTATCATCTGTATTTAGTAGTGCAGGTCTCCATTTTAAGTGCATAATTTTTGTGTACATATTTATGGAAGTGTGGAAGGTACCGTGTGACACGAAATCTACTCGCCAAATGGGAGAAAAATATTTCCAGCTTGGTTCTTGGAATCGCTGTCTTCATCCTTAACGCTATTCTGATCATGATCAACGTCGTGGTCCATGTCGTTCACCATATCTAGTCGTTATCGAGTCTTTGCCTTTCTCCTGGTGTTTACTGCCTTCGTCATTATTCTTTTGGTAGCGCTTGCTGACTTCGTCATGGTCCTTATTGTGGTAGTTGTCTTTCCCGTGTTCCTTGTCTTCGTCGCGTTCCTTATTGTCTTTCATTTGATGCAGCATTTGTCTTCCGAAATTGTCTTCTTTCCCATTTGGCAAAATAGTTTTATGTCGCACGGTATTAAATCTAGACTTCATTGCAAACGCAGTCCAACCGATGGCAGAGTTACTCAATACTTCGTGCATCAAGGGACAAGAAAACATATCATTTGAGGTGACATGTACATATGCTAAAGTCTTTTCCAAAAGAAGTTAGCGATCGTGCAAATTTCCCATCTAGGCACGTCTTCCTGCATGGCACGGACCGTATGTTTCTATACCGGAGTATTCTTTTAGTGTGATACTAATCTTTAAGTTCCGAACATATCTTTCAGTGCCGGCATATAAATTTCAGTCGAAGTGCCTGTGTTGTTTTTGAAATTTCCACGTTCGTAGTTTTATTATACCGAAGTGATATTTTTCATAGTGCCGAATGTTTGAAATCCCGTGTGAGGAGGGGAATAAGAATAATCCCAACACAGGACAATGCCATATGTGTCGTAATAGGCGACTAAAAAGGGTAAGCAGAGCCTGGAGTTATACTTGGGACACCCGTGATCCCAAGACGAAATAAATACTTGGAGGCCATGTGTTCCATCATACAATGCCTCCAGTACAGGACTAAGAACCCACTTGGAGTACTACAAAGTGAATAAAGAAGAGAATTTCCCGTATTTTAAGCAGGGCTGAGTATTATACCCATTAGCAAAGAAGGCACTGAAATGGTTTGTTCCATGTAACAAGAATGGATAACCAACGAATCCTAAACACATAAAGGCTGCATGACGAGAAAGAAAGTAGGAAGAGAAAGAGTAGAAACTGGCCAGGAGAAATGTGAAGAACTTTGCAGGAAGTGAAACAATACCAAATGCAGGATGGAATTTCGAATGTGACTGAAAGAAACCAAGACTTGACGGCTAATGTAATGAAAATTATCACATTGAAAATGCTGAATTAGTATTCATGAAACATCGAGTTGAAAATTTTGAAATTGCCGAGTTAGTAATAGGCAAAATCCCTTTTTGATACTTTGCCAGGCGGGGATTGATACCTTTGCAAAAACGGAGTTGGGATATTGCGAAGTGGAGATTTCACATTTTCGAAGAGTCTGCGTAATTTTCGAAGTTATCACATAATTTTCGAAGTGCAGAATTAAAATACTTCAAAATGTTGAAGCGATATTTTTCACAATACTGAATACATATATTTCCAACAGTACGGAATTGATATTTGCGTAGTGTCTATGAACATTTTGAGTCTTGAATTGTTATTCTTCACAGTACCGAATTTACACACGCCAAAGTGATATTCCTTAAACATCTGAATTGATATTCCCTGATGTTCCCAAATTACTTTCTTGACATTCCCTATTTGACTTTCTTGTGGTCCCATATTGGTGTTCTTGCACTGTATTTTAGTAATTTTGATTTCGATGTTGTAGCAAGGCTATAGATTTGCATGATATGTTTTAAGTTGTTACAAGCGCTACATAAATATTTAGAAAATATTTCGGTATTTATTTTAAAATACCAGGTTCACGTTTCTGTGTCCGTCTGTTTATCAATTTACTAACTAGGGTTCTATTATTTTGTTCGAGCTGAATTGTTTACTTACGATTTAGTGGAAATATGTTGCGAATATCCGGAATAATGTTATCCGATTCACCATATAATCGATTCTCTAAATTCAAGATTATTATTCTGAGGTGATGAATTGATATGGCGAAGTGCTGAATTAATATTTTTATGCCCATAGTTGATACCCTGAGGAAGCGTTTTAATGTGCTCAAAATGGTATTAATATTTGGACGAGAAGAATTAATGTTTCGGTGAATATAATTGCTATTTTTGGATAAAAATCATCAATAATTTCAAAGTCAAAAATATATTTGTTAATACCAAATTAATGTTTAGAAATTCCGAAGAAATATTTCAAATAATTGCCCATTAATATTTCGAAGTGCCTGTCGAATTGTATTTTTGTAGAGTTAAATTAATGTATTGTGTTGTAGGGTATATGTATCAAGACGTCAATAATTTTTCATAAATGTTCGTTTAATATGTCTTCAAAATACAGTGTTAATATATTTTTAAGTTTAATGAAAATTTTGTTCCAATTGTCGACCGAATATTTTTCATTGTCGAAGTATATGTAGTGAATTTACAGGAGAGATAATTTTTATTGTTATGTGATATTTTTTAAAGTGAGTGCCTGTGAATGAAGCTTCGTGATATGCTGCTGCTGAATTGAACTATGTAATGTGCGAGATTAACTATTTGAACCGGCCGATGTGACCTATATCAGTGGCGCACTGATATAATTCAGTGCATAGGTGAAATTATTCGAAGTGTGCGAAAAATGTATATCAGATTGTTAGCGACAATTTGAGTGCCGAATTAATACTTTAGGAATTTTCCGAGTATTATTTCCATGGAAAATTTTCCATTTTTCAGTATGGAATGCGATTTCTCTGTGACGGAACGACATTCTTGTGTGACATAGTGTCATTCATACCTGCCGGTGTGTCAAGATTCTTTGACTGAGTGCTAATATCCTATGTGACGGGGGGGTGGCCTTTTAACAGTTAGAGCGTCGACTTTCAAGATTTGGAGCGTCGGCTTTCCAGAGATGGATCGTCGACATTCAAGAGATAGAGTGTCAACTTTCAAGAGATGGAGCGTCGTCTTTGAAGATGATGGAGCGTCGGTTTTGAAGAAGATGGAGCGTCGGCTTTCAAGAGATGAAACGTCGACCTTCATGAAATGGAGCGTCGGCTTTGAAGAAGATGGAGCGTCGGCTTTCAAGAGATGGAGCGTCGTCTTTAAGAGATGGAGCGTCGACTCTCAAGAAATGGAGCGTCGGCTTTGAAGAAGATGGAGCGTCGGCTTTGAAGAAGATGGAGCGTCGGCTTTCAAGAGATGGAGCGTCGACTTTCAAGAGATGGGGCGTCGACTTACAAAGAAATGGAGCGTCGACTTTCAAGAGATGGAGCGTCGACTTTCAAGAGATGGAGCGTCGACTTTCAAGAGATGGAGCGTAGACTTTCAAGAGATGGAGCGTCGACTTTCAAGAGATTGGGCGTCGACTTACAAAGAAATGGAGCGTCGACTTTCAAGAGATGGAGCGTCGACTTTCAAGAGATGGAGCGTCGACTTTCAAGAGATGGAGCGTAGACTTTCAAGAGATGGAGCGTCGACTTTCAAGAGATTGGGCGTCGACTTACAAAGAAATGGAGCGTCGACTTTCAAGAGATGGAGCGTCGACTTTCAAGAGATGGAGCGTCGACTTTCAAGAGATGGAGCGTCGACTTTCAAGAGATGGAACGTCGACTTTCAAGAAATGGAGCGTCGACTTTCAAGAAATGGAGCGTCGGCTTTGAAGAAGATGGAGCGTCGACTTTGAAGAAGATGGAGCGTCGGCTTTGAAGATATGGAGCGTCGGCTTTGAAGAAGATGGAGCGTTGGCATTCAAGAGATGGAGCGTCGACTTTCAAGAGATGGAGCGTCGAATTTCAAGAAATGGAGCGTCAGCTTTGAAGAAGATGGGGCGTCGGCTTTGAAGAAGATGGAGCGTCGGCTTTGAAGAAATGGAGCGTCGGCTTTGAAGAAGATGGAGCGTCGGCTTTGAAGAAGATGGAGCGTCGGCTTTCAATAGATGGAGCGTCGAATTTCAAGAGATGGGTCGTCGACTTACAAAGAAATGGAGCGTCGACTTTCAAGAGATGGAGCGTCGACTTTCAAGAGATGGAGCGTCGACTTTCAAGAGATGGAGCGTAGACTTTCAAGAGATGGAGCGTCGACTTTCAAGAGAAGGGGCGTCGACTTACAAAGAAATGGAGCGTCGACTTTCAAGAGATGGAGCGTCGACTTTCAAGGGATGGAACGTCGACTTTCAAGAGATGGAGCGTCGACTTTCAAGACATGGAGCGTCGAATTTCAAGAGATGGAGCGTCGACTTTCAAGAGATGGAGCGTCGACTTTCAAGGGATGGTGCGTCGACTTTCAAGAGATGGGGCGTCGACTTTCAAGAAATGGAGCGTCGGCTTTGAAGAAGATGGAGCGTCGACTTTGAAGAAGATGGAGCGTCGGCTTTGAAGGAATGGAGCGTCGGCTTTGAAGAAGGTGGAAAGTTGGCATTCAAGAGATGGAGCGTCGACTTTCAAGAGATGGAGCGTCGAATTTCAAGAAATGGAGCGTCAGCTTTGAAGAAGATGGAGCGTCGGCTTTGAAGAAGATGGAGCGTCGGCTTTGAAGAAATGGAGCGTCGGCTTTGAAGAAGATGGAGCATCGACTTTCAAGAAGATGGAGCGTAGGCTTTGAAGAAGATGGAGCGTCGGTTTTGAAGAATATGGAACGTCGGATTTCAAGAGATGGAGCGTCGGCTTTGAAGAAGATGGAGCGTCGACTTTCAAGAGATGGAGCGTCGCCTTTGAAGAAGATGGAGCGTCGACTTTCAAGAAGATGGAGCGTCGGCTTTGAAGTAGATGGAGCGTCGGCTTTCAAGAGATGGAGCGTCGGCTTTGAAGAAGATGGAGCGTGGACTTTCAAGAAGATGGATCGTCGGCTTTGAAGAAGATGGAGCGTCGGCTTTGAAGAAAAAGGAGCGTCAGCTTTGAAGAGACGAAAGAAACATAGGCAACAGAGCATGTTTTACTTCCTCGTTACTGGTGGCGGTGTGGGGCTTCTGCAGTTAATGTCCGTCGTTTTGGTTTTATCAAAGAGGATAGTAATTTATTTTCCGGTCGGTGGTTTGTGCGTTTTAAGTTTCCTTTTTATATTTTTCTTCTTAATCTTGCTGTAGATTCCTAATCTCCATTTTTTTGCCAAGTTGATATTATTGTGTTACTCATTGACATCTGTCATGGTATCAGTGCAGTAAGTGAAGTGGAGTAACATGATTGTTGGGAGTGATTATTGTTCGGTGCCTTCTAATTTTGAAGATATGTAGCTTTGTAGTACGCCTATTTGTCTTACGGACCTGATTCCAAATTGCGTAAATTACATTTTTCAAAATGCCAATCTTATGTTTTCCAAACTGCAGAAATTATGTGTTTGAATTGCCAAAATCGATATATTTCAGAATGACGAAGTAACATTTTTCAAATTGCGGAAATAATACTTTCCATGTGGCAAAAGACAAAAGTTCCGAAATATTTCCTAATGTACCGAAATCATACTCCTTTTTTGCCCAAACGATATTTCTATAGTTGGTCAAATCCTCGATTATGTTTACATTTGTTGCAAGACTGTGCAAATGTTCTCTTTTTTGTGGCATCACAATGGCTGTCTTAGTCTAGTTTCCAATATACTAATAATTTTTATTGCTTTTTTTCTTTTTAAAATTTTAATTTATATCAGTGTCATCCACTGAAGACATGATGGCATAGTATAAACAATCACGGCGAATACTACAACAAATTAAACACAACTTGCTTTAATGAATGAGTGACTGTAATGTTATCAACAGCTGAAACAGTGAGTGTACCTTATACTGGTTAAACACACACGTGTAGGTTGAGAAAGCCTGCTTGTCAATAGCTAAGTACAGGGAACGCACTCCATAGCGGTGAAACATGGTTTCGTTGCGAAACCACAAGTCCACCTTAAGGCCGTCACTTAGACATGAACGCGTTGTCCTCACAAGCATTGTGTACATCATTCTACAATGTTTTAACGTAAAATGATCCGTGAACGCCGCGGCTTTAATTTTTTTTCACATAAAATGAAAATGACGAAATGAGGTGGGAATTTAGCGTTTTTGCATTGAAAATTTAGAGCAAAAAACACGATCGTGGAACAAAAATTTTACGAGAAATTGCACAACATTAAGAGAGTCAGCGATCTTTCCATGGCATTATTATTTTTTTTCCTTTGAGTATCCAATACTGACTAATATATTCAGTAAGTTATATTTCCTAATATATTCAGTGTATACCCAATATTTTAAATTTTAAAATATTTAAATTGTATTTCCTGACGGGCTAATGAAAAACCGTTTCTAAGATATTAATGATTTTGTGGAACCTTCCGTTGATAGTGCATTTTATTTAATTAACTTATTTATTAGTTATATACTTATTTATTTATTTATTTATTTATTTACTTTTTCATTTATCTACGATCCAGTGACTGTTTTTAATCAGTAAATCGATTTTTGAAGAATCATTTAAATAGTCATTTAAAATAATGTTTTAATTTATTGTAATAACGTTTTCAAAATTACATCATTTTGAAGACCTATCATATAATATGTTTTGCATTCTCTACACGTACCTTGAGTAACAAACATTTGAGCTAACTACTTAACAATTTCAATGGTCTCTGTATGTTAAGGTTTTTTCATTTTATTTTGCGGTGTTACAGCATCCCATGAAATATAACTATGCATGTCAACATTGATATAGAATTGTGATTGTTAAAATTATATAAAATACTCATCTCAAAATTAAGATTAAAATAGATTGCTATTATATTTTTCCACTTATTGGATTTCTCACTGTCTACATGTTATCTCATTTTTACATGTTGTGTAACATTTTATTCCCTGATAGAGGTACTGGTTTATATGTAGGCCTATATCTATTATCAGGCAGTACATCTCACTTGACGATATGTGTCAGAAAAATAAAAATTGTATGCATCTGAAGTCTGATTATGGAATAGGTAGCTAGTCGGCGATTTACGCAAAGTAGGAGGTAAGGAACTAGCCACCCTACCACATTATATTCTGGCCTAGTTGCCTCATAAGTGCTTCGTTATTTCTATCAGTTGTGACGTTCAGGTCAGCCTTCGGACAGTCGATTAAACAACATGTAATATTTAGACAATGTTATTTTTATTGTAATGTAATTGATTGCAATTATATTATTATAAAACTGTAAAGAAAAATATTGTCTTGATGTTTGGGATCTAGAACGCAAGGTTAAGTTAAATATAACAAACTTATGTCCTTGTACGGTAAAGCATAAGAGTTATATTTGCTATGAATTGTAACAGCGAGGTTTGGTTTAATTAAAAAAAAAAAGTAATTTCTATAGCACTGTGTCCAGTAATCCTTTTTTTAAATATCGTTTCAAACCAGTGGCTGCGGATGTAGCTGGTTATTCTTCCTTTATTTCCGGCACTGAACTTCACTTGCAGTGAGTTGAGCACATCAGTAATCTACATAAAGTATGAAAGGTAAGTAACCCGACTGAAATACATTTCAACTTAACCTAACTTAATTTTCATTGACATTTTTTTCTATGTAAGGGCAATGATGAAATATAATATTGAAGTATCTGAGCCCTTACTAGTTAGCTAGTTTTCAATTTAGTTTCTTTTGTTACATGAAAAAAATGAGGACTAATAATTTTTTCTTCAGTCCCTAGATTTCCAGTTCAACTTGTCTTAACGGCTCCTCTTGTCATAAATACAATAATGATAGTGGAATTGGAAAATGGTGCAGATGAGGAAAGAAGAACATTCCAGCTCCATGTGTGTTGTGGTCAAAAGGATTTTCATTGTTGACAGTGCGTATTCAAGCACTTCTACAAAATGCATAAAGTGAAAAACACAAGACAAATAGAGAAGCTGTAACTATGAATGTTCACAAAATTTATGCTGGACGTAAAGAAGAAAAAAAAATAGGCCAGAAAATATAAAGAGGGAGTTGTCAAGAAAGAACCTGAACAATTCAGGAAGGAGGAAGAAAAAAACTTATATAGACTGGAGTCAGCTAACTTCACCGGGTTTTGAGGGTTCACTATATCTATCAAACGTTTAAATATTTACTTATATACGTTCTGATAATAAGAATACTACAAATTGTAATTTATTTATTGTTAACTAAATGTTATGTAAGTATGAGTTAAAATAAATATTTATTTATTGCTTTAGAAATTCATATTTACGTTGAGATACAATCCCTGCCTTCTGTTTTGTGTTTTCTATATGGTTGCTTGGTTTGTGTTCTTAGAAGTGTTTAGTGGTGGTGAATGTTTTGGAAGTGAGAGCATTGTAATTGTCCCAATTCTTGAAGTGTTTCATTTCTATTAAAAGTAGTGAGCATGTGTGTAATTGTTAGCAATTTGTCGTGTTTGTGTACTTGTGTTTGTGTTTTGAGTTCTGTTCATATTCTGGTTTTGTTTATGATTTATTGTTTTTTAATTGTTCATTTGTAATTACAGATCTAATGTTTGTTCAGAATACTTGATATTTAAAAAAAATCGTATAACATCAAAAATATACGACTCATTACTACACTTATGAGATCGTCTAAATCACGTGGCATTTCGTTTAAGAGACTTCTCACGAGTCCAAACATAAGTTTTTTTACATACTTTTTGTATAGATAACTGTTTGAAAACGATGAGCTTAAAAATTGAATTAAAAATATCGTGGATGTGACGGAATGGCTCTGAAGGGTGAAGAACGGGCTAATCAAGAAAATATTTTTAACATGTCTTTGAGATATTTGAGGTGAAAACAAAGAGCTTTAATCCGGAAATCAAAGTTCACTCCTCATCTCTTCTGGGTCTCCGCTCGTGTACCTCTCTGTGGCGTGGAAGTGGGTGAACTGCCGGTGCTTCACAGGTGTACACTCTCTGTTTAATATTTGTAGCTGGACACATTGCTATAGACCTACACACATTTCTACTTTCTATTGAAGGTGTAATTCTATAGATATTAATACGTCATATCGAATATTGGGGAATTGAATTAATATGTCGAAGAACTGAATCAAATTCTTAGTGAAAAAAAAAATGATATTTTCAATAATGAAAAGAATTTCGAAATAGTTGTATCAAATAATTTATTATTTCGAAATAATCGCGTAATATTTCAAATTTCCTTTTTAATCTTCCGAAATTCCGGATTAAGATTTCGCAGAGAAGAATTCTCTTGTATAATGTTTTCCATTATCCTAGGTTAATAATTTGTTACTTCCTGAGTGATTATTTTGATAGCTGCCATTTTATAAGGTATTTAAAATCGCCGAGAAGATGTTTCAAGTGCCGAAATATAAATATTGAAATTGCCGTATTGGTATCTTTGAATAGCCTATTCAGGAATCATATTTTTCATTGCCAAAGTAATAGTTTTCATTGCTTCAGTGATAATTTAAGCGCTGCTGGAATGAAACATCCTATTGTCGGAGTGATATGTTTCGGTGTCGGAGTGTTATTTTTCTGGGGTCGGTGTTGATGTTACACCATGTTACTTATCTTTGAAATTGCGGATTTAAAAGTTATCAAAACATAGATCATTTCGGACCCTGCTACTGCTGCCGTCTACACCGATTCATTCAAGAGCTGACCTAGACAAAAATTTTGATTTGGTCCGAATTCTGTTCTACGAATATCGTGATGTCTTCAGCGTGGACCGAAGAAAATGATGAGCTAAGACATACTGTAAATGGATTGGCAGCTGCAACTGCATGAACAAGAGATAATTTGTCGTTTTCGACAGTTTTGTGATCATTGAAGTGATTTTGTTAACGACACTGCGTTATGTTCTGCGAAAAAAAAAAGTAGTATTGCATCCCGTGCGTGTCGCATTACTATTATTATAATTAGCAAAACGTCGTTTTGATGTATTTGATGATGCCGGATTCATTTTTCAAAGTCTCGTTGAAATATTTTTAGTGAGGGATGAGATATCTTGTTCTACGTTACTATTTTGAAGCGACCAGTTATGTATATCACAATTCGACTTCAATACTTTTAAAAAATCTCGTGCTTTTAATTTACGAAGTGTCGGGTTCATGTTTTGAATTTGACATTTTAATATTGTTTTATTTTAATCGATGCACGATTGATTTTCTTCAGTATAATTTATACATTCGTGAAGTGCCGGGTGAACAGTTCTCGAAATACAAAATTATATTTTTCAAAATTCACATTTTAATGATTTCACGTTTATATTCCTCAAAATGCCAGGCTTATATAAGCTTATTCCAATCTGCAAAGTGACGTTTATTTCGATTACTGAATTAATATTATGCGATGTGGCCGGTTAATATTTTCGTTGTCAGTTGTTGCTATTTGTTAAACTGCCTGATACATATTTTTCATACTTTTTGGTTGATACATTTCAGAGTTCCAGGTTATATTTCAAAATTCCATGTTATATTGTTCGCAATTCGCAACTGACATTATTTCAGAGCACCAATATGACATTTCTCAAAGTACCGGTTTGAAATTTTCAACCTACCAATTTCATATTTCGAAGTACCGCGTTCTTATGTTACTAATTGACGGATACAGGTTAAAAATATTTAAAGTCACAATATTCTTAAGTGTGATGTCGTCATCTAATTCAGTATGTAACTGATAAATTTATGTGTGTTTCTTATCAAAACTGGAAAAGGAAGATTAGCACCACTTATATAGTTAACTTTTCCCACTATTTCATTAGGACCAGCAATAAATTTCGCAGTAATGTATTAACTTAGATGATATCACCCTTAACAGAATTGCAGCTTTCAATGTTTTTCCTCGTTAATCTTCAATTCCTTTCGGTATATTTCAAATAACCTGCTCGGTGTTTCTTTATGTGTGACTGATACCAGTGCTGTAGTGGTATTTTTCAAAACCAAAGAGAAGATTATTTTGGAAGTGTCAAAGTGATATTTTTATGTACAGTTATGAGTTTGGGAGCGACGTAGTTGTATTTTTCATTGGCGTGTGTTACTTCTAGTAGAGGCGTACTGAATTTCTTTGAAGTGCCGGAGTGAAATGTTTCACAGTGACTGACGCAAATTTTTCAACGTACGCGAGAAATGTCATTGAATGTAGGACACATATTTTCCACAGTGGCGGGGCTATGTTTATCA